>NW_005841981.1:2545339-2552588 GCF_000455745.1 Alligator sinensis
TTTTTTCAGGAATCTTGGTCTAACCATAATGCCTGGTTTCCAAGGAACCACACTGCTTCAAGGATGGACTCTATCAGAGACCACGGCAGAAAGCAAACTCTTCTACTGTTCACACAGTTCCTTCTCCAAAGCCAGGGTTTGAGTTATGGGGGAGCTTGGGAGGGGGGAGGGGTTGAGCCCCCCATAAGAAACGAGAGCCCCCCTTGTAAGATTTGAAAATAATAACCTGGGAGGTCTCCAATTTTATTAATGCATTGTGATGGGCAGCCCCATTTTTTTGGCAGACCTTCCCAAGAGTCAAAGTGTAATTCGAACCCTGTCCAAAGCCCACTGTCTCCACACGCAACCTTGAATAATAAAAACTAAGAATACCCCAGCATGCCTTCCCAAGACTGAACATTTGCTCACACGCTGAGAAAAAGAACTTGGAAGACTGTGTAACAGTGCCACCTGGTGATGCCTGCCATGTCTGTACTACTTTTAGGTACCACTGAGATAGGCATCTCATAAAAAAAGAGGGATGCTTTCCCAAGAGAGACCAGTAGCCATAGCCCTTTAGCTTGTACCACAAGGCAAAGGACTGTCTATAAAAGTCTTGTATATGTCTCTCTCTTTCCATCATATCCTTAGATTTTCTAGCAGTTGCTCTTATTTTTTCTTCTCACACAGCCCTGAGTTTCAGCGTATTTTTTTTTTCAATTTTTTAATTCAGTAGTCTCTTTCAGGAATTTAGTCTGGTGGGTCATCCTTAGTGTCCAGTTTGAAAACCTTTCAGACCTAGTTTTCTATTATGGCTTAAAGGTCTGTCTTTCCCTCATACACCCACATTTTGAGCACAAAGATGTGAAACAGAGAGACATTGAATTATGGCAAAAAATTGTCTCCAGTCTTTGTGCTCAAAATATTATTTTTTATTCATTTTATTAGATAAAATATTTATTTTCAAGCCCCCTCCTCCATGTGTTTCAGGAGTACCTTTGACCTGCATTGTTCTGGCTGAATATGTTCATGTGTTCTCCAGACTAGTTATGTGAGCTGCCACTATACTTTTTCATGCATTATCACACTCACTTTTCTGAGACTGTGCAGAGTGGTATTTATTATCTCTCTAAAGTTTTACTGTGCAGAAACACTTTTTGCTCCATTGCATGAAGTCTGAGCTGACTCATATCCTTTCCTTATCCACTTCCTTTGTTTTCTGCATATTTGGGACCAGATTCTGCAAGTCTTCTGGGTATACAAATGGCAGTGACTGAAGTGAGAGCTGTACTTGTGGAAGGCTTGCAGATTGAGCCTTGAAGGAAAAGCCTCTTGTCTATGTGATGGACTCAACTGTGTGGTTGTTAACATTTTGAGGTGGCTGTTTTATGGAAAGACAGAACTGAGTCACAGCATTGTTTTACCTGCTTTTCTCTACAGCTCTGCCTTGCCATACTTTTTAACTAATATGCATGTTTTTTCTGTTAAAAAGTGAAAAAAGACCTGAGGTGGAAACAATACAACTAATACATATTTAAATTAAATCAGAATATCAGCTTGCATGAAACGCACATATTTGCTTCTTAGTCACCGCATTTTGAACATTTTTCATGAGAAATGCAGATTGCACATGATAACTCACCCTGAAATATTAAAGCTTCCAGGGCTGCATTACCTTTGTTTCTTCATCAGAGTCCATTATTATAAAAGGCTGCTGTTCCTTAGGCCATTTCAGCTTCAAAAGATTTTTAGGGCCTGGTCTATTGAAAAGCTTGGGGGTATAATTAGCTAAAATGGAAATAGATGCAAGTGAAATTTAGTTCCTGATGTTTTAATTTAGTGCAGTGCTGCCATGTGTTATTGAAGAGAATTCTTAAAGGCAAACATAATTATTTCATTATGGTCTTCAAAATGCTTTCATTGGCCTTAATGACAAGAAGCTGCATAAGGAGTCATACATTTTAATTAGCCCTTCTTATATTTACATCAGATAAATAACAAATAATTGATGAAAAACAAGTCTCCTGAATGGATGATTTCACACAGAGCTCTGGTTACAGTTTAATGATAAAACATTTCTCTTATTGCTTTGCATTTTAATTATCTAGAATTATTACTCTAGCAGAGAGGCCAAAAGACTCTTGTTTTCATGCTTTTCATTAGATTCACAACTAATTTCTATGAATGCAAGGCCAAAAAGGTGTCTTTATATGTGCATCACATACAACAAATTGTCAGCTTTATTAAGTTTTCATTTAGATACATTTAGATATCATTCTATGATAGATTCTGCTTAAATTAAAACCAGCAAGAGCAGGATTGTGACCTTTTTGTTTTCTTTCAATTTTGGTATAGTATAAAAGTCTGCTATTCTTACAACCGTAAAACTCAAGTTAGTGAATAAGTATGAAGGGCAGAATTGGGGTGGTATTTTCAAAATATCCATGGGTAAATTAGGAACACAATTTCCACTGACTTCATTGAATGTTAGTAGGATGTAAGACCTTAAATCTCTTTAAGGGACTTCTGAAAATTCCATTTTTCACCCTTAAAACCACATGTGTTTGTCCGTGTGTTTGTGCGTGCGTGCGTGTACAAGTATTCATATAAACACTTGCTTTTACTGACAAATGTTTTTCTTTTTTAACTCCTTTCACAACCCATTTTGCAGTGCCACCAGAAGATTACTTTAGAGTTTTCCTGCATCTAAGCATCTCTTAGGTTTATAAGCTCCTTTATGTTTCATTTTTGTAATGAAACATATTTCACATGATTCATTCCTCAGAGTGTACAGAACACTAATTGCTGTTATTGATTTTGAATTTCACAACCATTACAAGTAACCCAGATGAGTGGCAGATAAAGAGTAATAATCCATGGAGTTCTGGAAGTGTTTCATGTTTGTCTGTAGTACTTTGCGTGATCAATATTAACTGCCCCATTGAAACTAACTGCTGTATCAAATAACAGTAAATCAAATGAATGTGCTTACAGATTATTTATTGAAAGCTCTAATTGTTCACTGGGGTCTTGCTTATCTGAGGAAACAATAGAAGCCAGTGATCAGGCAGACTGCCTTGGAAATGTTGGGGGCACCATCAGCTGTCCAGTGCATTTCTGAGCAGAGTACGAGTTTTATGAATTGTAAGCTCATCCTTACAATGATTGTCCATCTCTGCCATTCCTGGAAGAGGGGAGAGATTTTTCCAAAGAGATGGTCTTTGTTTCACAGGCCACTGTTTGCTCACCAGCAGCCATTTTAGTTTTGGTGACAGGCTGAGTAGGCAGGTTATTGTTTGGAAAAAGAGAAGCAACAATTTTCTAAAATGTTCAGCAAGTTGTCTTGAGAGACAAACCCTGAAGTAAGAGGCCCATTGGAAGATCTGGGTTGGAGGAGCAGACCCCAGAAGGGAAAGTTTAGGCTTATATTAGAAAAATTCTGTCTAGGTAAATCATAATACTTGACAATTATATACTGCTTTACATGTGCAATATTTCTGCAAACGTTAACTACAAGGCCATTCTCTTCTGACAGTTGACTCTAAAAATGGTGTAAGTGTCACATAATAACTTTAGTTTAATGATTTCACGTTAAAATGGCTCATATTACAAGTAAAAAGCCTTTTTTGCCTCTCAAGCAGTCACTCCAGAAAATGCAGCTTGGGCCCTGAAGCACCAGCATTTTGAAGATTCTGAATCATTACAGTAGGGACAGACATTACACATAAACCAGTTTAAGCGATCAGAAACTAGTTTAAACCTCTAACAGAACAGATGCTCAGTGCACACAAACCGGTTTGAAAATGGCTGAACCTGGTTTGAGAGAAATCTGGTTGAATGTAATATCAGACTTGACTGATTTGGGTCATACTGGTTTATGCAATGTCTGTCCCAGGCCCCTCCTTGGTTTAAGTTAAATCAGAATCCCCAGCATCCCAGTTGCTTGACAACACTGGACGGGGCTCTGCTCTCTGGTCTAGCCCATCAGGACTGGCCCCACCCCTCTGCTCCCTGACTACAGCTCTAGCAGAAACTGCAGGTACAGGGCATCTGCCTAGCTTCCTCCTGCTCCCCGCCCCCCCACCACTCCCGACTGAAGCAGGGATTCCCCCCTCCCCTCTGCCTTACACAGACATTTCTCAGCATCAGCTAGCATACCACATGCTGGCTACAGTCCACACTGTGGGAGACAAAGCAGACAGGACAGTGCCACTTAGGGCTCTTTGGAGCTAATCAACAGGTAGCTGGTAATGTTCCTTCTTTGGAACAAGTTGTTTAAGAAGAGCTTGAACTTATGAGAGATCCTTTTGTTTTGCTGATTGGGTGATAAATGCTCCCTGCTGTGTAACTAAATACCTGCTGTCTGCCTCGCTGACCAGGGAGACCTCTCCCTAATCAGAGCATCCTGCTGGGGCCTGGCCATGTGCCTCTCCCCTTAGTTCAGGACTGTAGAAAGGAAGGGAGGGCTGCTGTAGCGCTGCCCAGCTTCTAGCCTGAGCCACTACAGGCATGTGCCTGCATTTTTTCAGTCTAGAGGGGATGTCTGTATGGTTACAAACGGATATTATGGGAAGATGGCCTGTGCTTCTTTCCCCTTTCTCTAGGCTACATTTTAAAGCACTTCTTTACTATAACTCCTATAAATACCTCTAAGATTGGTTTTGTTGGCAGCCAGCTGAAATTGCCAGGGTTATTGATAAGATTCACCACTTACTAGAGTTTTCTGAATAGCATTGGTGTTGTCATTAATACTTTGCTTTTGTTGGGAATGCTTTCAGCATCAGCTAAGACACTAGAGCTATCCTCCTGCAAAATCAGGAAAACAGTGCTGAATTGATTTACATTTAACAAGCTGTTTTTCCAATCAAGGAAGCTAAAAAAGTACCTGTAAAAATAAGCACACTTTCTACAGAAAGTGGTTGCTTTGTTTCCTCATGTGCTGGGAAAGTTTTCCTGTGAAAGATGTGTAATTTATGTGTCTGTGCTGATTTTTTTAAATATAAAAATAGAGATGATAAAGCATTTAGAGACAGCAACAAAATGACTTGAAGAGAGCTTTTCATGTCTTAATGTCTTAGAAACATTACAGTTAAAATCAGTATTAGGATTTTTTAAGGACTAGCATCAAGGCCTGTGTATTGAATTTTGAAAATAGGGACCCTCCTCGCCTTTCCAATGACACGGATAACTGTTAAATTTAAAAAGACACTGGACTGTAGATTTGTCACTAATTCGGGACATGAAAGAAAATGTCTCTCTTCTCATGTGTTCTTTGAAGCTGGTCAAAGATTTGAAATATCCCAGTGATTTTTCTGAGCTAATGAATTAACGGGCAGAGAAAGCAAGGCAGTTTCAAAGCTGAATGATAAATAATAAGTGCTGGTGAACTTATGGGCATTGTCATCACACACATGATGCAACAAATGTGTGTGCACGCATGCATGTGTGTGCTTGTGTGCAAGGTACAGTATATGCTTGTAATTGCTGAACTCCTTTCTCTTGCTAAACAAGACTGTTACCGGCTGGTTGGAAAAGTATTGAGAGATAATGTGCCAGACAGACCTGTATGATTGCCACTTCCAGTGGTCTGCTAAAAAACAGCCCTTTGACTCAGAATGAGTTAAAAGGAAAATCCATTGCAGGGATAGAGCAAGAGAACAGGACAGTTCAAAGACCTTTCCTATCCCATCTCAGGTACTAGCTCTGTCTCCAGGGCCTCTTGTATCATCTGTCTGCTTTTCTTATCCTTACCCTTGAGATGTGGCTAGGGGCTGATGTTCTAACAGAGTTCTTGGACTCTGGATAGATCATCACTTACACCCCTCCAAGCCTCCACTGCACCATCTGTAAAATGTGGACAATAATAGCTATCAAACAGGGGTGTTGTGAGGAATATATCTGTGAGGTACCAAAACATGTGAAGTAACATGTAGAGGCAGTGGGGAAGAATTATGATGAGGGGAAATTTGGTGGTCCTTAATAGTTATTTTTCAGGTGTCTTCCCCAGTATTTTATTTGTTTCTGTGTAACAGGAATGGTATAGGAAAAAATATCAGTGCTTACACTGTGTGCCTACTTGAGTTTGGATGAACTGAGTGCAACATTTGATCCATCTGTGGTAGAGGTGGTAAATATTTGTCCATCACAGTCGCTCCTGTCAGCAACAGAAAGCTTGGCATGCATATTTCTAGCTAAGGCTCTTCTAATTCTCGGCCTGGTGGTTGACCAGGAATACCTCTTCTTTGGACAAAGCATGTGAAAGGAAAATACCAGCTTGTCCTTCATCACACTAGGAGCAGAGGGTTAAAGATCTGGTAAATATCTTCCTTCATCTCACCACTTAAGTGGCTATGAAGAAAATGGTGTCTTATAGAGCTGTGAGAAATGGCTATGTTTAGTTTCTGTTTTGGATTTGGCTGTTTCAGAGGACAGTGATTCATTTCAGTGTTTCAGATCACTATTTCATTTCGATTCGGCCAAATCTGTTTCAGTGTTTCGGTGCTGATTCAGAGATTTGGATCGGCTAGGGAGAGGCAGGCATACCTGGGAACCTGCAGGTTCTCCTGTGGCTCCTCCAGCTGTGCCCACCTCTCCCGGGGTGGGGGAAGCCGCAGGAGAAGCCCCCATGGCTCCATCCCTCGCCTAGCCCCAGCTTCCCATCATTTAAAAAAAAAGAAAAAAGAAAAAAAAAAAGAAAGCCCCATCTCACTGGCTGCAGCAGCAGTGATCAGGGCCTCCGATGGCTTGTGGCAGAGCACCCACGCACAGCGTGGAGCAGTGAGGGGCAATGGGAATCTCCCTCCTTCCCCCTGCCTGGCACCCATGTAGCAGCTGCCCCATGGTGAGGGTGCAGCCTCAGCTCGGGAGGGCGCTGCGCACTCTCTGGGAGCTGGGACCACTGGGGCTGAGCGGTGCTGGGCTCCAGCTCCCAGACAGCATGGAGTGCCCTACCAAGGCACACTGCACCTGTGCGATGCAACAGCTGCTTCAAGGGTACCAAGCGAGGGGGGCTGCCCTGCGCTGTATGTGGGGGTTCTGCCACGAGCCCGCTGGGGCCCTGATCTTTGCAGCTGCAGCCGGTGAGTTCGGGGCTTTTTTAAGTGCCAGGAGGCTGGGGCTGAGTGGGGGATGGGGATGAGTAGGGCAGCCATGGGGACTTCTGTGGCTCCTCTGGCTGTGCCTGCCTCTGGTGCTTGGCAGAGCCCGTGCCGAATACCAGCAAGACTGGTGCTGCCGCTGCCCCCAGCCAACAGTGGCAGGGGGGGGGGGC
>NW_005841981.1:2552598-2555051 GCF_000455745.1 Alligator sinensis
AGCCCCTGGGGCTGCCCTGCCCAGCCCTGGCCTCCTGGCACTTTAAAAGGAGGTCTGCGGGCATGCCCCCCCAGGAGGGTTGCAGGGCTGTGCTAGACTCTTCCCGGGGGGGACACGGGCCCCCGGATCTGTGTGTGGGATGACAGCAGGCTGCCGTCCCTCCCCCAGAGCACTGGGATTGGAAGGGACCTCAGGGACAGATCACAGACACTGGCCAGCTACAGATATCAATATCAGAGCAGTTCTCCCCACTCTCCCTCCCTCTGCTGAGTTTCTGTTTCCCTGCAAGCCTGCCTCAAAAACATTCCAAAACATCCGAAACATTTCAAAACATTTTGTTTAGTTTCATAGATGTTTCAGAACCTTCTGTTTTCTTTTTTGATTCGGTGTTTCGAGTGCCAAAATGGTCTGAAATACCCCCAAAATGAAACGGCTGCCAAAGTTTCGCATAGCTCTAGTGTCTTTTCTGTGTTGTGGACGTATCAATAGAAGCATCTTCTCCCCACTGTACTCAGAGCTCAAGATCAGGGCAGCTACAGTGGTTTCTGGCTGCCATTGGCTCAAATGAAGCTATCCCATTGTTGGTAAGCCCAATTGGTTAAGCAGTAGCTTTGCTTCATAAAGGTACTCTCTACATACAAAGGTTGTTGTAGTTTAATTATACTAGCACAATTAAAGTGGCACATCCTTGCTGGTGCAAATGTTTATAAACCAATATAACTTATTCCAGTATCAGAAGAGGAATAAGCTATAACAGAAAAGGTATCCATACATGTGACATACTGGTATAATTGTCTCAGTAAGCAATTAAACCCCCAGCCAGCATAGAAATATAGGTCCAAAATTGCATGTTAACCAGGCCTGCCACATAGATCGGGATCAATGAGCTACACTAAACAATAGGCTGTTGCCTGGTAAACAGTCCTTTCCTTTGCAAATTACTGGGTGATAATGGGCTGTCACAGAAAGAACAGTCGGCGGAGTGAAGGTCTCCTTTTCTGAGAGAAGTAAGGAAATCAAAACTTAGAAATAGTAGAACAATAAAAAACTTCCCAAGTAAAAGCTGGAAACAATACACTTTTAATAAAATGGGCAGTTACTCTAATTGCCGCACCCCTACTGTTCAATTTATTTTAATGCCTTTATTCATTAAATTCAGCATACTTACACTTATTATTTACAGATGTTTGCACTTTTTAACTTGTTCAGAAAAGCGATTCTCTGCAAAAAGCAGCAAGTGAAATAATACCAGTTTTTGTAAGAAGTCATTGCTGCCTATGATATACAACTTTTAAAACAATTAAAAAATAGCAAATGAGTTCATTATTGGAATTAAGCCCCAAATTGCCCATGAAAGGTGAAATATTGGTACTGTATTGTGACTTAAAAGTTGATTGGCCGTTTGCAGTGGATTGATGTCATGCACGCTAATGAAGAATTTACCTGTTCTTAAACATTTTAATCTAAGGATTTAAAGTAAGGCAATTTAGCTTCTTGATTTAATTCTACTATAACCCATTTAAACATCTGGGATGAAGTGTCTAATTGCCTTGGTAAGTGGATATGGAAAAGAAAGTACATAAATCAACAGTATGACTCTTAATACAATTTAATTGAGATGATCAGCATTTTTAGATACTACTTTATCTACCTGAAATAGTTTTGATCACTGAATTGGCATTGATTAAGTCAGTATAATAATTTCAGGATTCAGCAATACCCCAGTGTTTAAAACTTCCTAAATTAAACAGTCATAACATTTGCAAAATAAAATAATATATAAATTATTACCTAACAACTCACTTTTACTGCATTTATGATTAGAACACTGTAGTTTTATTTTGTCTGCATGATACTGGACAACTATGTAATGGATTAAAGGTATTAAAACTCCTATATTCTCTCTGGCTCCAAGCCACAGGGAGAAGCATTATGAAGAATGTCATAAGAAGAATATGTAGGAAGGAATTTAAAAATATATTATGGCAGACATGTTAACACCCAAAACTAATAAAAACTTACACGGGGGTTAGTTTTGCAGAAGAATATCAGTCCTTCAAAGTAAAACCCCAGATTATTCTGTCTGCATGCTTAAAATGGTGTGGATTTCTTGTGAAGGACTAATTCAAAGCCAGAGCCTTTGAAGATAAAAGTAAAAAGCTCCAAACATTATAAAACATTTATGGTTAATATAGAGAGAGTCTCTCTCATTCAGGGAAAGAAATATATATAGCTCTGGTCGCCAAGCTTTTTTTTCTCTCTTTTAACTTGTCTTTATTATAAAAGATCCTGGATTGCATTTTCTTCTCACTTTGTGATTGCAAATTAGAGTAACTCTGTAGAACTAAAAGGAGCTACACTGCTAAGACACGTCTGAGAAGAGAATCAGGCCCATTTTATCCTTAAATATCTTGTCCCTCGCAACCCATCTTCTTGTAATTGATCCTGTAGGG
>NW_005841981.1:2555082-2592203 GCF_000455745.1 Alligator sinensis
GACACCACAATCACATCTGTGTACTGCAGCAATAAACTGTGATGTCATAAAACATAAAGAGGCCAAATCCTCAGCTACTGTAAATCAATGCAGCTCTTTTTTATTTTATTGGAGTTATATGACACTTTACTCTGGTTGTAGATCTGGCCCCGGGAGTTCACCTTCAAGACAGGCGAGAAGAGAAACTAGGCTGGAAAGGAAAAGGAAAGGAATGTCTTACTAAAGCATAATTAAATCAGAAAAGCAGTGTCCTGAGTTTTCTGTTAAAATGATCTCATTTTTTTCAATGTTGCACCAGTCCAAAAATCCCGTGTCAAAATTATGTGCCTTTTCGTGATTGAGGCCAGGGGAAAATCACAGGCTGGAAAAAAGTGCAGACCCAGAATCTTTTAGAATGTTTTCCCACTGTTTTTATAGAATCTGAGCTTTCTCTGCCTTCCCTGCCTCTCAGGTACTTCCATTAAATCCACCAGGATTTAGCAAAGGTATAAATAAATACAGTTGGTTGTTTCTACTGGGGCTAATTGTGACAAGCTAACACCCTAAGTTGGAGGAATATGTCAGAGGAGTAGTTTCATAGTGCTTAGGGTCAGAAGGGACCTAAACAGATCATCAGGTCTGACCCCCTGAACCAGGCAGGAACAAGTTCTGGGGTCATAACACCTCAACCAAATATCTGTCCAGCCTCCTCTTGAAGACCCCCCAGGTAGGAGAAAGCACCACCTCCCTTGGGAGTCCATTTCAGAGCCTGGCAGTCCTAACTGTAAAGTAATGTCTCCTGATGTCCAGCCTGAACCTTCTCTCTAACAATTTGTGTCCATTATTCCTAGTAACCCCTGGTGGTGCCTGAGGGAACAGAGCCTCACCCAATTCCCGCTGGTCCCCCCCGGTGAGTTTGTAAATGGCCACCAGATCCCCTCTCATCCTTCTCTTGTGGAGGCTGAATAGATTCAGGCCCTTTAGCCTCTCTTCATAGGGCCTGCCACGCTCGCTGCCCCCTGACCATGCGAGTGGCCCTCTTCTGTGCCCTCTCAGTGCTGTCCACATCCCTCCTGAAGTGCGGTGCCCAGAACTGGACGCAGCATTCCAACTGCGGCCTGACCAATGCTGCATAGAGGGGAAGGATCACCTCTCTGGACCTGTTCGTGATGCATCTGTAGATGCACGACAAGGTGTGGTTAGCCTTACTGACCACTTCCTCACATTGGCGGGTCAAGTTAATCCTGGAGTCAGCAGTTACTCCAAGATCCCTTTCTGCCACTGTGTTGACAAGAAGGGTGTTCCCCAGCCTATAGGTGTGTTGCTGGTTCCTTCTCCCTAGATGCAGCACCTTGCACGTGTCTGCGTTGACCTCCATCCTATTCTCATCCGTCCTCCTTTGCAACCTGTCTAGATCTAGCTGGATTCTGTCCCTCCCCTCCAGTGTGCCCACCTCTCCCCACATTTTGGTATCATCAGTGAATCTGGACAGCGTGCTTTCCACACCCACATCCAGCTCACTGACAAATATGTTGAACAGTACAGGATCAAGACCTAGGGGACTTCATTGCCCATCTCCCTCCAGGTCGAAAACGACCCATCCACCATTGCTCTCTGGGTGCGACCATCTAGCCAATTTGTCACCCATCTGACTGTGTAGGCATCAATGCCGCAGTCACCTCATTTTTTTAAGAGAATGTGGTGAGAGACGGTGTCAAAGGCCTTCTTAAAGTCCAGGACTTTAGTTAGTTGTATCAATGTACTGCACAAACGTATAACCAAAATGTGCATCTGCTATACTACTCCTATTGTGAAAAAAAAAACTGGTGCAGTTTCCTCAGCAGAGTTGCATTACAGATCTAAGCTAGCTCATGTAGGAGGAATATAGACATACTAGCGCAGCACTCTGTCCGAACTACTATACAGTGTTTCTCACATGGCTGAATAGTTTGTGGTCAGTGCTGTAGTAACACAGCTCTACTACTTCCAGTACTTGAGTTAGCTCAGGTACCTCTACAAAGCACTGTGCTGTACTGTATACCTTTAGTTACTTAAGTGCAAGTTTTCTCTCTACTATAGACAGAGCTGTAGAAAAAACATTGCAAACTTTTGGTATCTTGAATCAACAGCCAGATTTTGCCTCCACTTGGAAATACTCATCCAGACTGGTATGCAGTTTTGCTTCAAAACATGAACATGCCCTTGGAGTGTGTGTGTAAGCAGTCTCTTACTACTTAGTCCCTTACATTGGCACCTCACATCAGTTTATTCTTAATGGCACTAAATATATCACTTGGTTGTGTAGTTACCAAAGCCCTTTGGTTTCCCACTAGATGCACCAGATGCTCCTGCAATAATGGCCATTTTCAGAAAGGCACAAAAACACAATTATGTTTAAAATGGTTTTAAGTGCAGAGCACTTCCATTCTCAAAATTAACTGTAACAATTAGGCTTTTGGTATACATGTTCATTGTCAATGTGCCTAATTTGCAAGTAAAACAGTGCCTTCCTCTTCACCCCCTCCAATTGCCAGTCCTGCAATCTGAACCACCAGTCTCAAAAGTAACTCAAGCTTTTGTGGCTTTTGCATCCCAAACAAGTATGAAGATTCTGCAGCACAGTCTGCTATCAGTTACACCCGTGTCAACTCCACTGACCTCTGTAGGGTTTGCACAGGTGTTACCAAGTTGCCTTTGTAACCGGCATCAGTGGAGCCTTACCTCTATCATGTGATAGGGCATTCTTATATAACCTTACCTAATCGGGAAATCTTATATAGGGCTGACTCATGGTAGGCTGCTGGGGCCAGGAAATAAGGTTCAGTACTAGCATTTCTTTTGAAATCAGTGTCCAAGCTGAACTGTTTTTTAGCAGAAAAAAGGAGTAAATGAAGTATCCTGTATCTCTACAAGCACCGGGCAGAGAAGTGGTGAAGATGACTGCAGTATATTGAAACTGTTCCTGTAAGCAAATTATATTTTGGATGGGAAGGAAGAATGATTAGGGGTATGGGGAGGCTTTCATATCAGGAGAGATTAAATAGGCTAGGATTTTTCAGCTTGGAAAAAAGATGACTGAGAGTAGACATGGCAGAGGCTTAAAAAATAATAAATGGTGCAGAAAAAGTAAATAGGGATATATAACTTACTGTCTCACACAACAGTAAAAGAGCTAGAGAACATAAAATGTTTAAACTTAACAAAACAAAGTTATTTTTTGTACAGTGTATATAATTAACCTTGGAAACTTACTTCCACAAGATATTGTGGAGGCTGCTAATTTAACCCAGATCAAAGGGGATTGGATGAATTCATGAAGGAAATGTCTAGCAGTAAGTAATGAAAGTGGCAGGTAGGGGTGCAGCCTCTGAATTAGAACATCCTAAATCTCTAAATGCTGGAAACTGCAGTAGAAGAGCAGGGGTTGGAAAACTCAGTACATACTCTCCTTACCCTCTGTGTCAACATCCACTCTGCCACTGTGTGAGACCGGATACTGGGTTAGACAGATCTGTGTCCTAGCACAGTAAATGGCAGTTCTTATGTTCAAGCCTTTTCTGTATTTAAGCATATTACAGGGCCTAAAGATATGCAGTTGGGTAACTTGGCACTTTGAAAATCACACTTGGTTACTGGTGACCTAAGAATCAAGTGTGATTCTTAGGAATGTAAATACCTTTAAAAATCTGCTCCTTAGCCTGTTTGTGCCTCAGTTTCTCATCTGCAAAATAGGTGTAATAGCATTTCCCTTCTTCACAGAGGTGTTGTAAGGATAAACTTGTGAAAGATTGTGTGGAGCTTTGATACGGTGGCACTGGGAACTATATAAGTAGCTTGGATAGAAAGAATGCTAAATTGTAGTAGGTGTAGACCTGCTGAAGATGTATATTGCAGTGAGAGCATGGAGGGGACTGCAGAATCTGAGAGCCATTCAAAATGTGAAGAGCATGATGATCCATGGAAGAGTGGCGCTTGGGAAGACCAGGTGTGAGATGAGACCATTGACTACCCCAAAGACTTGAACGGCAAAGTCGGGTGACTGAATTCAAGTGGGAAACGGACTAATAAGGAACAAAACTATTTGTGATTTAACTGATAACCAGGGTAAAGTAAAGGATATTGTGAGAAGTTGACTCCACTGGGCAAAGAATGGCTTATCTTTTCACAGGGGCTAAAACTGCATTTCAAATGAATGACCTGATGAAGAATGTCTTGCATTCAGAAGCTTGTCTAACTCTATCTCTTCTATGCAGTTGGTCCAATAAAAGATATCACCCTAAGAAATCTATCCCAAATGAACACATTACCAAGAAGTGAAGGAACTGAAATACATGAAAGAACAGACAAATAGCAAAGACTTGCTTGCAATAAATCACAACACAGTATCTAACACTGCTATGCCAGTACTGAGACACTGAACTTTATTTGTTGGCCCTAGTCACCTGATTGGAGTCAGGGCTTCAAAATGTTATACTCCTGTCACATAGTCAGGGTCAGTGTCCGCTGACACCACTGGCTACTGTTATATGACTCCCCTGGTTAATGTTACAGGTTTGCCATTGGAACTTGGCAATTTTGTTGATGAAAGGTGTGAAGGAATAGGATCCAGATCACTCTCTTGTAACTGTATTAGATTGACTAGGCTAAATGAAATAAACAGGAATAAACACTTTGTGGCAAAAAAAAAAAAAATTAAATTGTGCAGACCTGAATTGGAATGCCCGCAGGTAGCTAATGTGTTGAGTAAAAAGCAGCCATTTCCCTAGATTAGCTCATCAGGGTCAAGCTGCATGTTAACACTACTTAAGTATTGTAATCATTGACATTAAAGCACTTTACTAGTCTGTTTTTTACAAAGCCCATCCCCTAGCTTTTGAGCAGAGGCTTCAGGGTTTGCAAAACTTGTAAAGTAGTACCTGCTGTATTAACTGGTTTTAATATATCTACTGTGACCCTTTAATAGAGCAGTGAAATGAGCTTGTATGGAAGGAGCCTTACAGCAGATGTGCAAGGCTGAGGCCAGAGTTTTAGCAATCAGATGCTACTTTCCTGACAGGTAACTTACACGGAAGCCTTCTGTCCACATACTGCTACACTGATCTAGTTTTTTCTTGAGTGTACTGCATATGACAATGTCAGACAGTAGGCAATTCATTTCCAACAAAAAAGCTCCTTTGGCTAGGTGAACTCATACTTGAACTACCTCCGTACAATTTGTAAATCAAGCTACCTAATTGTTTGGTTGTCTGAGATATTGGTACACAAGTTTAATGACTAACATGACTTGTCACCATAACAGCCAGTGACCATTTGTTTAAGTTTCTTTTTCATGACCAATTGAAATCAACAAGCTACATGCTTTTTTTAAAATTTCTCTTTTTCACGTTGAATTGTAAAATGGGCTCCACCATTTGTTTTGAGTTTCCATAGTTACAATTGGTACAAATTGGGAAAAAAATTGCATGGGGAGTTTTCTGATTTCTTCAGGCATTTTTATAACACATTTTTATGGTGTATTGAGGTGGTATTTGGTACCTGTTGGAGCCTCTGATTACTGTCATTGCCACTAAAGCTTCATCAGCCTCAGTAGATCCAGAAATGTATCCTTACTCAGAGGACAAGCCTGTGATCCAGAATATGTTCACTTGAGAAAAAGGCAACTAGTAAAAACTGGGAAGATAACTTGTGTTGTCTTTTTTTGTGTGTGTGGTCTTGTATTCCCTCTGAACCCCAAGCTGTCATCTAAATCAGTTTTTTAAGGGTAAAAGATCAGGTCCTTTGTATTTACTTAGTAGAAGCAGAATTGTTGTGGTTGTTGTTTCTGTTATGATATCATTTAGGGGCCCCAGACAACATCAGGACATGCCAGGACTATGTATTGTACAAACACAGTGGAATATGTGGTCCTTCCCAAGATTGCTTGCAATCTAAATGAAAAAGATACACAAAAGAAGGAGGAAATGTTACTCCGTTTTACGTATGGTTCTCTGAGTCGGACACCAAGCTAGGCACACTGGTATATTACTAGACCACTGAAAGTGTTATTGTGATCACCTTCTGCACTACATTGTGTCCCTTTATAAAATGGTAGAAATAATTTGGAGAAACCCTTATACGCTTGCAAGACTAAGGATACAGTTTAGCTTTGGGGTGCCATGTTTGAACCACATGTCATGAAACAGGTTCTCTGCTGCTTTATTTGGTAAAAGTTATGCTGGTGAAGTGCAATTTTTCCACTTGGTTTCAATGGTAGGGCTTTCTGATGGCGCTGCTACTCCCGTTAGTGAATTAATACACCTTATTTGAGACAGTTCTACCAATAGAAATCTTCAGTGTAGATGCTGCATCAGATGGATCAAAGATTTTCCCAGGGAAACCCGTGTCAGGTGCAAATAGAAACCACTTCTCCTGTGTCACAGTTCATCTGGCCATCCCGTCCTTCTCCAAGGTCACTACTTTCGAGACTTAGTTTTATATCTTCATGTTAGGAAGGGATGGGATACTTGACTGTGTTCCTTACTTGGACTGTGTTGATTATTAGTGGGCTTATTATTAAGCAGTTAGTGATGTCCATACATTAAGTGATTTTGACAGCCGTATTTTTTTTTAGCATACTGTAGGAATTTTGCATGGTGCATGGAATTTTACATGTCTAAACAGTCATGGTTAGTTTTTCAACTAACAGAAAAAGATAATTTTGGATTAGGCTCGAAAAGTAGAAAGCTGCATTATAAAAATTAAATGTAAGCTTTTAATCTTCCAATGTCCCTTATGAAAATGTAATGTCATTCCAGTAGTAAAAAGTCAGCCTGAGGACTAATTTTTTTTGGCCTTCAGCCAAAATCATGTAGCTCCAGTGTATAGTGATTAGTTGATTTTGAGCCTTTTTGGAGACCTCAGCTGTCTTATAGAGAGTGGAAGTATGTCTTGATTAAAATCAATACTTGAAAAATTATGACTGGGAATTAAAAATAAATAAATTATGTAACATAATAGTTTAAAGGCAGATGTGTGCAGCTGACAAGACTGGAACTCATTATAACAAAAATTCTAGGTATACAAATAAAAGAAATACAAGCTCTTATACACTTCTAAAAAAGTAGAAGTCTTGTCTCATTATGGCAGCTTCTATTTAAATCCAAGTTTTAAATCTCCTAAACTATTCAGAAGGGCTGATGATGATGGTGTTCCAGTTTAGCAAGTGACAGATCACACTTAATAATATTATTTATACAAAGGGTTTTTTTTTTCTTTTCATAGTTTCAGTCAATTCTGCTTCCGTGTTAACAGAATACATTTTGTTGCATAGGCTTCTGCACATCTGAAATCATCAACGGTACAATGGTCAAGCAGAGACAACTTCAGTGACTGAAAGAAAAATGAAATTTCAAGAAGGCTTTTTTTTAATAACAAAGCATCTTCGGGGGGGGGTTAAAGTTAGAAAATCAAAGTCTTTACCTGTGATATCCTTTTGTTTTCATCCCACTGTTGTTTGGGATCCGCACCTGTTATATATATGGTAAGAATAGCAGAGATTCATAACCCAGCAACAGTACTCAGCCAGAATCCTCTGTGACCGGGTCAAACATACACACACTGAAGGTTCATGGCCAGGTTACTAAGTCAAGGCTGGCAAGTCTCCATGATAATGTTTTCTTTCTCTCTCACTTTTTTTTTTTTTTTGGTCTGTCTTCCAAACAATAGGTTTTTTCTTTAAAAAAATAATCACCTAACAATGAAAACTATTTAAGTATGACCAAATCAAAAGCAGTTTTTATTAAAAAGTTGGGTCAGGGCAGGATTCTTATATTTTGGATTTAATCTTATAATATAGTTTTAGGTGGCACATGAAAGAAATAAATTTGTATTGAAACAATTGAAATCCACTTTTCCAGTTCCTGGCTTTTTCCTGGAAGAAGATTAAACACAGACTTTTTTCCCCCCAGACTAGACCTAAAAATTAAGTGATCTACAATATATAGTTATTTTTTCAATGTTTGGAGGCTTATAAATAACTTCTACAATGAAATGCACACATACAAGCAGCAGAGATTCTGGTTCTAATTACTTGTACTTTAGTTGAACTTTGGCGTTTCCTTTGACTTTCTGCCTAATGTATGTGAGCTGTGTGCCTTGCACTCCAGCAGTGAATTCACAAAAAAAGAAGAAAAAAGTCCAGACTGACTCTTCTTGGTGCCAACAGAAATGAGGGTTAACAGAATGTTTTGACCAAATGCAACACTTTACTATTCACCCTAATTAGCTGAAATTGCTCCTTCCCACCGGGGACCCTGAGCTCAGTATTCAGAATTCCCTTGGGGCTATGCAGGAAATGCCATTAGCTTTACAACTTCTTATTCTTTTAAGACTCAGTGTGCATTAACATGCAGGCCTAATAATCTGAATTTCTAGTAAAACGAAAGGGATTTCATAATGTTTGCCTGCTTCTAATCAGTCACAACATAAAATACCTCAATCTGTCAACATGGTTTAGCTAACAGTAAATTAGGTCTCACGAAGCACACTGTTGCTTAAAGATTTTATCTGCTACTTTATCTAACCTTTAGAAAAAATTTCAAACATGTTAGGAATCATGAAGTGACCTATTGTTTGAGAATCCCTGTATTTATTAGTGGCACTCGGGTGTTTCAAAACTGCATGAGGCTGTATTTTCTCAGGTGAATTGAAATTCCAAAGTGTCACATCTTTCAGAAATATTAGGGGAAAAAAACCTGTTTCTGTTTTCCCCTTTGGGGAAATCAATCCCTAAAATTGATTATTAAAAAAAATGTCTTAGCTGGGACTCCACCCTCCTGGCTATAAAGAAGAAATACACAGTTACTATACACTTTGTTCTCCTGCTGTTGTTACGTAACCCTCCCCTGTGAAGTAGTTAATCGGACTTTGTACTGATACATTTGCACCTCTTGTCCAGTGACTTGAATTGATTTAAACCTCTTGCACCATCCCTTGGAGCTGCCAACATAGTACTGTTCAGATACCTGAACTGAGAGAAGGAAGCTAAGTTCTCTTCAGCAGCATAGAGCTCATGTGATCTGAGTTTAGCTGTCTGAGGAAAACTATTGAATCTTGCCTGTAACTGAAAATAAACATGTGCCTGTCCCATAATTGTATTTTCTTGTGACAAATAGGCTTGGGACAGCTATTACACATATAAGTGTAAGTGCTCAGAATAGGTGATCAGATTATACTGATCAGTGATAATAATACTTGTACTACAAATAATATTTACACTATAATTATACTGATCAGTATCAGTGATCAGAAACCAATTCAAATCTGTAACACAATAAAAGTTCAGTGCGCATGAGCTGCTTTCAAAATGTCCGAAACCGGTTTAAGATGAACCTAGATGGATTTAGTATCAGACTTAACGGATTTAGGTTAAAGCAGATTAGTCCCAGGTTCCCTGCAGATTCAAGTTAACTCAGTCTCCAAGCATCCCAGGATGCTTTGCACCTCCCCCACAAACCCACCCTCACAGGGTGGGTGGCCTAGGTTTGGCCCAAGCTGTTTGCTCCAGCCCAGCAGGAAGGCTTGCTCTAGCACCCCCTGGCTTCCGGCCTGGGCCACTGCAGGCATGTGGCTGTATTTCTGGAATCAAAAGTGAATGTCCGTTCACTTGCTTATTGGTTCAATCTACACAGTTTGGACTAGCCTGCAAAGATTGGACTGATTCAGCCTCAGGCTTTTTGATTGTCTGTACTTGGCCATAAAGCAGAATAAGTGTTTGTTTCTCTGACATGCTCATTCCAGTATATGGGTTAAGCTAGTTCAATAGCTGAATATATCTCAGTTGGTTTGGGAGCGTCTTCTGTTTGTTGTTTTTTTGTTTGTCATAGCCATTTTTAAACTGTCCAGCTGGACAGTTCTGTAGCAGCTTCCCCAGCATCTTCAGTTGCTGACTCTGCTTAGTGCATTTATGAACAGAGCTGGGTGTCTAATCTTTTTCTAAGTAACACAAGTTCCTGTGGTTTAGCTGAGTCTGACATATGGTTAGCAATTTGAACACTACTATTGGATGCTGTTGCCTCTTTGGAAGGAACCCATCAAAAGTAAACAGAAGCAGATCAGAATTATTCCTAAAAGTCTGCTTTCTCCTAACTGAAATCACATAAGAATAGCAAGAATTCAATTCTTTCACTGAATGACATAACCCTCTTTACCCATGGGAAGTCTAAAAACTGCTTTTTAGACTGACTGAGAGCTGAATGAGCTAATATAGAATGTGTTGTTGTCCGCTAAGATTGCAGAGTTTTAGAGCTAAAATTTTACCATTCCACAGACTGATTGGGAGCCACTAAGATGCATGAAATATAAGGTGCAGAATGTTTAAGGCCTCTCAAGGGCATTTGATTAATCTAACTTTAATTTAAAAGGACTAATAGATTATTGATTTAAGCAGAATGACTGTGCACAAATCAATAACAGAGTATTCTGTGTCTATCTTAAATACTAAAAATGACTATTGAAAAAAGGAATATGGTGGTTTTCATCTCTTTTTTTCTTTCATTAACTTTCATTAAGGGAAAATACTTTAATAAACTGTATTTAGTAGAGCAGGCAACTTACTTGTAACTGGTTTAGCAAATTTTAGAGTGTGTAGTGATGAAATGTAGCACAGAATAAGTGTGGCCATTGCTTGAATCTTGTATTTGGCCATGTGTAGTTCTCTGTTACTCTGTTTTTCATCCAGTTATATCTCATTATAGTTATAAGCAAGAAATATATCCATACTAATAATCATGTCTTTGCTTGCAGTGAACTGCTAGATCCTAGTTTGCAGTCTTTTAACAGGTCTGACAGGAGGCAAATGGCCAGGCCCAGTCACAGCGCCAGCCTGCCCACCTGTCTGTGGGCACACTGCCCACCTTACTTGCCTGCCATGCCTTGTTGTTAAATTAAGATGGTACTAGGTGGGAGGCTGCCCTTCAAGTGCCCTGATGTCAAAGGGCAGTATTCACAGAACTCCGACCTCCCCTTTATCATGTCCCATGCCTTGCAGATGTTTCTATGAGTTGTGCTATGCTCTGGCCTGAGGCCAGACCCAATTCAGCACAGTGTTAGGCCTCTCTCACGCTGCCCTTTTTAGAGCTTCGCGCATACTGACCCCCCCCCCCCCCCCCACGGCTCCCCCCCCCCAGAGCCTGTGCCCTTTAGCCCTACCTGCTTCATGCCCCTTACCAGGTCACATTCACCCCATCCTGCTCCTTTCCACAACCGCGTAGGTCATCAGACTTTTCTTTCCTTGGCTGTCCTTGGCCAGGGCTGGCACAGCCTTTTGGGCCTCTCCCACGACCCTCATCTGCACGATGGCTGAGCAGTTAGCCAAATAGTGGATTAACTCCACCCCCAGCGCCTCACGAGGTAACCCCCGGATCTCCTATTGGGGTCAGTAACTCGCCCTTTTCACTCATGACTTGCCCTATGATGCCTCACTCACCCTCAGGCCTACTTGCCTCCTCAGGCACCCGAATGCTTACTTGGGTCTCTTTGCCCCTTTCCTCACGGGGCCTCAACACACTCACCCCCTTCTCTTGGGCTCAACACACTCGCCCCCTCTGCTGAGGCTCTGGGATCTTACACCTCCACAGGTCCATGGGCATACCTGGCCCCACTAGCCTCCAGGATCTTACACCCATATGGGCTTAGATGCCTCCTGATAGGTGTGCCTGGCCCCACTACCTTCTCTGGGCTCGGGTGACCCTCCCTGGGTGTGCCTGGCCCTACTCCCCTCCGCTGTTGTTAACCCACCAAATGGTGGAGGCTGCGGTTTTAAGGCACCCCTTATTGCCTTTCCCCAGGGAGGTAACTGGCCTGGCATTTCTTGGGGACTGTCCCCCCACAGCCACTTCCACCAGGCCTCCATTCCCCAGCAGTCATACCAAGGGCAGAAGTCTCCTGCCATCCCCATAGCTCCTGCCCTCACCTCCAAGATGTTCCATGAGTATCAGCGCAGCCGGGTAATGTTGCTCCTTCAGCTGCTAGCAGCAAACTGCTGCTCTAGCACAGAGAGCCAGGATCTTAAAATGGCTGCCTCATCTGGACTGGCCTGCACATGTCTTCTACCTGGTCTCCTCCTTAAAGTGGCAGAAACCAAAGGTGCTCTGCCACCCACCTTCACCCTTAAAATGGTTTCTGGGGGATGCTTTCCCTCATAAATGACTGGTGCCTCCTGAGACTGGGGGGGTGCGCCATTTGTAGGCAGCATTGGGGACTGCCTGGAGATGCCGGTGGCAGTCAGAGGCGAGCGGGGAATGCCTGCAGACACTGGCGCTGGTGGCAGTGGGGGGGAGGGGTGGTAGTCGGCAAGCGGGAACTGCCCACCGATGCTGGAGCAGGAGGTGGTGGTCAGTGAGTAGGGACTGCCCACAGATGCCAGCAGCTGCATCAGCGGCAAGGGGAGGGTGGGTGGTGAGCAGCAACTGCCTGCCAAACCTGGCGGCGGCTTTGGCAGCGGCCAATCTCAGAGGGGCCATGTGCCCCCCCATGCCCTTCCTACACGTCACCTATGCTTTCCCTGCTGCTCACAAAGCAGGCTCCCTCACAGCCTGTAATAGCCCTTAAGTGGTGAGCACCCCATTGGTGCTCCACCACACAGGGAATATACTTCCTTGGAGTGACAGTAACTTTACTTGAGCAGAAATACCAGAAATGATCCTATTATCTGATCCCACTTGCCTGACACTTGAGGCTTCTGTTAGTGAGTTTGAAGAGCTCTAGTTGATGACAAATTGTGGATTTAATACAAACATAATATTTTAGTAAAGTGTGAAATATCCTGGGCATTAAATCTTGATTAGAATTTTCTATTAAGTAATATTCTTGGGGTTTTGTGTTAAGGCCCTTGAGATTTAGCTCTGCCTTTGTATCTGTTTAGATCCAAGTTCACAAGTTAATGTCATTTGTATGTATGCGTTGAAAAGTTAGAGGAATTTGTCTAGGCAGCAGCAGAACAGCTAAGTAAAGTAAGAAAATGTATTGCATGTCTACCATAAATATGAAGAATGATGGCAGTGAATCGCAGAGAACTAATGCTGATGTTTTGTAAAGATATAGTTTGCATCTCTTATCTTGCTTTCTGGGGCTTTCATGTCTTTTTCTGGTAAGGAGTAACTAATACCTCAACAGATTCAAAATAAATGGCCATTCAGAAGTGTCAGGGGAAGAGAGAGACTGTCAGAATACTTGAATATCCCCTTTTTGGAATGGTTTTCCAACATCATCCTCCTATACAGGATAGCAAAGAAAAATTATTGAATTAGGCCAGTTTCAGAGATGAAAGACCTATTTTAGGATTACTCAGTCCTTTTTGATCCCAGTCTTACGCATTTATGCATAAATCATTTGTCTCTTAAAGTTCTTTGAGGAGGTTTCATATCCTTCTGTGACATCATAGGATTCTGAAAATGATCTTTCTGTGGAAACAGTCAAGACATATTAGTGCACGTGCAGTTAGAAAACATAGAAGAATGGTTTCACAAGCTGATCCCTTGCATAAACTGGATTTGGTGCTTCAATATACATGTGTTTCAAGGGACCGAATCTGGAACATGAGTCAGCGTCTGCCCTTGTAGTGTAGTCTATAGATTTTATGCATGGGTATTCAAGGCAAAATTTGTCTCAGTATGTAAATCTAAAGCCACTTGCCTTTTGAAAATTAAGTGACAAGATTATGGAAGAGACTGAGTATAAACAACTCATGCTTAGATGTGGGAGGTGTGGTTGATGTCATATACTTGGATTTTAAAAAGACCTTGGATATGGTCTCCTACAATGCTCTTATGAAAAAACTGGGGGATTGTGGACTGGCAGAGTCCACAGTTAGGTGGGTTGGGAGGTAGCTTAGGGGTCGAACCCAGAGAGTGTTAGCGGATGAGAATATATTGTCTTGGCAGGAGGTGGCCAGTGGTGTCCCACAGGGTTCGGTTCCTGACCCTGTGCTGTTTAATATCTTTATCAATGATTGAGATGGAGATGTGGAAAGCACTCTGGCCAAGTGTGCGGACGATACTAAGTTATGGGGAAAAGAGGTCACACTAGGGGACAGGATGTGGATTCAAGCAAACAACAAGCTGGAAAGGTGGGGAAAGCGGAACTGGATGCAGTTCAATAAGGATAAATGCACTGTTCATCTGGGGAGAAATAACCAGCGACATGAATATAGGTTAGGAGGAGATGGTCTGGCCAGCACAATGGCTGAAAGGGACATCAGGGTTATGGTTGATCACAGGATTCACATGAACTGCCAGTGGAATGCTGTAGTCAACAGTACTAATAGCATACTGGGATGCATTAGCTGATGCATCACAAGCAGGGCTAAGGAAGTAATACTTCCTCTCTACTCAGTGCTGGTGAGACCCCAGCTGGAGTACTGTGTCCAGTTCTGGGCACTGCACTTCAAAAAAGATGTGGAGAATCATCAAAGGGTCCAGAGAAGGCCACAAGAATGATGAAGGGCTTGGAGGCCAAAACTTACAAGGAAAGACAAAGGGATCTGGGACTGTTCAATCTGTGGAAGAGAAGACTTAAGGGGGGACTTGGTGACTGTCTGTAAGTATATAAGGAGTACATATTGGGAGCTCGGAGAAAAACTGTTCACTAGGGGGCCCCAGCGGAGGGCAAGGAGCAGTGACCATAAACTGTTAGCAGATGGTTTCAGGTTGTATGTAAGGAAGAACTTCTTTCCGGTAAGGGTGACCAGAATCTAGAATAGACTTCCCAAGGAAGTGGTGCAGTCCCCAACCTTGGAAGTCTTCAAGAGGAGACTTGTGCAGTATTTGTCTAAAACAACAAAATTATGACCTTAGAGAGTGATAGAACCATCTGTTTTACAACAGGTTAATCATCCCTTTTAGAGCATAAAAAATGGAACTACTTTCAGTAACTCTGGTCAAATGTTGACCATCTGTTAAATTTTTTCATAAAATATTGTCTGCATATATTGTCATGGTCATATCCATGTCTTGAACTATATTTTAATGTACCTTTGGCTACTTCATTTGTATTCTTCTCACTCCACCTGCTCACCTAACAGGATTCCTGCTAGGATCTGGAATAGACCTCCCAAGGAAGTGGTGCAGTCCCCAACCTTGGAAGTTTTCAAGAGGAGACTGGACAAACACCTTGCTGGGATCATTTGGTCTCAGCAGTATTCCTGCCAGAGCAGGGGGGTTGCTCTTGATGATCTTTCAAGGTCCCTTCCAGCCCTTAATTTCTATGATTCTATGATTCATGCATTTAAACATTACATATTTTTTGGAGGATAGAGGATGTACGTGTGATGGCAGAATTTGGTCCTGTCATGACTTTCTTTACTACTTCATCTTAAATTTTGCTAGGCCACAGTGCTTGAGTCCTTGTGGGGCCTGAATTTTTATAGCTGTGTTTAGTGGAAGATACAACAGCCAATGATTAATGTACTAACATTTTTTTCATATTTTTTTGTTTTGTAGCAGTTGAAACTCAGAGCACCAGTTCTGAGGAACTTGTTCCAAGCCCACCGTCTCCACTTCCTCCCCCACGTGTTTACAAGCCGTGTTTTGTCTGTCAAGACAAGTCATCTGGATATCACTATGGCGTCAGTGCTTGTGAGGGATGTAAGGTGAGTAGTTAAACCTCACTCACCCATTTTGTTTGAAAGCACTGCATTTCCTTTTTTAGAGATGAGCTGAGCAGATCAGGCTGAGATGGGAATGGATGTCTCCAAAGACAAGGCAGGCTGCCTACTTGAAACATATCTGACCTGTGGAAAAAAGCCATGCAAGTGGCTTTTGTTCCTGGAACAGCCTCTCCTTATAATTCCTATAACAGTATTTCTGGCAGAGATGTCAGCAAGGATTGGCTGACAAGAGGGAGAGAATCAAAAGTACATCTTTTTTAGAGTGGTACTTCAGGAATAATGTAGAAACGCATGATGACTCCTCTTAATTCACTGTGTCCTTCAGTATGCACTGAAGGATTCATCTGTTGTTCTTTTGCCTTTTATGTAGTATACTGCCTCCAGTGTGTTTAAAAGTGTGCAGTTTGGATAATGATCTGATCATTCCATTAATACAGCAAGTTTGAGCTCTTGGGTGATGGCTGTACCCTCAAATTCATCCATGATCAGGTGGGCTTTGGGTGTGGATCACAAGCAAAGCAGAATGACAGCTACAAAATAAATTTGACACTGTGTAAGGTAAAAGACAGGATATATTTGATAGGTGTTTTTTGGCACAGCGATTGTCAAAATTTTAATTGACTATCCATAACGTCACGCCGATAAATTTGCAGTATCCGGATTTGGAATTCTAAAGTATATACTCACAGAGACTGAGCATATATCGGAGGAGCTGTGTCAGCCGAGTCCCATCTGTACATTTCTTTGTATGGGAATACATAGAACAGTTAGAGGAGGATATTGTATAACATGAAAAAGTGGGTAAATTAAATGGGTATCATTCAGAAATACGTCGTGGAAAATTGTGAAGAAGAGCTGATTAAGCTGTGGATTTACAGTTTTGGTTTTATTGCTGTTCAGCGTATACTATACAATTGCTATTTTTTACACAGTGGGAAGGAATGTAGAGCAGAAGTCTTGTCAATTTTAATAATGTACTTCAAAATCTTGCTTGGTAGTCTACATGATTATGCATGCACCAACCCATACAAACACACACAACAAAGCTAATTTTAGTATGTTTTTAAAATCAATATTCTATTCACATCCTGCCAGATTATTAATAGACAGTAGGGAAACAACAATAAATTGGTTGTATGGATTGTGGTACGTGCTGCCATGCAAAACATTTTGAGTTCCCAGTGGATGGTTCACAGAGCTGTTTCACTCATTCCTGTCTGTTTATAGTGTCCCCTATACAAATTCACTAGGAAGACAGAAGGTGAAATTGCTCAACTTCCTGCAGGCTCATGCAGTATCTCACAGTATGAGGTTTTAGCGCAGAAAAAGAGACATTGGTGTGGGATAACACACTTTGGTTACTATTCTGTTCTCTGTTAACACAGAGTTGTTATGTTACAGCATTAAGTTACAGTATGTTGGTGTAACGAATGTTATAAAAATGATGAACTATCCCTATCCTATTAAAACATCTTTATTTATACAGCACCTAGCATTGTGGAGTCCTGGTCCCTACTTACTGCCTGTTTAGTGATACCAAAGAATAAGAATGATGATTTAGTAACTTAAAAGTGGATATCTTAGATTAATTGAGATGAAATATTGGACCTGTTTCTATTGTGTTAGCCACTTGTACTTTACATGTCAGTTTGGAATTTCTCATGTGCAAGCAGACTCCTGTTCCTCTATAGATCCCCTTTGATTTGTACTATTGTACATAATAGCATAAGAAATACCATACTGGGTTAGACCAATGGTCCATCTAGCTCAGTATCTTGTCTCTAACAGTGGCAAGGGTGGATGCTTAAGAGGGAGAATATATGAATATTCCTGTTCCTGTCATATCCTCCCTGGTATTCATCAACATTGGTTTTGAGGTGCCAGAGGACACAAGCCTGATTTGTTTATTAGCTATTAATGGATCTGTCATTCCTGAATTTGTCTAGTCTGTTTTTGAACCTGGCTATACTGTCTGTCTCTACAATACCCTGCATTAATGAGTTCCACAAGTTTAACTATGGACTACATGAAAAAGTACTTTCTCTTTTTTAGTTTTAAGCCTCTTTCTTGCTAATTTCAGTGGGTGCCTCCTTAGTTCTAGTATTTTGGGACTTGATGAATTACAGAAGAATCCTAATGGTTTTTAGTCCTTCTTAGTATGGTTATACTCCATACCCCTGATCAACTTATTTGTCATTTTCTGTACCTTTTCTAATTCTACTACATCCTTCTTGAGATGCAAAAATAGTGATTTTAGTGTCTGCCCACATGCAGGAAGTTATGGATCTAAGCCTTATTTCCACCCCCCTCCCCCTTCTCCCCAGTATTAAAAAAATGTCAAGGCATTTGAAAGATATTATTTAAATTCAGTAGTATTTTAGGGTCTCTTTCCAGTTCTGAGATTATGCAGGATACCATCACTGTGTCCTCAAGTAGCATAAGATTTTAGTAGCCACTGGGCTACTGAAATGTCAATGGCTCTTAGGAAAAAAAATCTAATATACTGTATATATCTAATTTCACTAAATTGCAGATCTAATCATTGTCATCTTCCCTGCTCATGAAAGTATAATTGTGAGTGTAGTAGAGCACTCAGATGTTCCTAAGATCTCATTGTTTTTTTGCCCAGCATATTATAGGACTTTTTATTGGTACACTGCAAAGCATTATCACACATAATTGAAATAAATTCACTCTTGTCAAAATAAATGGGTGCCCATTTTGTAATGCAGTAATCATTGTTTTAAAAAAATCAAGTCTGCTTTTCTAACTACTTTGCAAAATTTGTCATTCAGCACTTAAATGCCACAGTGATAGGTGAAAAAATGTAATATAAGTATATATAGATGTGTGTGTTATTCAATGATGGTTAAAACTTGTCTGATGAGAAAGTTATACTCAGACTACTAGTAGGCAATTGGTAACAGTCATAGGTAACTATGAATCTTCTAGACTGATGACAATGATCTTATTAAATAATTTTACCCCATCCTCAACAATGTTCGACACCAGTTGATCCATTCTGTTCCTAAACCTTTGCTCTCCTGCTTTTATATCTTCATGTTGTGCTCTTATATCATTGAATATGTCCAGGGAAAATCAGCCAACTTGGTAGTCCATCTTTTTAATCACCTTTCTCATTGTAACTCATTCCTAGGATGCTAGTTTCACCAACATATCCTCCAACCTCCTTCATAAATCCTTTTTCTAGCTTTCTTCTTCACAGCAGCTTCCTACCCAGCTGTTGCATGGAGTAAAACAGGGGTGACCATCCTTCAGCATGCATGCCTATGTGTGTAGTACATGCCAGATTGGAGAGGGGGCAGGGAGCACAGTGGCCGATACGGAAGGAAGTAGAGAGAAAAGCAGTAGATCAGGCAAGGAGCAGAAAGCAGAGCAGCAGAGTAGACAGGTGAGGAAATCAGAGTGACTCTTGGGAAGGGTGTATGGTTAATTTGTGGCATGCCTACCAACACAGTTGGCCCACACTGAAGTAAAACAGTCATTCTATACCAATATAACCTCTCCTTTTCCTTTCCCCTCCTTAATTTACGCGTATTTCTAGCTCCCCTCTCTTCACCCCTATTCCTTGTCTATTCCCTAGTCTCTCTGCTATTAACTTTTTCATTTTATCTCATGCTTCTTCATCATCTGCTATCTTTAGTTCCTCCTCCCTTTTCTTTGTCTATTTTTTTGCTGACTTGCTCATTTTTCACTGCAGTCTTTTCTCCCAGTCTTGTAAAAAAAATAAATAAATTAAAAAAAAAAATCCATCCTTGAGTCCAGTTCCCCTCTCTAAAGAGGGGTCTGTCCTTTTCTTTCCTTTGTTTCTTTGTCTCCAGAATGCTGGTAGTGCTGGGTGCTCGTTCTCTGTTGGCTTCCTTTCCTTTCCTTTCCTTTCCTTTCCTTTCCTTTGTCCTCATCTATCTGGCTTCCTGCTTTCTATTCTACCAGCGCAGAATAGTCAGTTACTAATAAACTCCTACCAGCTCAGTCAGAAGAGCAGTTCTCAGCCCTAGATCTGTTAACTTCCTTAGATCTGGTGAATACTCTCCTTTACTACCTTCCCAGTCTTGGCTGGCATAACTGCAATTCCTGTTCTCCGTCTGCCTTCCTAATTGCTTGCTCAGTGCCTCTTTAAATGGCTCCTCTTTTCTTTTCTGCTGTGGTCTCTTGGGCCAAGTAGAGGCAGTCAAAAAGTCTGAGGCTGAATTGATTCAATCTTCGCAGGCTAGTTTAACATGCATAGACTGAACTGATAAGCAAGTGAACAGACATTCACTTTCAATTCCAGAAATGCAGCCACATGCCTGCAGTGGCCCAGGCCACAAGCTGGGAGGTGCTAGAGCATGCCTCCTTGCTGGGCTGGAGCAGACAACTTGGATCAAGGCTAGCCCCCACCCTGTGAGAGTGGGTTTGTGGGGGAGGTGCAAAGCATCCTGGGATGCTGGGGGACTGTGTGTTAACTTGGATTTGGAGGGGATCTGAGACATAAGATCAATAAACCAACTTACCATGAATCAATTAAGTCTGATACTACATCCATCCCGGTTTATCTTAAGCTGGTTTTGGCCATTTTGAAAGTGATTTATACGCACTGAACTTCTGTTGTGTTACACATTTGAACCAGTTTCCGATCACTTATACTGGCTTATGTGTAATTTCTGTCCCTAGCCTTGGAGTTCTGTTCTTGTTCCTCCTTTCTTGCCTGTAGATGGTTTTATTTCTTCCCATGGTTTCAGCTACCTCTTCTTCATGAATGTTTCCCAACTTCTACCCCCCTTATATTTGACCTTGCCCGTGTCATCATTCCATTTGTTTCTCACGTATCTTCTTGGTATACCTCAGTATTTTGAAAACAACTATACTACTTTTCCATTTTCAGACTCTAGTTTTTCAGATAACTCTTTTTCAGAGAGTGCTATCCTTTCATCATTTTCTGAAGATAAGAACCCTTTTAAGTCACTCAGTTTGGACGCTCAAAATTACCAGTGATTTTGTTGTTTAAGTCTTGACTTTGTAAGTGTCTGCAAGAGACAGAACTATGGGATCTGCATTACATCCTGTCTATCCTTTTTCTGTTATAGCCTCATAACAAATCGATGAGGAATATTCCAGAGTAGCTGATTTTTTTTAAATGTATGAAATAGTATATACACTAAAGCAGATGTATATACAGATTTCACGTTCATCATGTAAGTTCTCCTAATTAAGTAAACTGCATGGAATTTCAGAGGCGGCTTTTGGAATTTACTGGGGTGTTTCATGACCTTTAATTAACAGAATCTTTTAAAAATCTTTTTTGCCCTCATCTCTAGATGTTGCTAGATAACATGCTAAGAAATTCCTTACAAAATGAGCAACTCTGATCTGTCCAGCTGGTGCACGTGGGTATAAGGTTCAAAAAAAAGCTCAGCTCTTTGGTACTGACTTTCCTCTTCATTGTAGCAAAGTCTGCAGTAAGGAGGACTGAATGTAGTGGGCTGCTTTCCCAAACAATGTCAGCATTGTGTTCATGAAGAGGAGAAACTGGTGCTCTGGCAGATTCTGCAGTCTGCTAAAGCCTTTTCCCTTGTTCTGAGTATTTAAAAGACAGCATTCCTTTGCTGGCAATACTGCCTGGATTTCGGCACAAATTTGGCAGGCAGCAAAGTTGCCTAAAGCAGTTTAAGGGGTTGGGGGCAGGGGGTGGAAGAGTAGCTTGTAAAACGTATAAAAGAGATTTCCCCCCCCTCCTTTTTTTTTTGTAGTATGGTGTCAACAATTTGTTTGTGTAGTCAAGGTACCTCTCTGCCTCTTGTTGAGGTTAATGGAGAAAATATAAATATGTCTAATTCAGTGCTGAGTGTTTCCCAAGCTGTTTTGTATCTTAAGAGCATCTTCCCTCCTTTAGAGTTTTCATACGAAGCTTCATTCAATACAGAGGCCATCGCATTAGAAAGGTAGCGTCATCAATTTCTAGTGAACTCTAGCCATGGAAATATTACGCCTGCTTCTTTGGCTCTATCCCAAGACCCAAACGAGTATTTTTATTGCAGAGGTCAGACTTTAAGCACTACAGAGAAGAGGCATTAATATATACAGTGTAGTAGGACTGTAATTTTGCAGGACCAACTCTTATGAAGACAAGATAAGGAACACCTGAGGGACAAGGAAGAAAGAAATATAGAGAAAATTAAACAGGTCTTGCTTTGTCCCCGTTTGTTGATTCATGTTGAGTTCCAGCTGACTAGAAAAATTGTTGCTCTGTAACCCTCCTGGGGTTGAGTACAGATTCATAACGGCCTCCATGAACATGTCATTGTGGACCCAAGAATCTAATAGAGTGTTTCTTTTTACAGAATGATGTCCTGCAAGACAGATGCCATTTTCTTTTGATAAACGTTCCTTTTGCCTTTTAAATCACATCGGGCCTAAGTCTCTTTTAAACTAAATCCCCATTAAACAGTCCTGGCAGTTTAAAATGTTCTTAAAGTGGTGGATGTATGTGATACATAAATACCACCTCCAGCTGTAATTTAACTACATAGAAACTCATGTAAAGGCCTTTTTTTCCACACGAGGTTGGTGTAAGAAGGGGGAGAATGTGGATGGGAATCTGGACTATTAAATTCTCTCAAACCAGGTAACTTGTGGTTGTTATAACTAACATGCCCAAAAAAGAAGGAAAAGTGAAAAGAAAAAGTGATGCTAGAAAATGTATAAACTTAATATCTCATATGTTTGTTTGGGTTTAGAAGATGCCAGAAAAAATAACCTTAAAAAATAACATTAAAGTTTAAAATGTTTCTCGTGAACTTTAAAACAATCAGGTCAGGAAGCTGATCTGAAGTATACCGAATTAAGGCAAAACACTGTGGGTGTGTGCGCACTTCTAAAGGCTTCTACCTGCTTAAAACAAAATACAGAGAAGGTTGAATGACCAAGCTCTATTTTTCTCCATTTAAATTAAATTAGTAAGTGACAGTGGCAGCAGTACAAATGCATGGTGTCATTCAGGCACAGCAATAGAAAAAAAAATCCTTCAAATCATTGAAATTTCTCTTAGTTAAATCAAGCAATGTTTCTCTAAACTTTTGAGGAAAATAGAGAATTATGTTTTGGGTTATATTTCTGATTACTAGTGTAATCTAAGGATGTGGCTACATGAACAGTTTCCAGCAAGGTAAGCCAGGGTATGAATTTACAGCAAGTTAGCCACTCCATAAATGCTGATACACATACTCTTACCCCATGGGTTGAATGGGGTAAGAGTATGGTGTATCTTCAAAGGTGTATCTACCTTGCCTTTGCTGCTGGGTAAGAGTTTTTAGTCAGGAGCTATCCTGATATAGCTGATGTTGTAATTCACACCTAATAGCAGTTTACCCTAGTTCATACCTTGCTTACCTGCTCTTAGTTTATTCCCTTGCCATAACCTTGAACTGGGGATTTTTCACAATGTAGAAATACTTTCTGCAAACAAGTGGCTTAGAAAAATGCTACAAGCAGAGAGATGTTAAATACATTGTGATTCAAATGCAGTACTGAGGTCTATGCAAACTGGAGGCATAAGCTGTTTTTTGAATAATTTGAATAGTCCTGGTGTGATTCCCATGTCTTTCTTCATACTGGCTGCCAAGGGAGATCTGATTTTGTGTTCTGGTTCCTTGAGATACCAGACTTTAAAGTCACAGAAAATGGAAGTCAGTAATCTCATTAAAATTTAGTACATTGACTTCAACAAGTCTCAGGGTACATATTCCCTTATTTTTATCTTTGTTTGCAAGAGAAAATTTTTCTCAAATGTTGAATTTCTTCAGTATAATTTTTTGAGCAATAGAAGACATATTTCAAATAAAATGTTTCTAATGAGAGCAAACAGATAAAAATATAGCGTATCAGAAATAAAAAGCCAGTCTGATTGTGCTGCATGACTTTTTTTATTTAAAAATATCTTGCCAGTTTGCATCATGAAAATTTCATTTCTGATGACAAACACTAGTAAAATAAAAATGTTCAACATTCACCTGAATGCCAAATGTGCTTTTCAAAGCTATGGGGTACTATTGTAAAATACTGTAGGGCAAACAGCATTAGAATAAGCTATAGATTATACCTGTGCAGCCTAGCTACAGTGAGGTTTTACAGTGGTATAAATATGCCAATACAAATATCTTGTAAGAGGTACATCCCTGAAGAATGCTGCTGTCTTTGTCGACAAAGCAGGTGCAGCACGGGCATATGCAGGAAAAATTTCCCACCCTGCCTTGCTACTGTGTTTTATGCCTAGCTGAAGGGGTTGTTTCTTCCACTCTACCTATAAGCGTGTCGGTTGTTATCATTACCAATCAATTATTTCTGGTACTGCCCACAGTGCTACACAAAATGTGTGAATGATCCCAATGATCATAACTCCTTGTAAGTGTGAAACATCCTCTAGGCCACTTTCCCCTCTCCTTCACCTGCCACTAACTGTTGTGCTTTGTTTAGTGATGAATTAGAGCAGAGGTTCCCAAACTTTTTCTTGTTGTGTACCCCCTTCCAGATTTACCAGATGCCCAAGTACCTCTACCAGCACACACTTTATATTCTAGCCCCCTCAATGCCAATTATTATTATAATGAAAATTAAATCTACCATTACACAACTTCTCTTGCATAACCCCCAAAGATGTCTTGTGTATGCCCAGAGTTACACATACCAGTTTTTGAACCGTTAAATTAGAGAACTGTGGTTCAATCTGGATCACTAAAGAATGCATGGTTTGCATCAATTAAAACACAGAAAGATACTTAGATTATATGCACACATGCAAATCTGCAACAGCATACTAGCACATGCAATCAGAAGCAATTGAGTTTAGTTTAAATCTCCTGAAACTTCTTATATGATTTTTATGTAATTGATTCTGGACCATTGAGGGCCTTTATATTTTTACTAAATACATGTTCTAAGTACATCATTCAGATTAGTATTGTGTTACTTCTGCACTCTTCCTCCTTTGGGGGCATAATGCTACTCTTTTCCCAAGCGCTCAGTTCCCGTTGAAATCGGTGGGGGATGATGTCATTGTTTAATAGCAGTATATGGCCTTTAATTATTGCTCTTAGTTCAAAGATCTGTATGAGCATAAATTTCTGAGTGTAATTCCGAAGCTGCCACACTGGAAAGAAAATTATAGTTTTTAGTTGTATTTAGTGTTTTGCAATATGAGCTTGAAAAGCTTACAGCAATTGGTTAATGAATGAGGAAACTTGAGTGCTTAAACATGGCTTTCAGAAATCCTAATGATATTCATTATGGTTTGTAGATGGTATACTAAGAATTACAATGTAGTTGCAAGCATGCTGTACAGTTAACTTCATTTTTCTCTCATATTCTACTATGCATTGATGCCTATACCTCTCTTGTACTCTTACTATATCGGCCATGTATAGAATTAAATTCTAAGTAGAAAATAATTAATAAAAAAGCTATTCAGACCATCAGTGTATTAGAATTAGATTTGATGGCCAGGTGGGTACATGGTAAAGTGCCTCTGGTTTATTCCAGGGTCTTTCCTGGGGGGAGTGCTGACTAAGTTGCTGAGTTTACTTCAGAATGAGTATTGACATGGATGTTAATGAGATGGTTGAGAAACTGTTCTGTTGGCACTGAGCCATTATTGTTTTCCTCATAGTGGTTTCAGATTTTAGAAAATGTGCTTAGAGATGTTATGATTAGCACGTTTTAGGAATTAATTACATGACTGAAAATTTTATAAATGCACAACAATTATTTGTTGCCTAGACCTGCTTGCCTACACATTAAGTGTATCCAGATGCTTTTTACTTTTCATTTGACTAGATCCATTATGAAAAATATACCTCTCCCTTGTTTTGGTGCCTCTGGTTATCTGTCAGTCATTAGGTCCTTGCCAGCCACTGAGCAGTCAGCTTCCCAGGGTGCATAAATTTTCTGATTTGCCTAAGAATGTGACCTTATGCTGCTCTCTGTGCTCATTGACTGACCTACTAATAGAAACAGAAGCTCTTTTTAATCCCAAATGAAATGTTCCTTTGAGGGCATCTCCTCAAGAGGCATTTTCTTGTTTCTTATGGAATAGGAGTGCCATTTCATATGTGGGTCCTATAGCTGCTCAGCTCCACTGTACTGCACTTAAACAGCTGATGAAACTTCAGTTTCAGAAGACAACGCAAGGTGCAGACAGAAGTGCAGCTCCCCAGTCTAACTCCTGACACTTTGCAGAAAGTGCCATGAGTTAGACTGATCCTCCTGACCCAACAGACATTAGCTGTTGGTTCAGGAGGGTGGGGGATCAAGCTCCCTGCAGCCTCTTCCCCTAGCTCCACCCTGATCTTCTGGCCCTGGTGCTGTCTCAGAATGGGAAGGGGAGAAGGCAGGGGAAGGAAATCTGTTCTGGGGTTTCCCCAGCCTGTGCTGGGGGTGTGTGGATTAGAGCCCCCCACCTTGGGGGAGAGGAGTGGGGATCCAATCCACCTGCCCCACTCTTCAGTATTAGCTGGGCAACCCCCAGAACCAGCTCCCTCCATTCTCTTCCCCCCCTCCTATTCTGAAAACAGTGTCAGGCGCAGGGCTGAGCACCACCAGCCCAGCCTTACTCCTAGCACACACTGACACAAGTTAATGAAAGTACTCTGTTTTAGAATGCCTTCATCTGAAACCTCATGTAATGAGGGTTCAGATTGTCATGGGATCAGGCCCTTTTAAAGTACTCTGCAGGTGTGCACTTGTGTTAAGTCATGGCTGTAGAGCACTTTCAGGGGCCAGATCGGGTGAAAATTGTCACTTTTCTCTGTGCCTGCAGTGGCATTAATTTCCTGGTATATTCTTTTCCTGGGTATTCCCCTGTTTATTCTGTAAAACACATTCTGTGAAACCCCATTAAAAGAATAGCTAATCATTCAGAAGTCACAAATGTGGAAATTGAGATAACTCCCACCAGCTTCTCTCTTCTCATTTGTTTTTGGATGGTTATTAACTGAATTATTATTTACTGTTTCTCAAAAAAAAAAATACAGCCTTCAATGCACATGGACAGCATGCTGTCATGGCACAGCCTTCCAGTGTCATGCAGAATCCATTGTCAATCACTTATGCACATGAGGTTTATTCACTCTACAGCAAAACATACTGTAGTCTCTGGATCTTCAGCCCTGTAACTTCTCCCTAATTATTATTTTACACACAGAACCTCAAGGGAAAAGTTGAAACAGGGCATCAGACTTTGCCTATGCTGAGTACATGTGTCTTGTCTAGTTTCCAGTCCTTCACTTATCTAAGCCCCTAATGAACTTCCACTTCCTCACAGGGAGCTCCCAGCCAAGCCTAACTACCACAAGGAGCGAACAATATCTGGATTATATAACAAAGGCTGTTTAGATAATGGTGAAATCCTTTCCTGCTCAGCATATAAGGGTTCAAGTCCTTTTCAGTAAGGAAGTTGAATTGGAGGTGCTGGGGGCCTGGCTCTTACTTCCAATAATATAAACATGTGGGTGTAGCATTCCTAGTGTCCTACAGCCCTTGTGCATCAAAGCTGGTCGACCCAGCTCCTCTGCTCTGCTCATTATTCCTCCTCTGACCCTTTTGGCTGAAACAGCTCCTCTTCATATGCATTGTAGGTTCTTCCTCACTACTAGCTTGGGTGCCTTATTCTCTCTGAAGTGCAGATTACAGCAGACGGCCAGCTCTGCTGTCAGTAAGGTTTAGAATCCCTTTGGCTGTGTTCAGATGAGTGTGGCCATGCGTTATGTGGTGCCACAGACACATGTGCTGCACCACGTACCACACATTCAGCTGTTCTCCACACTGCAAGGAAGCTCTACTACCTAGATATCCAGGGGTAAAAAAAAACATGCAAAAAAAAAAGGTGGAATGACGTATGCAGGGATAGCACATGCCACTCAAAACCGGAGCCTGGTCAGCCAGAGCCACACACCAGGTGCCAGCCAGGCTCTGAGCATTGCCACTGCTGCAACCCCAGGAAGCCCCCAGGACCCCAGGTAAGGCTGCTGGGGCCCTTTGGGAAGCCCTGCAGTCAGTGCTGTATAGGCCCCGCCGCAGCTGCCATGCACCACCACTGCCGAGAGCTGCCGGCTCTGGCTGCTCACCACCCTCCCCACCCTGCTGCGCTGGCTCTGGCTGCTCGCCACCCATCCCCCCTGGGCCCCGCACACCCCTAGGGATGGCTCTGCACAGAACCCATCATCCCTTTGAGAACAAGCACAGAGAAGTACATTCAAGAAAGAGGTTAGGATAGGTGCCAGCCAAATACTTAGGAACAGAGTAGATTGCACTATGTATGTGTAGATGGAGTAGCCGGAAAGATAGAGTGGATTGTTCTCAGTGGTGGCAGATGACAGAACAAGGAGCAGTGGTCTCAAGTTGTAGCAACGGAGGTTTAAGTTGGATATTAGGAAAAACTTTCTCATTAGGAGGGTGCCAAAGCACTGAAACAGGTTACCTAGAGAGGTGGTGGAATCTCCATCCTTGGTGGTTTTTAAGGCCTGGCTCCACAAAGCCCTGGCTGATTTAGTTGGGGATGGTCCTGCTTTGAGCAGGGGTTTGGACTCGAAGACCTACTCAGATCCCTTCCAACCCTAAATATCTATGATTCTATAATATCTAGCTTTACCTACACCCTGCCATTGTCATGTGAGTCTGAAGACCAGATCTTGCTAGAAACAAGCCTTTGTCAAAGGCTGTGGGGGACTTGTGTTGGGAGGGGCGTGATTTTCACTGCTGGTTTTTGTTTGATTTTGTTTTGGAGTGAGATCAGGCTGTAATATGAGGACTGCAGAAAACATAATTGGGTCTCAATGTACTTTCAGAAGAGAGTAAATTATACATGCAAATGTTTTCTGGGAGAGGGAGGGGATGTAGAACATGGACTGCAAAGAGAGGGATGAACAGGAATGACGGGGAATGGGAAGACGGAGAATTTGATGGCCTTTTGTCAGAGAAAGGGAGTGGGGATGAGAGGGGTGGAATAGATGATGTGGGCAGACTGCCAGCCACACACTTTCTTCTCCCCCGTGTGCACTGGGAGCTGGCAGGTGGCCTGTCCTATGAAAAGCAGAAAGTACTTAAGGTGGACCTCACCCTGATCTGTAATGGTGGAACTGGTCAGAGGTAAGGGGGGAAGGACTCTGTTTTGTGGTGGTTGGGAGGCTGGGGTAGAGAAGGATTATTATTTTTATATGCTTAGTAGTAGGCAACTGTTGATCCTCTGGATCATGGTGTATGCATAAGAGGTCTAGTCAGGTGCCTGATAAATCTTCTTGGAACCCTGCTATCATCACACCAAGACCTTCGATGCATATGCCTAGGCAAGAGCATGGAGGAGTGAAGGCTGCCCAAGACCCACCATCTCTTCTTTAGATGGTTGAGACAGAATTTAAAGACCAGACCGAGTCCAGATGTTCAGGTTATTTACACATGAATGCACCACAGCTCCGGGTGCTTTTAAAAGTGCCCAGCGCTGCAGCACCTGCAGTTTTATAAATGGCAAAATGTGCGTTAGCACTATGAAAATGCTGGCAGTGCACTTTTGAGCTAAAACACATCAAAGATATTTTAGTTCAAAAGCACACCACTGCTGTTTTCTACATGCTGATGCACATTTTGCTGTTTATACAAATGCATTCAACACAGTGCCCGGCGCATCAGCTTGTATGCTCCGGAGACTCGATTAAATTGAGTCGCTCCAACATGCTGGATTTCTGGTGCAAAGGTACATGTATAAATGCCCTCAGTGCCTTGATGGTTGTCTTATATGCTTAAATGATTATAACCACCCAGTAATAACCACTGTCAGTGTTATGGGATGTAGAACGTGTCTGTGGTTTCTCTTTGTCCACATTAGCAACAATACACCGCAAACATCCCAGTGCACAGCAACACAGTCCAGGAAGTAGGAGGAGTACTCAGGAATCACATCGTATCCTTGCTGCAGTAGCTTGCCAACTGCAAGCCTGTGTGATAACTACAACTGTGTAAATCATCACTCACTCCTACCAGAAACATTTATCTTCCATTTAAAAGAAGAAATGCTGTGTTTCAGTGTATTGGGGAGGGGATGATTGCCATTGAGCAACATTTACTCTGCATTAATGAAGCTTTTGGTCACTGAGTATGGTAGAATGTATGCATTAGAGCCACTGAGAATATGCAGAAGTGGCAGGCAGTGTTATATGGTGGTGTCCTGACTCAGGGAGTTTAGATCAATATCACACATTTGGGTGGAGACCAGTCATCATCGGAACTGCTAGAAAAAAATGAAAAGGGATTATGAAAGTATGTTGAAGAATGAATGGAACAGACATCAAGAGCTGTAATATGAAAAAAGGCATTTGGTTTGATTTTTTTGGTGTGTTGGGTATTTGGTTGGTTTTGGGGAGGCTTTCTTATTATAATTACTTTGTCACCTTACCTAAAAAACACTTTTTGTGCCTGAAAACTTGTCTGACATCTTTCCCAATTATGCAGTTGGGTCAAAAAGATATAACCAGTACCACCCACCCCCAAAACCCCCCAAAACTGCCTTGCCTCTGTGTCTGCATAGTTGCTTGAAATTGGATGCTATTTAAAATGCTATGATGATTAGCCTAACTAGTTGCTGAATGGAAAGGGTGGTTATGAAATGCTATTTTGGAACATGCACCAGGCAGTGAGACAGGGTGACCAGATTCTGTTGTTGCGTGGTCCTGTTAGTGGGTGGTGAAACTCAGAGGAATCTCAGCTGATTCACTGGGGCAGATGCAACTCATTCAACTGCCCTTCCACCCCCGTACCTTCCCCATCCCCCAACTAAAAGAGTAACGTGGCTGTCCACTAAAGAGGACGATGGAATCTGGCGAGAAGTGTTTTAAGGTAAGAAATACAGGCGTGCGCTATCTCTCTCTAGCCAGGACTAGAGAGAGTTTAGGCCGGAGGTACTCCACTTAGTTTCAACAGGTATTAAAACTGAATCCCTGGGAATGGGTAATAGTTGCTCTTACATTAGCCAGAGGTTTCATACAGTTTAAGCAAAGTTGACTGTCAGCTTACAGGCATGCATCAATATCCGCAGTGCTATTTGCTCTGTTTTTCAACTGAATTATAAATACAATATTGCAATTGAGTGTTAGCAATTTGCGAAGCTATAAAAGTCTTAGGAATCTAGCGTCAAGGATAGGCAAGCATCACACATCCTTGACACACATTAAGTGTCAAGTAGTGAAAACTACTGATTCCCCCATGAATCGTTGGAAAGGAGGACACAAAATCTCCTTTCTTGTAGATAAGGAAATGCTTTTTTTTTTCCTCATTGTGCAGCACCTCATTGCAGCTTTTTCCTCACTCTTTTCCTTTCTCTGTCTTTGCCAATACCAAAATTGAGAGGTTATTCCAAAAGCTCTAGCAGTAATCTAGGAGTCGCAGTTTTTTTATAGTTAACATAGGAGTATTAGATGTTACTTCAACTTTATTTGTATTCTCTGCCCTAGGCATGTTGGGGGTTTACAGATGTTATGTAGTTATAGCTTGTCCGTTCTCTTGGGTGGAGAGCTGTTTGTTCTGGAAGCTCCAGTTTAGGTTCTACAGATAAATTTTGCATTTGTAGTAAACTTGTGATAATGTGCATGAAATGCATTATATAGCATGAGAGAGAGAAAGACCAAAGACAAAATATAAAGCTAAATTGGTTATATTTTGGGTTTAACAGTTGTGGTTCTTTCTTAACATTGTGCTTCCATGCAAGAGAGCAACTACACAAATGGTTTGGGAAAGTGTCATTTTTTACTAAGAAATACTGTGCTTAATTAATTCTTGTTCCTGGGAGGTTAACCTGGGGCACTCATTATTGTCTTAATTGGTGGTATAAATCCTGAGGCACTGGAGAGGGAAAAAAAACAACCCATGAGTAGTTAACAGTGTATGGCCTTTTGGATAAGTGTTAGCCAGTTATACTACCGTCTTGGATAGTGACAGTTTATGGTTTTAGTGGTGTATAGGTCTGGTCCTACCCAAATAAGGTTAGAGGACACTGAATTGCAAAAAAACCAAAAACCAAAAAAGCAATAAATAATCCGTTTTTTGCATTAAACTGTGAAGTAATCCAGTGCTTTCCAACTCAGAGAAATGTGTTTCTGTGATCTCCTGTTATTCATATTAAATTATGTTCATTACCTTTACCATCTGGAGTTTTCTACCAAGCTGAAAATCATCTTATAGACATTACTGAAAGGAAGTTAATGGTAGGTATTTTTTTAATTGTACATTTTTCATTTCCAACTTTTAAATTGAAGAAACCAGATGGAAATGCACCTAAAATCTTTCATCTCTGGTTATAGTATTGAATTATAAAAGCAGAAAACTCCAGCCATGTTCTTTTTTCACACAATGGTTCAAGATAATGACTGCTTTATCTGGAGACCTTGACTTGTTTGCTAAAAAAGGCAGGAGTTCAGTGTATATCTCTAGCTAGTTGACAAAATTAAGAGTAGCCTTACAGATAACATGTGGCAGAAAGCAGGGCAGTGTGACACCTTATAGATTAACTCATTCTGAGGGGCATGAACTTTCATAGGCTGCAACCTACTTCTTCAGATACTACTTCATCATAGCATCTGACAAAGTAGCCTGCAAACCTGTGAAAGCTCATACATCTCTGAACAAGTTAGTCTATAAGGTGCTACGCTGCCTTACTTCAAGCTAACATGGCTAACTGCCTCTCTTTACTCATTTTGCTTTTACTGCTGTTGGTTTCCACAAACCATATTTGACAATGCAAGAATAAAACCTCCAGACTAACAAATGAGAATACGCACTTTAATTTTTTCCTGTTGAGGAGGTTTTTCTGCTAGTAGTTGTTCCACTAGCTGACCAGAAGGAAAGTCTATCTAGTGCATTACAACAATTATGTAGTTTTAATTACTGTGAAGCATTTATGTCAGGTCAGAAAAGAGAATCCCCCTTGTAGAGCTGTTATCACACCCAGGAATACATTAGCATACCGTGGTGGGCCCCTGGGTACGTAATGGAGTGTGAGTTGGGAAAGCAGCTTAAAAAAGCCTGAGACTGAATTGATTCGCTCTTTGCAGGTTTTTTAAACTGCATAGATTGAACCAATAAACAAGTGAACTGACATTCACATTTCAAACAGGAAAGGTAGCCAGACCCCTGCAGTGGCTCCTACTAATAGCCAGGGGTACTAGAGCAGTTTCCGGCCTTCTGGCTCTTGCAGCGGGGAATCCTCTTGGAGAATCCTCCCAAGCCACTCCCCCTCCCTTCCCCAGGCTGGCAGCACCTAGCTGGGGGTCTGGTTCCCTCCTCTCCCTCCTGCCACTCCAAGCAGCTGCACCCAGCTGGGAGGGCTGATTTTTTTCCCCCCCACCTTCTCCTCAGTCACCCAGAATGATAGTGCTCCAGGTAGGGAGCGGAGGGGCGGGGCAGACCCTGTTCATTGGAGCAGACATCACAGCCCAGGGCTGCAAAGCATCATGGGATGCTGGGGGACTGTGAGTTGACTTGAATTGGGAGGGGGTCTGGAACAGAAGTTCCATAAACATTTTAACATTTTAATCACTTTATGCTTATGGCAGCTGTGATGACTCTAGTCAGTAGGCATAACTTAACTTGCATAAACTGTCACTGCTGCAGAGGAGATCAACTTGGCTTTATTGCTGTAAGATTTACCTTGGAACCTTTCCGGGTGGACCTTTCTGTTCCTTGTGTGTGTTTTAAGGCTATTCATTTTTTTTTTTTAAACCAGAATGTTTCTGGGCTTTGCATGTGGTGTAGAAGTAGTAAAACATATTATCCCAGTGTTTTTTTTCCTTTCCTAATCACCTTCAGAGTTCCCATTTTTCCCAACTTTAAGATTGGCGATAATGTTTCTTTATTTTTCTAAAGTACTCGGAGCTCTATGATTACAAGTTCTGGTTTAAGTACTAAATATTCTTGCAGCATGGTAGGTGGGGAGAAACAGTTTCCTTAACCTCAGAATCAGTGGCAATATATACAGGCTGATCCGGTGAAATAAAATGGAAGGTGGAGAGTTGTACTGAAAAGTGCTATGGAAAATGGGAAAGTCTTCCTCTCATACTTCAGTTTTGAAACTAATCATGCAGCTGTGTTCCACAAGACTTTAGTGCCACAACTAAATCACAATGCAAACCATTTTTGAGAAAAGCCTGGTTATATTTGTACATGCATAACTATAATGCGACTTCTCTGTCAATATTCCAGCTACTGATCTGTTGTTATAGCAGGTTCCATTTTGTGTGTACTCATTAGTCACAGAAAACGTTGTTTTATGCTTTGCTCTTCTGCCACAAACCTTGAGCAGCGCATCTTCCATTCTGGCTCGCTGAGGCTGGAGTATCCTAAATTGAAATATGTTTGTCAAGTTTACAATTTGCAAATAGTGGTAAGCAATGCAAGCATCCAGGAAAGCACATTTTGGCTTTTTGTAGCTAAAAAAGGCCTTCATTTTAGCCTTCTGTGAAAGTACTGCCTTTTGGAGGTCTAAATGATGCCACACCACAAGGTAGTATGCCTGTGTTCTGTGTTCCATGGCAGTTTTTCATGGGATCTTACGATTTACATCTCACCCAGTTGTACGTCTCACGTGGCAGCTGGTATGGTCTAATATTGAAGTTCATGTTTACTTTGAGAAGCCACACATTAAAATTGCTGCTATGAGGTTCCATGCCTACCTATGATTTTCAAATTCGATAAGCCCGGCTTAGAACAAAAATCCAGGAGTTGTCTTCTTGCACCACCATCAGCACTCACCAACTCTCAACGCTGGAAACCCAGCCTTGAAAGCTAAGCAGCAAGCTGTGGTTGCTACTTCTTCACCAGTACTAAGTAAAGAATTTGTAGGTCAGAATCTGCGCTGCTCCCTTCCCGTGGTGGCAGAACAGGTCTGTACAGGTATAACTAACTGAAACAAACAATTCTACTGAGGCACCAGAGAGAAAAGAATCCAGATTTTTTTTACTTAATCATAGCTGTGTTAATTCATGAAGTTAAACAAGAGTAACCTGTAAATTTTAGTCATTAAAGTAACGATTGATGCGATGCTCCAGGAGTAGATTTGGAAAAAATTTGACTTGGAAAATTGTGCTGTGGCCTGCCAAGGTTCATCTTTGTTTCTTTTGCTAATATCTTAGCAACTCCTTTGATTTGGAAGCTACATTTAGAGTCTGTCTTTAAATGCAGATGTGACTGTGTAGGGGGATAATCAAAGTTAATTCACTTGAGGTAAACAGGCTGTTTAAATGGTTTCGAGTCAAAACCAGATCTCTCAGTTGTTCACTTTAGTGGGCCAGATGCAGGCTAATTGATCAACTCAAATGCTCACTGGTTTTGTAAGTAAGATATGCTATAGTAAGTTAGCAAAAAGTTTTTTAAAAAATTCAGAATCACATGATCCTTGTCTTACTGTGTGTGTGTAACTATGTCTTTAAATAATGTGCCTTGCTGAATTGGTTAGGATGCAAGAGAGCTTTCTCTCCCCTTAAGGTCTCAAACACTTCAGTGGTGGTGTTTCAGCATAACCATGCCATAAGACTTTATTGGCTTATAATACCTCTAAGAATTGAGTAAGAGCATGTTCAACTTAGCATTATCAAGGGCTTCATACACATAATGCCTTCCTTTGTATCCAGATGGTGTTGTTCTGAATTCCTTTATGTCACTGGTTATTAAATCAGTTCAGATCTTCTTTAAGCAATCTAGCTGTATACTAAACTCTTTCATGTTTGACATAGTAATCGACAAGCACTACAGAAGTAAATAGCAGCTAGAGTTGGGGTGGGGTTTTTAGACATTGTGTTAAAGTTACAATGACTAAATGGGTTATTTTTGGCTTTAAATAATAGGCCTAGTAACTTGCTTTATTTGCTTTTTAGTACCGGTAGTTTCATATATCATGCTCCACTTTCAATACAGCAGATAAGGTATCAACACAATTAAAAGTGAAAAATAATCTGTCCACTTTGCTAGTGGTGAATGCTCATAGAACACACACTGATACAATAGATTTTTAAATAATTTATGCCCAGCACTTCTTTTTTCCCTTGCACTCTGTAAATGAGGATGCCTAGTGCGGCATGGCCAGGGCGATACACTATCCATCACCCATTAAGATAACAAGGTGTGGGGGGATGGGAGGGCGAGTCAGGCTAGCGTAATTTTTGGAGCACAAAAAAGGATAAAAATTAGCAGATGTTTCTCCAAAATATTCTTTGCATAAGGAAGCTGCTAAAAGTTACCTGGAAAACCAGAATCCATTCAGAGGCTTCATGGCTTTTGTTAAACCACAGGCTTTGCGATCTTTTCACAAGCTGTGTGACAGTCTAAATAAGACATGTTAGAGCAAAATACTGTACTGTATCTTGATGTCAGGGATACGGGTTGTCGTAGATGACTGGTAGGGGGTAACACGGGGGGAGGGCATGTGTCCCCCCGTCAGGGCTGTCTCACCACTGAAGCCAGCAGCAGCTTCTCCAGGTGCTCGCCAGCCCCATCACTGCCATTGACGCCAGCTTCTGTAGATGCCCCCCCCAAACTCAGGAGCACCAGTTGCCCATGCAGGTTGTAGGCATATTGGTCTACAGGCAAAAGGAATTAGAATTTTTTTTGCCTTATAAAAATCTCACCTCTACCCAGAGCTCTGATTCCTTGTACCTTAATGTGTCTCTAGTACCTTTCCTTTGATTCAAGTTCAGTACAGGTACTATTGAAAATAAGAACGAAAGTTATGTGCTCTTCCACAAGCACAGTGCATCTTTAAATTTAAAAAAAAATCCACTTGCTTTTTAACAGTGAGGGGTCTTGTCTTCCATTACAGGGAATTTATGCAGATACTTTAACACCAATTAAGAATAATGGGAAGTTTTTATGTAAATGCCCAGTGCCTCGCAGGCACATATTCCTAGTAAAGTAAATGATGTGAGATTGGATGCTAACACAGTTTTTTATTTTCTAGGAAGTGATTGGTGGCCTGGCTGCTTGTTTTTAATTCATAAACAACAGGGGGTGAAAATGCCCACATTTACTTTTCTGAAATATTTGGCAAAATTGAATGTCTGTAGTTTGAAGAGTATTTGTTTTATTGGAGGAAACTGCTGACATTGCAAGGGGAAGTAAAAGCCTGATAAGTCCTTCTAAAGCATAATAATTGTGGGGAGGGTGAGGGGAAAAAAAAACCCAACAAGTCTGAAGCTGCCTTCAGTTTGTGCTACTGCAAAAGGTAAAAGCAGTCCCAAAATTCCAAGTGAGAGATGTTGAGCACTGTCAACTTCCACCCGGATCATCTCCCCAGTGGACAAGAGAAATCAAAAAGGTACATGACTTACAGGTGCACCATGGCTCTACCAGACAGTGTGTTCAAAAATGTCAAGAAAGCCTCTGATTTTTTTTTTAAATATCATCAGTGAAATGGGTGTTTTCAGCAGTGGGATGAGATCATTGACCACACCCCCCCCCCCCCCCCCCCCCCCCC
>NW_005841981.1:2592213-2606433 GCF_000455745.1 Alligator sinensis
TTTCAGCAGTGGGATGAGATCATTGACCCCCCCCCCCCTCCCCCCCCCCCAATATCATAGCTTGATAATCACAGAAAGTCCAAGTTGCTGGAAAAGCGCATCAAACTCTGTTCACAAAGAACAGAGTGTATGTGTAGGGCTTGCCAAAAGTACTCCCCAAAGGAATGTTCCTAAGCAGTGAAACAATTACAGATAGTACATGGGCTAACAAACAGCAGAGAGAACTCTTTTATGTTTATGGCAATAAGGCCATCAGAGCAAAATACGTTCAGAACAAGGGAGGAAGTGTTATGAATGAAAGAGAAGTAACTGTTTTGGAAAGAGGTTTCCCTCTCAACACTGGTGTCCAGCTATAGCTCTTATTTTCTCTTCAAATCTAAAAACAACTGTAGGCATACTTCTATATATCCTTCCTCTCAAAAGCTTATGAGTGCAAAACGCAAGGTGTAGTTGAGGCACCTTTCAAAACATGGCCCCAGGCTATTTAAGCAATAAGAGCTATTTGTCACCTTATTTCTGAGAAAACACCTCATGTTAAACTAGTGAGATGGGTGTGGATTTTTCCATGGAAGAATGCAAAATAACAAATCTATATTCTGGGCACTCTTCGTAATGCTTGTCCAAAAGTAATTCTGAAGACCAAATAATTTCAGTTGTTTTTAAAATGAGTCTGTCACAAACACCAGTAAAAGGGGTATAGCTTTTAAGAATAGTATTCAGCATGTAGATGTTATTTCTCAACATTATTTCCATGACTTAGTGTTGCTCAGGACCAGTGTTGTACATTTATGAATCTTCAGTCTGTGAAAGGCAACAGATCTGGGATTTCTTAAGTGTTGTTTAGCTAAATCAAGAGAGAAAATGAAACAAAACTGTTAAAATACTTTATAAGTTATATTACTAGCGTCTAGTTGTTATTCTATTTGTACAAATTATCCCGTGGAACAAGTCAAGGGGACAAAGCCTGCATACCTATTTGGTCTTTAAGCTGCCTTCTACGTTGGTAATGAATACAAGTACTATGTATACATTGCAGAGAGTTACTGTCTTTTGGAGTTGGATCTCCTTTTTCTGTTTGGCTGCATATCCTAGTTCTGTGTACAGTATTAAGGAGTGAGTCAGTCTTCTTCTTTTTCTTCTTGATGGATTGTAATTAAACCCCAGGTTAAAGGGTCATTTAGATCTGGTGGGCCAACAGAACCTGTATCAGAATGAGTGACCTGTTAATAGGTGTCAAATGGCTATAATGTCCATTTTACATACCACTGATATATTTTGGTTTTTGTTTCCCTTATTATCTGGATTGGGTGACTTTCTTATATTTGCTGGTTGGTTTTCATTTTAGGTCTGTTCGTGTACAGACATAAATCATCACCTTGCCCAAAGGACTTACAGTCTATATTGTATTCCTATGGTGTGGATGGTGTTATTGTTCTAGTAGCTCACTTATTTTGAAGTGAGGAGAAAGACAGCTGCAGCATTCAATATTGCTTTTGTTTTCTTCAGAGCAGTTGGCTCCTTGATTTGTATAATCTAGATAACCCAAGGGTATCAAACTATGGCCTGTGGGCCTGATCCAGCCCTGCACATCCCACCTGCCAGACTACTGGTAAGCCAGGGAATTTGGGAGTGGGGGTTGGTCTGCCACAGAATCCAAGGCCAGAGAGCCCTGTTTGACCCAGCAGTCAGTGGCAGGGGGCTAACGGGCAGGTTTTTTGTCCCACTGCTTTTGCCATGTTCACAACCACTGCCAGTCCCACCACCATCACTGCTGGCCCTGTAGATCTGGAATATGAGGAGCCACTTGGTCCAGATCTGGCATGGGACACTGGGCACAGGGTGAGTCGGACACCACTAGTGTAAATAATATCATTCTTTGAATGGCAGAGATGTGATTTCACCAGTTTGAGTTTCAATTAGCAATACCCTCAATTTAGGAGGAAATACTGGCTGCCACTGAAATATAGCAATATAGTATGAAATAAAAAAGCAGAAAATGCCAAATATATGCTTTGAGGGGAAAATAGGACATGTGACTCCACTACTACACATGCCAGCTCTGAACTAGTCTGTAGTGAGAGTCCATTGTTAACTGACTGCATTTTGAGGTTGTTAAGTAACTATACAAGTCACTTCATCTGCCTTTGTGACATCAGTAAATTGGGGATAACAGTTCATTCCTCAGAGGGTAGAGGTTGGTGAAATTTTTAGTCCAATATTTTATTCACCAAAAAAATTCAGCAGTAGGTCAACTGAAATTCTTTGCACTTTGTACTATTTCAGACAGAAAATCCTGTTGAGGTCAAAATTCAATTTAAAGTGCTTTCTAAAATATAGAAATATTTTGTTATAGGTTAAAACTAATATATACTTTACCTCAGTTCAGCTAATAAACCAAAACCAAAATATCAATTTTTTGCACAGCTCTAATTAGAAGAATTGATTCTATTAATAATTGAATGGGACCCAGATAAAAGGGCATCATCATTGTGATATCTCCCCTCAGTGGTTAACATATAAATATTGTGTTAAACCAATAAACACACAATTCCTCTGCAACTGGGGTAGCAAATGTTTGCCCTGTTTTCTCTTGCAAGCTTTCAAATAGGAGATTTAACTAACTGCATAAACACAGTGCATGGCCACAACATGCGTACATTGGTATATATTTTAAATATTTATTTGTGTAAATTGCTTTTATGATTGAGAAGATGATGGATGGCTTAAAGGAAAAAACAAGCTTTTCACCTCTGCCAATAGTATCAAACGCTTTCTAAAAGCAGTCAGAAGAACTAACCTCAAAAGGAGACCTTCCCATTCAAGTCCCAAAAGATTACATGTTTAAGGAACCATTTTTCAGTTCCTCTTTCAGAATTGCAGATATTTTCATAATGTGAGCATCAGTAGTACTCTGGGTGTGCAAGAAATACATAAGTAGCCCTCACTATGTAGATCTGCCTCTCCATTTCTTGATCATACTCCTTACTGGTCATAGCAAACTGTTAACGTTATGATTTCTTAGCATCGGGCTGCTTATCTGTCTCTAAAATTATTATTAAGAGACCCTTTCACATGGTCCAAAATGAATGAATCTTGGGACAAAGGCATTATAAATGCAGAACTACCACTGTACCCCTTGGCTAAGTACAGACCATCAAAAAGCCCGAGGTTGAATCAAATCAATCTTCACAGATTAGTCTAAACTGCATAGATTGAACCAAGAAATAAGTGAACAGACATTCACTTTTGATTCCAGAAATGCAGACACAAGCCTGCAGTGGCCCAGACCAGAAGCCGGGGAGCACTAGAGCATGCCTCCCTGCTTGACTGGAGCAGGAAGCTTGGGCCAATACTAGCCCAGCCACCCTGCAAGTGGGGGGAGGAGGGGAATTGTGAGGGAGGTGCAAAGCATTCTGGGATGCTGGGGGACTGAGTTAACTTGAATCTTAAGGGGATCTGGGACAGAAGTTCAATAAACCAATTTAACCTAAATCAGTTAAGTCTAATACTATCTGGGTTTTGGCCGTTTTGAAAGTGGTTTTTGTGCACTGAACTTCTGGTCTAAGTACAGACGGTCAAAAAGCTCGAGGCTGAATTGCTTCAGTCTTTGCAGGTTAGTCTAAGCTGCAGAGATTAAACTGAGAAACAACTGGAGAGACGTTCACTTTTCATTCAGAAAATGCTGCCACAACCTTCAGTGGCTCAGGCCAGAAGGGCACTGAAGTATGGCTGTCTGGCATGTAGCCAGTATGGGCTGTGTGTTTGCTTCCTCTTCATGCTGCCCACAAGGTCCCTGGGATTTGCAGTCCAGAATTACAGCAGCAGGACTTTGCAGGGTTGCCCATCACTACTTCTTCCTGCTTCCAGGTGCCTCTGGGATTTGTAGTCCATAGTTGCAGCCAGCAGTAAGTTTTCAGCAGGGCAGGGCAGCTCCGTACTCAGGGTAAGGGAAGTTTAACCCCTCACCCTGGCCCCAGACCACAGCCAGGTTTGCAAGGGTCGGGGGGGGAGTGCCATCTCAGCCTCATCCCCACACCCCAACCCTTCTTTGCTGGAGCAGACAGCTCATCCCAGCCCAGGGCTGGAAAGCATGCTGGGGGACTGTGATTTAACTTGAACCAGGAAGGGGTCTGGGACCGAAGTTTCATGCACTGGTTTGACTTAAATCAATTAAGTCTGACACTACATTCAACCAGGTTTATCTTAAACCAGTTTCACCCATTTTGAAACTGGTTTATGTGCACTCAACTTCTGTTCTGTTACAGGTTTGAACCAGTTTCTGACACCTTAAAATGGTTTATATGTAACTTCTGTCCCTAGCCCTGTTGTGTTACAGATTTGAACTGGTTTCTGATCATTTATACCAGTTTATGTATAATTTCTGCCCTTAGCCCTTGTGATTATATTTCACTTTGCTCTATCAGCTATAAACCTATGGCTTGTTGGACATGAATTCCCCAAACCCTCCAGCAAATGCTGCATATGTAGCAATATGTTCCTTTATATTGCCATGGTGTTGACTGAAAATTAGCCCTGCAGTAAAACACTCTTGAAAATCTGAGAAGGAAGGTTAATTAGTACTCTGACATTTTTCTGATGCATCCTCTATCAGGATATCTGAACTGTAAAGTCCTGTTTCTACATATTCAGATTATGTAGAACTGTCTACAGTATGGAAATATTTACTTCACCTGTTGTGGATAGAGAAGTCCCATTAACCTTTATTAATGTGTATCAGTAAATAACAGTGTCTTTGATTCTTGAATTTCCTAGCTTTTTCCTGCCCCTTTCATACATAGACACATGCATAGTCTGGTTTTCAGGAAAATATAAAGAATGTAGAGCTTTTTGCCTTTGTTTTCAAACTACTGGTAATATGCTCAGAGGAGAGCAGAGGTTACACTAATTCCCCCCTGGCTTTTGTTTACAATAGGAATCCATCTGAAAGATGCAGTTAGTATGAACCAGACCTTCAGTTTTGTTTCCTTGATTTCTGTTTGGTAACATTTCAAATGCGTGGGTTTTAGCTATTATTGTCTGTATAATGTAGCTTCAAAATAGCATATTTGAGAAGGTTTCTAGACTCAGAGTACTAGTGAGCCTGATTCTGGAAATCCTCCATGTGTAGATGTATGGCATTAGAAGTTCTGGGCAATAGCAAGTCTTTTCACCTTTTATATGTCAAGTAAAAACTTGAATATGGTCAATACACAGAATTCAGATTTCTTGGCCTGGAATAAACTGTGCTATGCTAGATTAGGAAGTTTATTTTTAGTGAGTTGGTCAGGAGGGCCATTGCTTAGACTTAATAATTAAATCCATAAGCCAAACCTAACCTGCAAGTTACCTGCTCTCTCCATTTCTGAGAGCTTCTATTAAGTTTTAGTTGTTTTTGCCTTGCAAGTGAGCAAATTCTCTTTTTTTGGTATAAAAGATGCTCCTTTTGCTTCAAACAAATAATATTAGATTTAATATGTTAAATCATATGGTAATAATAATGCAGGTATAATTTAGTTATTGTGTCTTCAGTTTAAGAGGATGTGGTAGTACATAAAAGAAAGGGGTTAATTTCAGTATTTTTTTTTCTGTTTGCTTGCAGGGTTTTTTCCGAAGAAGTATTCAGAAGAACATGGTTTACACGTGTCATAGAGATAAAAACTGTGTTATTAATAAAGTCACTAGAAATCGCTGCCAGTACTGCAGACTACAAAAGTGCTTTGAAGTGGGAATGTCCAAAGAATGTAAGTTGTTTCTAGAAACATGTTGTCATTAATATTACATTATATTGATGTCTATATAAATATATGCTGATCAGTTGGGGGATGGTAGTATATATCATTCACACAAAAGGTCTGATTTTTTTTTTTCAGGCAAACTGACTTTGAAACCTAAATAGTATTTTTTTTCATTATCTACTACTTGTGTGAGTTAGCATGAAAACATTAAAGCCACACTTTCAACTTTAAAGTTAAGAAATTACAGAAACATTTACTAGAACTCTTGATAGAGGCGATATCTTTTATTAGACCAACTAAATAGTTGCAAACATTTTTCTTAATTTTAAGTATTAGCGTGTCCTAATTTTTTTTGGATACCCTTATAAATTGATTTTTTAAAGTTTTACAACAAGCCTTTTCTTACTTTTTCTATGTTCTAGAAATGCTGTTTAGTGGGCCTAAGAGCACCAATGCCAACACACCTAAGGCCTTTAATTTCCTTCCTCTTTTTCTTTCTGCACATACCTATCTGGTGCTTTGTTTTCTCCCTTCTTTGTCAGCTTCACCTCTATAGCTGTTACCAGGTAGCCCCCTACTGAAGGAACAAACAGACAACCCCAGTGATTCTGACTATGCACAAAGTGCTGCCAGGTGAACAAAGTGAATATGCAAAGAAGAAACACCGATTTGTTTCTGTTAATTTTCTTTGTTCTAGTAAATTCTGCTGTTACTAGTACCTTAGCTAGTACCTGTTCAGTCAGACCAGTGATTCTCTACCAAGATGCTGTGAGAATCTCTTAATGGAGCCATATAGTGCTGCTCAATATTAGCACTGTTAGGTGTGCAAACACCTACATGTGTTTCGCAAGATAAACCAAGAGATTTCAAATAGGAATCCATAATGTCAAAAACATTTTGACCTGTTGTGGTCTTTCTGAGTTTTTTGTCACAGAAGAACTGCTCTATTTTTTTTCTTTGTAGTCAAAAACTGAGTGAAAAGTAAGAGCTGGCATTTTCCAAGGGGAACCTTGAGTTTCAAAAAGGTTGAGAATCACAGAGTTAAACTTATGATTCAGTTTTTCACTTTTGAGTCACTGATCTCCCTTTAGCTATATTAATTGATAGTTGGTATGCTTGTTGTCAAATCTTCAAGAGGGACTTCTTTATTCAATTTGTCCATTTTATTTTGATGTGATAGCAAAAAATAATCCCTTTTTTGAAAAAAATTAGGGTTTTTTTGTACATGTGCTATCCAAAAATGGCCGAGGTTTAGAAGTTTGAACTTTCCAGTTGCCGTATGTGTAATGGATGGCTTATCTCCCAGCCAATCTGTGTGAAAAATAAACAATATAATTTTAAGTATTTGCAAGCCAACACTTGTACATACATACGTAATGATGCAGGTAATGTATTGATTAGCCCGAATGTGCACATAATGTATATAGTGGGTTCATTCTGTATGTCCTTCCTCAGTTACAACTCATGCTGATTTCGATAGATCAAGTCCCAAGATAAATTCATAATAACCGTCATAGAAACTCTTTACAGTATGTGCATGGCAGTTAGAAAATAAAAGATGACATTTCCATTCTTAGATTCACTCACAAGAATCCTCCAGGGGAAACCTAATGAAAAAATGATAACACTGATGAGAGAATTATAACCAAACTGTAGCATAAACCAGGGAACTAATTTAAGCAACTCTTTCTAAAATTACCTGGAACTTGAAGGATAGAGTTTGCTGCTCTGTATATGACGTGAGAGCATAACAGATCTCAAAATCTCCAATTGATTCCAGTCCAGTATAAAGAATCTGAAAAATAGGATGTTCTACATGCAATGAGATCTCAGGCATCCATGTTATGAAACATAGCATGCCTATACTGCTAGAGTCAAAGAAGGTGAGTGAACATTTCTAATATGAACTACAGTCTTCCCAAATGTGTAACTCTAGCTGCAAATTTCCATCAGAGTAAACATTTAGCTTGCAGCAAAGTCCACAGAGAGCCAAACTTTTGACTAATTGTTCAGTTACAAAGGTTGGTAGGGGTAGGGAATAGAGATTTCTAATATGTGTATTCTTAGAAGCCGGTGAAACTAAAATGATGTCAGGCTTCAGGAACACAAATGTGAACTCATGCCTCTAAATGTTCTGCCAATCTCTTTTTCCCTGCCTGGGACCTTTATAAATTGAAAGCATCCAGTTTTTTTGTTTTTTTTCTTTTTCCATCTGAAACATTGTTAGTAGTTACTTTAGAATTGAATTAATAGCATGGAGGCTTTGGGGGAGAAGAAGAAAAGGGATGGTAAGCAATGTGGCTGGAACTATGAAGTAGATGATCTGTAAGGTCCCTTCCAGCCCCTAACAACTATGAAACCATGAACTTAAACAGTTCTTCAGTAATACAGGTGCCTAAAGATCTCATGCTTCCCTGCCTGGCACATGGGGTCCCCAGTTACACTACTGCAAAATGTGTAAAGTCCTAAGTGTATGGACAGACATAATAATGATGGTGATATCAAAACATACTGATATCAGGGGGGCAATTATTTCGGGCGGAGAGCCGCTTACTGAGTTTTGGCAAGCCATTGAGGGCCACATGACAGACAGCCCAGGGCAGATAAATATTAATTTTCTATATTTTTAGGGGCCCCATGGGCCGGATAGAATGGCCTAGCGGGCCGCATCCAGCCCCCGGGCCGCATTTTGCCCGCCTCTGTGATAGATGCTGCTATAATTCTTATGTCATGATACCACTTCAGCATTAACCCTGCCTTCAACAATCAAAATTAGAGTTATTTAGCTCACATGTATGTGACAGGATGATGCAGACATAACAGTTGACTCAACAGCTAATACAAGCTCCCATACAGCAACTCCCCTTCCTCTTTTGAAGGGTCAGAAAGGTACGTTTATCCACACACTCACTTTGCACAATACTGACCTAGGGATCTAGCTTCTCTGCCTGCCCTAGGGTCACTACCATAAGAAGTGTGAAATAGGATCTTTTAGGTTTGGTAACATTTTACACCCTTTTTGCAGTAGTGTCCTTCCCCACATATTAGACTATGAGAAATAAAGCTAGTAAGTGTTGTCCGTTTAAAAAATAGTAGTATTTTATCTCTTTCTGAGCTGTAATATGCCTATTTAATCTAGTCTTATTCCATAAATGCCTCTAGTTTTCAGACAGGCGGGGATTTCTTAGAGTGAAATCTTTTATTGGACCAACTGCATAGTGGGGATAGAGTTAGATAAACTTTCTGTTAGTTCTGGTTAGTTTTCAGCTGACTTCTTCAGATGTTTATATGAATAGAGGCACATTTATTGGGGTCTTTTTAAGGATATCACTTTTTTAAAGTACCTTTTACCATTTTACTATGTTCTGGCTGAAGCTAAATTGCTTTGTAGCATGATTGCCAGTAAAGGATGCTGAAAGGTATTTCAGAGGCTGGGTAGAAAAACAAGCCTACAATACTTAACCAGCCCTGAACAGGGAAGTTAGTCATGGCGGACATATGAAAATAAGCCAAATGCCTTCTCCCAAAGACAAAGGAGGAATGAATACAAATTCTGGAGGAATTTAGTCACCAGATTCTTTTTTATCTTTCTTTCTTTCTTTCCTACTTCCTAACACTATTCAGATCCTCCCTGTTGGCCTGGGTTGCTCTGTCCCACTCTGTGTTATTGTTCTGTTTTCGAGAAGGATTAAGGTGAGCTTCCCCCTCCCCTCACTACATATGGGACCTACAAACATGCCTGAGCACATGACTTATGAGGAGAAGCTGAGGGAACTGGGCTTATTTAGTCTGCAGAAGAGAAGACTGAGGGGAGATTTGATAGAAGCCTTTAACTACCAAAAGAGTGGTTACTAGGGATGCATCTATACATCACCTTATGGCGACATAGTGACACACTACATGGTGGTAACAGTGATCATCTATGTCTACACATGATTGCCAGCTACATTGCCATAGCAGCATGCTCCAAAATTACCTGTGTGTCATGCACACAGTCAGCAACTGCCCATATTGCGTCATGCTTTAGTACTTTCAAAAATAAGTACTAAAGCACAGCACTGTAGCAAAGTTGCCGTACAGCGATGTGTAGATGTGCCCAAAGAGGATGGAGGCAAACTGTTTTCAGTGGTGACAGATGCCAGAACAAGGAGTAGTGGTCTCAAGTTGCAGCAAGGGAGGTTTAGGTTGGATTTTAGGAAAAACTTTCTCACTAGGAGGGTGGGGAAGCACTGGAACAAGTTACTTAGAGAGGTGGTGGAATCTCCATCCTTGGACATTTTTAAGACCTGGCTTGACAAAGCCCTGGCTGGAATAATCTAGTTGGAGATGATGCTGGTTTGAACAGGGGGTTGAACTAGATGATTTCCTGAGGTCTCTTCCAACCCTAATTTTCTGTGGCTGTATGACTTCCTCTATGCAAAATACACTCAAGCTTCTTGGTTGTGTATTTACTAATTCTGTCCCTGCTTTAAAGTAGGTGTAGAAATACTTGTCTTCACATGTAATTTTCAGTGCTTTCAATGGGAGTGACATGAAACGTGTGAGCTTTAGGGGCCGTCCTGCCCCTACTCCAGTAACTTTTTTTTTTTATGTATGAGATGGTGATGCTTAGAGGCCTCTGCTGAGACTGGGCGCCACCTAAGCACAATTTGCAGTCTGGCTCTGGGTATGGCACTTAGCTGTCAACTGAGCATACTCAGAAGGGTTATGCTTTTTCTGGCACCTTGGCAGCAAAATTGGATGGCCCAGGTAAGTCCCAACATTTTGGTCAGGTAATAGCCCTAAAATGGGGAGGACAAGGGGGCAGGCCCTCTCATGCTTTAGTCTAGTAGCCTAGTGGCTAGAGTACTTGCCCAAGGGTATCTGGGTTTTAGGCCCCCATCCCCCACAAGGGATTTGAATGTGCATATACCACATCCCAGCAAAGTGCCCTAACCACCAGCCAAGGGTTAGATATTAATTAGATCCTTCTACCTTTCCCTTGAAGTTAGCCTCCTGGACTGCAGTGAGAGGGAGACATGTTGGGTCAGGAGGAAGACACCATACTAGAGGGAATATGGCTTAGTAAAATGGATGCTGCTTGTCATGGGATGGGGCTTAGGGTTCCAGCCTGAGACCTTGCTCTCAGTGAAGCCGAAGTTTCCTCACTGCTGCACAGCAACACTCAGGAAAGTTAATCTGACTTAGTTTTAGAGATCTCCATTTTAGCCCATGTATCTAATGCAAGGTGCAATTCAACTTCAAGAGAAGGCTCTCATTATGCCAAACATGTGACTTGATGGTTAGACCACTAAGAAACAGGAGTTTGCAGCAGATTGCTAAGAAACAGGAGATTGCAAGTTCAACCCCCTCTAGGTGAAGGGTGCCTAGAAACTGGGTGTGCCTTGGCAAATGCCCTAGCCACTAGGCCATTGGGTGACCTTTCCCTTCCTTTCCCTCCCTCTCTTCTAGTAAGTATGCACATAGGGCAATTCTGTTTTGCCTCAAGGCATAATAGGATCCCAAACTTTATGTAAGTGCTGAAAACCACAGTTACATGCATGGTCATGTGCATTATAAGAACATAAAGTAAAATAGGATTTAGACCTAATTCTGACTACCTGGAATTTTGGGCTGCTGCTGAATGCAGAGGTCTGCTAAAGCTGAGACAATATCTCACTATGTGGCAAAGCTTCAGGAAACTGACCTCTGCCCTTCTATTACATGACAGTTGCTAATACTGAGGCATCATCCTGGTTTGACCTCAGGTGTTGCGGAAAAAAGCACACTAATGTTTTCATTCATGGAATGCAGCTCTGTAGCAAACATGCATATAAGCACACATACCTTCACACAATGAGGTCTTGAACAATTTTAGAATATACAGGAAGCTGGGCTAAACTGCTTTAACCACAGTAGGCTCTTTCTAGCAAGGTATTGCAGAAACCACTTTATAACATGAAGTTTACCCTTCTTAGACCCCCCTCTCCTAGATTTTTTTTGGGAACTAAGCTAAAGAAAGGCTTTGTACAGCAGATGCTGCCTTTCCCAGGCCTCTTTGTGAAGGCTTTAGGCCATGGGATGTCATATTATAGATGCTGATCTCATAGGTCCCTCCTGAGCCTGGCAAAATGCCCCCTTAGCAGTATACATATGGTGCAGAGGCCCTGGCACTAACCCCACAGTAGTGGGATATGTACATCCAGCCCTCTGACTACCACTCCATGCTGCTCATCCATGTGGGCACCACTGATACTGCCAGGGGAGACCCTGAGCATATCAAAAGTGACTACAGGGCTCTGGGTGCAACAGTGAGGAGGTCTGGGGCTCAGATCATGTTCTCTTTGATCCTTCCAGGAAAGGGAAAGGGCCTGGGCAGGAATGGGTACATCCTGCAGATAAATACCTGGCTGCACAAGTGGTGTTGCCAGCAGGGCTTTGACTTCTTTGACCATAGGATGCTGTTCTAAGAAAGATTACTGGGAAGAGATGGGATCCACCTGACAACGAGAGGGAAGAGCACCTTCGCAGACAGGCTTGCTAACCTAGTGAGGAGGGCTTTAAACTAGGTTCACTGGGGGATGGAAACCAAAGCCCAAGTGGGGAAGCAGAAGACCTGGAGGAGAAGCAAGCAGGACTGGGTAATAAGGGAGGTGTTCTCATACTTCCTGATAAATTGGGGCAAACTACTAACCTTAGGTGCCTGTACATAAATGCACAGAGCCTGGGAAACAAGCAGGAAGAATTGGAAGTCCTCACACAGTCATGAAACTATGATGTGTTTGGAATAACAGAGACTTGGTTGGATAGCTTCCATGACTGGAGCACTGGCATGGATGGGTACAAACCGTTCAGGAAGGATAGGCAGGGGAGAAGAGGAAGAGTTGCACTTTATGTAAAAGAGCCATATGATTGCACAGAGCTTCAGTATGAAACTGGATATAGGTCTGTTGAAAGTCTCTGAGTTGAGGTTAAAGGGGAGAATAACAAGGGTGATGTTGTGGTGGGTGTCTGCTGTAGGCCACCAGACCAGGAGGAACTGGTGGATGAAGCTTTCTTCAAACATGTAGAAGAAGTTTCCTGATCATAGGCCCTGGTTCTCATGGGGGACTTCAATTGCCCTGACATCTGCTGGAGGTGTAATACAGCAGTGCAAGGCATTCCAGGATGTTTTTTGAGAGTTTTGGGGACAACTTCCTGGTGCAAGTGCCGGAGCAGCCAACTAGGGCCATGCTCTTCTTGACCTGCTGTTCACAAACATGGATGAATTGGTGGGAAATGTACTAGTGGATGGCAACTTGGGCAGCAGTGACCATGAGATGATTGAGTTCAGGATCCTGTGGAAAGGAAGGATGGAAAGCAGCAGAGTAACGACCTTGGACTTCAGAAAAGCAGACTTTTACTTGCTCAGGGAACTCATGGGCAGGATCCCCTGGGAAGCCAGTGTGAGGGGGAGAGGAGTCCAGGAGAGCTGGCTATATTTTAAGAAACCTTACTGAGAGTGTAAGAACAAATCATCCCAATGTGCAAGAAGACTAGCAAGTATGGCAGAAGACTGGCTTGGCTTAGCCAGGAACTCTTCAGTAAACTAAATCACAAAAAGGAAGCTTATAAGCAGTGGAAACTTGGACAACTAGGGAGGAGTATAAGAGCATTGCTTGGGCATGCAGGGATAAAGTTAGGAAGGCCAAAGCGCAATTGGAGTTGCAGCTAGCAGTGAATGTAAAGGGTAACAAGAACAGTTTCTACAGGTATGTCAGTAGCAAGAGGAGGATCAGGGAAAGTGTGGATCTTACTGAATGGGAGAGGCGACCTTGTGACAGAGCATGCAGAAACGGCTGAAGTGCTCAATGCCTTTTTCACATCAGTCTTTGCAGGCAAGTCAGCTCCCCAACTACTGCACTGGGCAGTACAGTTTGGGGAGGAGGTGAGCAGCCAACAGTGGCAAAAGAACAGGTTCAGGGCTACTTAGAAAAGCTAGACATATACAGGTCCATGGGGCTGGATGGTATGCACCTGAGGGTGCTGAGGAAATTGGCTGCTGAGATTGGAGAGTCACTGGCCATCATCTTTGAAAACTCATGGCAATCAGGAGAGGTCCCAGATGATTGGAAAAGGGCAAACATAGTACCCATATTTAAGAAAGGGAAAAAGGGGGATCCAGGGAACTACAGACCATAGATTCATAGATGTTAGGGTCGGAAGGGAACTCAATAGATCATCGAGTCCGACCCCCTGCATAGGCAGGAAAGAGGGCTGGGTCTAGATCACCCCAGCTAGATGGTTATCTAACCTCCTCTTGAAGACCCCCAGGGTAGGGGAGAGCACCACCTCCCTTGGGAGCCCATTCCAGACCTTGGCCACTCGAACTGTGAAGAAGTTCTTCCTAATGTCCAGTCTAAATCTGCTCTCTGCTAGCTTGTGGCCATTATTTCTTGTAACCCCCGGGGGCGCCTTGGTGAATAAAACCTCACCAATTCCCTTCTGTGCCCCCATGATGAACTTA
>NW_005841981.1:2607711-2608773 GCF_000455745.1 Alligator sinensis
TTGAGGAGTTCAGCCTTGTCCCCCCTGTCCGTCACCAATTGTTTCTGCCCATTTAGCAGGGGTCCTATTCCTCCCTGGGCCTTCCTTTTACTCCCTATATATCTAAAAAACAATTTTAGGATAAGGTCTTTAGAAAAGGGAAATAACTTTTACTAAAAAACTATAACACTGCATAAGTAGTATGATCTAAGGAAATGACAAAAATACCAACATATGAGTAGTTTATGCTATACATTTATGGAAAGGAAGAGGAATTGCTGAAAATACATTTTAAATGCATTGTATATATTTAATCAATGTGAATGATTATATTGGTATCTATGAATCAGAACTGTTCTATAGAAATGCTAATGCAGATCCCAACTCCCAATAGTGTCACACTAATATGACATGAACTTGACCTACAGGAACCCCACGTAAATGTGAAAGGTCAAGTTTAGCTCCCATACCTATTTTTCCTTGGCTTTTCTGAGACAATCACCAAGGTTCCAGTTGGAACAGTAGTTTTCATGACAAGTACTTGTTTATTAGCAACTGGGCATGCCCTGTTCCCTCAGCTAATTTCAAAGGTACCAGTAGATCTGCTATTCAAACAGCTGTTCACAGTAGGAGTTAGCATATCTAAAAAAGTTCCTAGGTTTACAAGCTTGCTTTGAAGTGATAATTTTGTCTGCTTTCCCTTTTGGGTCTCCAAATGCTCCTTTCCATATTTCTCATACAACCTACACCTCTCAGATTACACATGATAGATAAATTCATTTCACTTCATTTCAATATAAACAGATTTTGCAGAGGAAGAATTTTTCCTTTTTTTAAACTAGATTACAATTTCTTGTTGTTCTTTACTTGGGATGCCATCCTCAGCTCCATGGTAGCTTTGGCCCGTCTAACTGCCTCCCTACAAGCGCGAGCAGAGGAGGTATGTTCATCTTTGGTGATCTCTCCCTGTTTCCACTTTTTATGTGCTCCCCTTTTGGCCCTTAGGCTGCCCTGGATTTCTCTGGTCAGCCAAGGAAGCCTCCTGGCCCCTTTCCCTCTTTTTCCTCGCATCGGGATCGTCTC
>NW_005841981.1:2610256-2620498 GCF_000455745.1 Alligator sinensis
ATCATTAGTACCCACATGGACTAGGACCATGGGGTAGTAATCGGTGGGCTTGATCCTGGCCTGGATTACTTCTGTCACATCCCGAATCTTTGCTCCGAGCAGGCAGTATACCTCTCGTGTTGAGGGATCCTGGTGACAGATGGGTCCTTCCGTACCTCTCAGGATGGAGTCGCCTATGACGAGCACTCGTCACTTCCTCCTCTGGGTTCGCTTGGATCTCTTGAACTGTTCGGAGCATGTAGAATGTGGTGATGCTTCCTGTCCAAGGGTGTCCTCCTCCCCTTCCATCTCCTGCAGGGTCGCCAGGGCCTCGTACCTGTTCTCCAGTCGGACTGGAGGAACTGGTACCTGTTCGCTGCGAGCAGCTCCGGTCCTGGATGTGACCATCTGCCACTCTGCTGTGGAGGGCATTCCCCGGGCTGCTGCTTCCTTAGGTGCCTGGTCCTGCAGTGAAAAGAAATAGCCATGAATTTCATCCTCCACCTCCCTGATACCCCTCAGCCTGCTAACCTCCTCCCGGAGCTCCCTCACCTGTGCCTCCAGAGCCCTAAGACAGGCACCTGCTGGAGAGGTGTGGGGTCCCCCAATCTCTGCCCCCCCGGCCCTGTTGGGGATCCCCCGCAGGCCAGGAGGTAGGGGGACATCAGCTCCCCCATGGGCTCGGTCTGGGTGGAGGGCTCAGACCAGCCCCGGGTAGGCTTGGCCCCCTGGGCAGAGGCCCTAGCAGCTCTCCTCGTCGACACCATTGTATAAGCTGCTGTTTGTAGATCTGTCTGGTGTCTACGCCCTACCTGTACAGGAGTCTCTCTCCTGACCCTTCCTACCCGCCCACCGGCGCGAACGCCTGCGCAAACGCCGGCGCGCTCTTATAGAGCGCGCCTGTTTGCATGCTCTGTTCACGCTGCGCGGCTCAGGAGCATGGCACCCTACCGGCTCAGCTATATGGGAGCTGGGGGGCTTCCCCTCCGGCTCCGGCTCAGCTGTGCCGGGACCCTCTTCCCCACTTAACTTCGGGGGATCAGCTGTTGCTGCCCCCGCTGCTGTTTCCTCTGCTGCTGCTGCTGCTGCTTCCTCCTCCGCCTCGGGTCAGTAAGTTAGTTAGTTAAGGGGGCACATGTGCGTGCGGGACACACGTGTGCCTGGATCCTCTCCTTCCCGCTGTTGGTTCCTGAGTGCCAGTCATCCTCACCTCAGTCCCTAGAAAAAACATGGAGAAGATAGTCAAGGAATCCATTTCTAAGCACTTGGAAAAGAAGAAAGTGATTAGGAACAGGCAGCATGGATTCACCAGGGGCATGTCGTGCCTGACCAGCCTGATTGCTTTCTATGACAAAGTGACTGGCTCTTTGGATGTGGGAAGACCAGTGGATATGGTATACCTTGATTTTAGCAAGGCTTTTGATATGACCTCCCACAACATTCTTGCAGGCAAGCTAAGGAACTATGGGCTGGATGAATGGATTGTAAGGTGGATAGAAAACTGGCTGGAGCATTGGGTTCAGAGGGTACTAATCAATGGCTCGATCTCTAGTTGGCAGCTGGTATCAAGTGGAATGCCCCAGGCATCGTTCCTTGGGCTGGTTTGTTCAGTGTCTTCATCAGTGACCTGGAAGATGCCATAGAGTACACCCTCAGCAAGTTTGCAGGCAACACCAAACTTAGGGGAGTAGTTGATACACTGGAGGGTAGGGCTAGGATTAAATGTGACCTAGACAAATCGGAGGATTGGGCCAAAAGAAGTCTCATGAGGTTCAACAAGGACAATTGCAAAGTTCTGCACTTGGGATGGAAGAATCCTATACACTGGTACAGGCTGGGGGCTCTGCAGAAAAGGACCTGGGGGTTACAGTGGACAATCAGCTGAATATGAATATGTGCCCTTGTTGCAAAGCAGGCTAATAGCATACTGGACTGCATTGGTACCTATGTTGCCAGCAGGTCAAGGGAAGCGATTATTCTCCTGTATTCAGCACTGGTGAGGCCATATCTGGAGTACTATGTCCAGTTTTGGGCCCCCCACTACAGAAAGGATGTGGATAAATTGGAGAGAGTCCAGCAGAGGGCAGCAAAAGTGGTTTGGGGGCTGGGGCACATGACTTCTGAGGAGAGGCTAAGGGAACTGGGCGTATTTAGTTCGGAGAAGAGAAGACTAAGAGAGGATATAATAGCAGCCTTCAACTACCTAAAGGGAGGTTTGAAAGAGGATGTAGCTAGACCAGGGCAGGCAAAATACGGGCCACATCCAGCTCGCCAGGCCATTCTACCCAGCCTGCGGGACCCCTAAAAATTTTAGAAAATTAATTTTTATCTGCCCCTGACTGCCTGTCAAAAATGACAAGTGCCAGCGGCAGCACGACCCAGGGAGAGCTGGTGGCAGGACCCAGCAGTGGAGCAGCAAGGCCTGCCTGGCTCCACCCTACCCCCAGCCTCTCATTCCCCCCCCACCCAAGCCCCCAACCAGAAGCCTCTGTGGTTTCTGGTCTGGTGAGCCTTTGGCTGTTCCCTACCCTCCCTCATTCAGAGTGGAAAGTCAGATGAGATCGGGCAGCAGGATGGGACGGTTCTCACCCACTCCCCAACCGCACCCTGCCACATACACCCCCTTACCACCTACACACAATATAAAGTAGGACTGTATTTTGAACTATTATGCAATCACCTCTAGATACACTTAGCAAACACATAATCAGTACAAACATATTTTAAATAAAATTAAAATAAGTTATAGTGGATGTTTTATTTTTTTGTATATGATTTGGGTTTTTTTCCAGTTTCAAGATTGCAGCACCTTTCCTCCCAAAAGAATTAATTCCAGGTCAAGGGAGGGATTTCCAGTGGCAAAGGTCAGAAGTTATAGGGTGGGACTTCCATTCCTAATATGGCAACTGGGGGACAGGGCAACTGTCAATGGCTGGGGCTACCCATGTGGCCCTTGACAGCTCACCAAAACTTGGTAAGAAGCCCTCCCCTCAAAATAATTGCCTGCCCCTGAGCTAGACTGTTCTCAGTGGTGGCAGATGACAGAACAAGAAGCAATGGTCCCAAGTTGTAGCAGGGGAAGCTTAGGTTAGATATTAGAATTTTCTCACTAGAAGGACAGTAAAACACTGGAAAAGGTTACCCGGAGAGGTGGTGGAAGCTCCATCCTTGGAGGTTTTCAAAACCTGGCTTTGGCTAGGATGATCTAGTTGGGGCTGGTGCTGCTTTTAGTAGAGGGTTGAACTAGATGACCTTCTGAGTTCACTTCCAGTCCTAATTTTGTATGATTCTATGGTCCTCAGAGAGCTCTGAGGCAGTTCAGTTCAATGTAGAGTTCCACTTAAATGGTGTTCAGGTATGTAATAGTGCTGTGTATTAACATCTTTAGAATTAAAGTGTCCTTACTTTAAATAAATTCTTGTGTGGACGTAGTGTAAGTCAGGACTGATCAATTATTTCAGCTGGAGGGCCACTCAATGAGTTTTGGTGAGCTGTCAAAAACTCATTTTTGACAGTCTCCCCCCCCACCCCCCCCCCGAGCTCCCTGCTAGTCCAGAGCTGCTCCCAGAGCCCTGTGCCGGAGTGGGGTTGACGCCTGGGGAGTCTAGAGCTCCCCGTGGCTGCTGTAGCAGAGCAGGACAGGAGCAGCCCTGGACTAGGCTACTTCTCTGGGCTCAATTTGTTCTTGATCCGGGTGCCCATGTACATATATGCTCCTGGGTGCAGTTTAATGCTCCTGAATTTACTGCACAATAAATTTAGTCGCATTAATTCCATGTGTAGATGCACCCAGTGTTCCTAAGTTAAAGTGTATTAAACCCTCATGTTACTCTTGCTAAAGTATCCTTACTCTTGCTAAAGTTCACTGTAGATTAATCCTTAAAGGACTAAAGAAAACCCACTTTAAAGAAAGAAGGTATGGTCCAAGTGCTGAAGTGGGAGTCGGAAAGCCTTGAATTCAAATTTCAAAATCTGACTACAAGCACATCTTCTGCCCTCTTTGGCAGGCTGATTTACCCTCCTTCCCCCACATTTATAAAATAAGGTTATTAAGCTGATTTACAGGAGTGTCAAGAGAATTAATGTTTGTAAAGTGCTTTCAAGATGGGGAATCCCTACTGGGATAATTCCCCTGAAATGAAGAATAGAGCTCAAAGACCTCTGGGACCAATTCACTAAGGTCAAGTTTTTAAAATCTGTGCAATAGCAAAGGCTCAGAAACTAAAACGCAAAACACTTTTGTGTCTGTGATGCAGAGGTCTTTGTGGAAGAACAAAGCAGATATAAAAGTGCCTTGTGTTTGAGTGTTATAAAAATGCGGAGTCAGTCAAAGTCAGTCTCTCACTATAGATAACGTGTCCTTTATTGCCTTGATGCTGATATTGAATAGTGCCGTGGTTTAGGTTTAAAAAATTAAAACTTAGTGTTAGAAACCAGAATTCCTCTGATCCTGCATTGTTTCCCATAGTTAAATAAACATCTTTACTATTGAGGTGGTATCTGATCTCCTAAGAAGCAGATCCCTTTATTTTCTCTTTTGAGGTCTGCCTTTTAGCCTTCCCTTCTGATTTTTGCACTGCTTTCACGTGCCAGTTTTAATGTTTAAAGGAGCAACTTAGAGTAAATTATGAATAATAACATTCAATCTATGTTCTGTGAGGATGGTTATGTAATAGCAGTAATTGCATCAACTCATCTAATGAGCTTTCCCTCCAGTGCCATGTACAGCAGATTAATAGCCCATGAATTCATTTGCAGCTCATTGTGTTTCAGAAAAGAATTTCAAGCGACAATTAATACACTGCTAAAGAAAATAACATAAAAATGATTTTTTTATTGTGTTAACTCTCCACTTGAACCATTTATTGGCACCTTTCATTATGCAGTCTAAGTAAATTCACTTCTGACTTCTCACCCACAACATGATTTGTGAACCTTACTCAAGTCAAGATAGCCTGTTAATTAGTGTGATCTTTATTTTTCAAGTGTTTGGGGGGAAAAGAAAATAGATTGAGCTCTAACTTTCTGTGGTTTCTTTAATTTCCATTCAGGTGTTATTTAGAAAATTGTAACATTAAGCCATTATATAATCATGTTGCACCCTTTACTGCTTTCATGAGTAGAGAAAACATATTTTTTCAAGCTTGGAATCAAAGTCAATGAACACTCTTTTGGGGGGTTTTCAGCAGCTGCCTGGTTGAGCTTTTGGTAGCTGCTTCGCCCCTTCTTCCATCTTCCAAGATGCATCTTAGCCCAGGGCAGACAACAGTATGTCAAGGGAAGGGTGAGGAGGTACTGGTGATAAACATAAAAATAAACTGACATTTGTGCATCTACAGGGAATGAACTCCTATAGTGTTGGGGAGCAAAATGCAGGGGGAGAAGAGAGGGTCTCCTGTGATGACTGCAGCACAGGTCAGAACTCAGGGGGAAATGGGAGAAAAGTGAAATTCCTGTCCTGCAGGCCAGACCTCTGGAGTACAGTCCTAGAGAAAGATGGGAAAGAAGGGGACACTGCAAGGCACACTGGCCATACTGCTGTCCTTTCTATTGCTCCCCCTTTAAAACTTAATTTATTGAATTTTTTGGTTTCATTTTTCTTTAGGAATCTACATAATTTCTTGTCCAAGTGAAATAGTAAGAACCATTTATTTTAAAATATAGAAACATACTAAAACTTGGCTTCTTTTTAGCAATATAGTTTTCAACCAGTAGTTTTCAAGAACACTGTTTCCCTCTTGAGTTCTTGCTTCCTTTGAGAACTCTGTAAATATAAGGGATTGACTCTGATAACTTATACAAAGATTGATTACATGTCCTCAGCTGGAAGTTGCAGAGGCTTATTCACTAAGGTATAGCTACTGGTGAACCTTTCATTACTCTCTGCTGTAGTATCCACGTTGTCATAGAGACAAAAGTTACTAGATCTTGTACACTGTGTCTGCAGCCTTTGTCTGCATCCATAAATCCTAGTTCTTGCCAACTATAGATGTGCACTTTTCCCTTACTTTGTTAAAAAGGCTCTTATTAAAATTAGAATGAGCAATATAGTAACCTTTTTCACTACAGTACTCAATTGATACATACCTACTTAATTTGCAATTTTGCGGATTTTGTAGAAACTGCAAAATCTGCAGCTGTCTGCAAAATCACCTTAAGAAAAAAAAGCTTAATAAAAATAAAATGCTGGCTCCCCTGTGGGAGTCTTTGCTGCTTTGCAGCCCACCCAGGACAGGAAGGTGCTGGGTGGTGGGGCGGTATGAAGGGCAGCCATCTTCCAAGATGGTGGCTGCTAGCAGTGTGCAAAACAGCTGTTTGGATTTGGCCATTTTGGAGGCACAGTGATTCATTTTGGTGTTTCAGATCACTGTTCTGTTTCGATTCAGCCGAATCTGTTTCAGAGTTTCGACACTTTCAGTGATTCAGCCATAGGCTATAATTTCCTAATTCAGATGAACATTGCAGAGATGGTAGCCCCTTCTGAGGGCATGAAGCCTCCCAAGTTTCAAAGAGATAGGTGCAGAGGTTTTTGTGAAACTGCACCTCAACCTGTTCAAAGTGAAACTCGTATCACTTGCTGGCAGCGGCAGCCTGCTGTCATCCTGCACGCAGATCCAGGGGCTCACACCCCCTGGGAGGGCTGCAGGACCGTGCCAGACTCCTGCTGCGGGGCATGGGCCCCCAGATCTGTGCATAGGGTGGCAGCAGGCAGCTGTCCCTCCCTCAGAGCACTGGGATTGGAAGGGACGTCAGGGACAAATCACAGACACTGGCCAGCTACAGATATCAATATCACAGGAGTCCCTCCCCCTTTCATCCCCCTCCTTCTTCTTAGCTTCTGTTTCCCTGCAAGCCCAGCTCTGAAACTCCAAAATTTTCTGAAATGTTTCAGATGGCTTCGTTTAGCTTTGGAGATGTTTCAGAGCCTTTCTTTTCATTTTGGATTCAGTGTTTTGGGCACCGAAATAGTCTGAAACATGTCCAAAATGAAATGGCTGCCAATGTTTCGCACAGCCCTACTGGCTGCCCCATCATTCCTCCTCCTCCTTGGGGCCTCTCCGCCAATGAGCGGTGAGGGATGGAGCCACACAAAGGGCAGCCGGCAGCCAGCAGCCAACATGGCAGCCGCCCCTTCATCCCTCCTCCCTCCCCAGGACCTCTCCACCAATCAGCGGCAAGATGCAGGGCTGCTGGGTAATGCCCATGAAATTGGCTCTTCGTACCACAACCAAGTGCTGAAACCTCCTTTGTCTGACTGAATTAAGTAGGTCCCTATCAACTGACCTCTGAAATTAGCACTCATAAACAGAATAATGTTTTTATTTACTCATTTTTTTAATTCCAGGACCTCAAAATGTATCTTGCCTTTGCATATATTTTTCAATGCTGTAGGGTAAATTGACAGAATTACTGTTGAAAAAAACCCCAAAAAACCCCACACAACTTTCAGAACAGGTGAAAGTTTGAGATCATTAAATAGATTCTACAGGAAATTCACAGCATATACATTCTTGAAGTAAATATTAACGTTAACACTTCAGGAATGGAAGTATTGCTATTCATGCTTTTCTCAGAAACTGGTATGGCATGGGCGCACAGTGTTGGTAACACCTTGAGATTCTTCTTTTTACTGGCAAAGGGTCCTTTGCATGGGATAGACCTCCCATCTAGAAGGCAAAGGATACAAAGGCCACATTTCCCATCCCTGAGGCCAGTACTTCCCACACTAATAGTAAAGAGTGGAAAGGTAGCTGCTTGAAATCTGACATCCTTGTAGACTCCCCAAATATGTAGAAAAAAGGCCAGTGATGTTTTTCCCTTTCACCTCCTCACCCGTCCTGCCACACATGTACTGTTAGACCTACATACTGTATTTTACTGACTAGCTGAATGGTTTCAGAAGGCCATCATCATAATGATGGATCAGCTGACTGTAGCTGCACCAAAGTTCTTCCATGTCAGGATACTGTTAACTTTATGGTTGTGTGCTAAAAATAACATTGTTTGTGTTTTTTTGACTTCTTATCTGCCTGTCTTGAAGCCCATTGGAATAATTGACCTTTGGTCTTCAGCTTTCATGTGAAGAGTTCAGGGGATTTTTTTAAGTTAAAGTAAATAACACAGGAGCAGAAGAAGTAATGCATTTATGGTACACTGTGTTACTAAAACCAACTCAAAGATAGGAAAGATCATAAGACAATAGGATTGTTTTTTTCACCTTGATAAACCTAAAATTAACTTAAAGAGATCTGGTCTATCTTGCCCTTTTTTCCCAGACTATTTGTTAGCATGTTTGCATATTTATGAAAACTATCAACTTTTAACACTAGGTGTAATGAAAAGCCTATTGCTTTCACACAAAGAAGTTTCTGAAGCTGACTTGAAAAAGTTATAGCGTTAAGTCCTACGGGCAGTGCCTGAGGCTGATAAGCATTTCATTATCTGTGGGATTCTAGCTCAGTGTCTTGAATGCGTAACAGGTTGCTCGTTGCAGATATAAATGGATTTTTAAAAATAACTATGAGGAAATTCTTTGAGTTTTCAAGGCGCACACCTAAATTTCAGAGTTAAATGGAATTCCGCCTTTCTCCTGGCAGAAAGTGCAACTGAATGCAAACATGCTTTTACTGTGGATTATAAGCTTGGTTAGTCATCTGACAGACACCTTAAATGTACTCAGAAAGACATGCAAACAAAACATGCTGACCTACTTTTCTTCCCTCACTCTCTCTCTTTTTTTTACTGCTGCAAGCAAATGAAATGTTAATTTAAAACTTCCTCAGAAAAAGTAGATTTAATTTACAGGGACTTATTATTTTTACCATTCTTTTGGGGGTTAAAGGTTGTATTTAGAGACAACTTCGTCAGGACGTTCTGTTATCACTGAAGGGAGAAACTGAGTTATTTGAGAAACTCACCCTAACATTCAGCACCTTCACCTGCCTTTCCTTGCATTGTAGAAGGAAATCGGCTTGAAGATTACTGAATGACTTACTGTAAATCCTTTATGGGAAGCTTTAGAAACTATTTAAAATGACAACGAGATTCTGTAACACTTAGATTTTTAAGCTCATGTTTTTTGTTTTTTAATTTAATTTTTGGCCTTCAAACTCTTTCAAATAAAGATAAGCAACTAGTGAGATGCATTTTGTGTTTGCGATTCTTTTATTAAAATATTAAATAACTCAGAGTGTCTTTAAATATTTTGTTGAAATTGGAACTTAAAAACCTCAGCATAAAGTTTGAGAGCCTGGAGGCAAGATAATTAAAGCAAATGGGGAAATTTAAAAGTGGGAAGAAATGAGACATAAAAATAGAAACTCCTAAATGAGGAGAAATAAGTGGAGGGCAAAGAGAAGAAAAAGCATTTTTAATGGTACTGAAGGAATTACTGTTAGTGATAAGCAGGGATCCTGGTATTCTCTGTTTAAAAATCCAAAATTCTCTAATTTAAAAAACATTGAAAATTTTCTGAGTAAAAACCCCCAAATCTTCATTTTTCTGAGACTAAAATGAAACACCACTATATATGTAGATATCAGTTGAACACAATGTTTTATTGATATATTTACAATTTGAAAGCAATTTGGAAGCCTACTAGTGCCTCAGTCATAGTTTCATAGTATCATAGTAGCTAGGGTCAGGAGGGACCTGAACAGATCATCTAGCCTGAGCCCCTGCCACAGGCAGGAACAAATGCTGGGTTCACAAGACCTCAGACAGGTGATCGTCCAACCTCTTGAATTTGCCCAAGGTAGGGGCGAGGACCACTTCCCTGGGAAGTTGGTTCCAGATTTTGGCCACCCTAACTGTAAAATATTGCCTTCTGATCTCTAACCTAAACCTATTCTCCATCAGCTTATGACCATTGTTCCTCGTCACCCCAGGTGGTGCTGGGGAGAAAAGAGCTCTACCTATTTGCTGTTGATTTCACCTGATGAGCTTGTAGGCAGCCACCAGGTACCCCCCTCAGCCTCCTCTTGCTGAGGCTGAACAGGTTCAGGTCCTTCAGTCTCTCCTCGTAGGGCCTGTCCTGCTGCCCTCTCACCAAGCGGGTGGTCCTCTTCTGAACCCTCTCCAGGCTGGCCACATGCCTTTTGAAGTGAGGCACCCAGTACTGGACCCAGTACTCCAACTGTGGCCTGACCAAAGTCGCATAGAGGGGGAGTATCACCACTCTGGACCGGCTTGAGATGCACCTTTGGATGCATGACAAGGTATGGCTGGCCTTGCTGGCTGTGGTCTGGCATTGGCGGCTCATGT
>NW_005841981.1:2620513-2646709 GCF_000455745.1 Alligator sinensis
ACCCCATCCTATTCTCGTCTGCCCACTTTTGTAGTCTGTCTAAATCTAGTTGCAGCCTCTCTCTCCCTTCAAGAGTGTCCACCTCGCCCCACATCTTAGTGTCATCAGCAAACTTGGACAGCGTGCTTTCCACCCCCTCGTCCAAGTCGCGGATGAAGATGTTAAACAGTGCGGGCCCGAGGACCAAGCCCTGGGGTACCCCACTGCTCACATCTCGCCAGGTTGAGTATAACCTGTCCACCACTATTCTCTGGGTGCGCCCCAGCAGCCAATTTTTTACCCATCCAACTGTGCAGGCAGTCATTATAATAAAATAAATTGTAAATACCTATATACTTTGGCATTTGTTTTTAATGCCATAGCTGATCCAGTAAAGGGGAGTGGGGGGTCACGTAGCCCCCCAGATTTGTGCACCGACAGCAGGCATGAGGTTGCAGCCTGGCCAGACTGATACAGGCAGGAGCTGCCTCCATGGCCCAGTAGCTGGGATCCAGTGTGGGAGAGTGGAGCAGGGCAGTGAGACTTGCTGCTGCCACTGAGACCCCCACACCATCCACACCACCAGCAGCACGAGGAGTAACAGACTGGGGGGTCCACACTGCCCTCACCTCTTCCCACCAGCAGATGCTTGCATGCTGAGCCATGGCTTTACCCCACTGCCATGGCTTGGCCACCACTGTCACTCCCCTCAGGCCACCCGCACTGCCTCCCACCCCACCTCCCCTCTGGGGTACAGTTGCTGCTTGTGATCAGTGATCACCTCTTCCCACTCTCCCCCTCCTGCCCCCCAGCCCCAGGCAGCCCATTGAAGGCTGGAACTCTGCCAGCCTACAAGGGGAAACCCATGGTTTCCTGAGTTTTTCCCCTTTAAAGAAGAGCCACATTTTCCCATGTTTTTCCACAGCAAACAGAAAACCTGGATCCCTGGTGATGAGACTAGAGTATTATCCCACCTCTTACAAAACAACCAGCACACGGCACATCCTTCAAATGGATCAGACAGGTCACAGACAGAGGTGTCTTTTTATGTGCTAGCTAGCAGCAAATAGATTTTGAGAGGAGAACCAATGGAAAGAGAGCTAATAGTCCCCTGGTGGCATCTTGCTAGATCTAGCAGTGCTATTCTCATCTCTTCCTTTTCAGCTTCTCTGGGTGAACAGATTCTTCTGCCTTGCATTAAGGTTCAGGAGATGAGTGAGCATTCAGCCCTTATAACAATAAATACTGCTGCAAATTCTTTGTGGCCTGTCCCTCACAAAGGCTTTTTATCTGAGCACCTCTCTGTTCATTGAAGTTTTCAAAGCACTTTGGATGCATCAGGTGCTATGGAATTTGTGACATGGGTAATAAAAGTCACAAACAAATGGTGGGATTGGGTCTTGTCCCCTTTGTGATTGTGATAGAGCTACATGTCTATATTTATGGATTCTGTGTCATTGAGAACATGGTATTTGAATGCCATTTACATTCCATTTAGAGCATGGTGCTTGTACACACTTTCAACTATTAGATTGGTTCAATAAACAAGTGTTTCAGTGGTTTCATATAATATGGGGAGAATATTGAAAATACTGAATATAAGGTAGGGAGATAAGAATGCTTATGTAGATGTCACACCCATTTTGGCTAGGACAGGGGTTGTCAGCCAGGGTTACATGTACCCTTGGGGGTACTTTGAAGGTCCCAGGGGGCACGTGGGGGTGGGCGGGGACAGGGCGCTGCCACCCCATGCCACTGCCTCACAGGAGCAGGGCCAGGGGCGGGGCGAGAGCAGGGCTGCAGACGCCACACTGCCACTACTTAACAGGCCCCCGCTCCATGTCTGGCCACTCACCATCCCCTTCCCCTAGGGGTACACTTACTAAAAAGGGGGCCCCTATCAAAAAAAAAGGTTGGAAACCCCTGGGCTAGGAGATCATCTTGGGGTCATCAGAGTAGAGTCTAGGAAATCCTTGTGATAAATCAGCCCAGAATGGGTAATGATTCAGTAGACATGCCACATCCTCAAGCATGCAGCAGCTATAGTAGCGCACACCTCACCACCTCACATCTGAAACAGTGGGGGTTACATCAGAGAGATGGTTTGGCAATTCAAAGTCCAGGCAGTCTTGCATTGAGGTGTATGGTGCAGAAGGAGTTGATTGTAGTAATTTGTTCCCATTCAGCTTGCCACCATGCAAGAGATGGTATCCACCTCATGGGCAGAGGGAAGAAACTCTTCTCCATGAGAATTGCAGACTGCTGAAGAGGGCTTTAAACTAGACAAGCCTGGGGGAGTGAGGGAAGATTCCACTGCTGAGCACAAATCCACTGCTGGGCATAAATCCTTTGACCAAGAGGACCCAGAGGAGGGCATTTATGTAGGGGACTTCCAGATAACTACCCGTACCCAGAGACACTTGCAGAGGGACAGAAAACCTGAGATGACTAAGGGTAAGCTCAGCTGTCTTCATGGAAATGCCAGAAGCATGGACAACAAACAGGATGAACTGGCATTCCTTCTGGCCGACAAGGAATTTGGCCTCATTGGATTGATGGAGACTTGGTGAGACGATACATATGACTGGGCAGTGGATATTGAGGGCTATAGGCTCTGTAGGAAGGACAGGGTTGGGAAGAAGGATGGAGGGGTTGCCCTCTATGTGAAAGAGCAGTACCCCTCCCTTCAGGTTACATTTGATGTCAGGAGGAAGTCCCATGAGACCCCCTGGGTCAAGATAAAGGGGGCTCGGGAAAGGGGGACCTGATGGTGGGAGTCTAATATAGGCCTCCCCACCAAGAAGAGGAGAACAACCAGGAATTCTACAGGGAACTGACCAAAGCACCCAGTACTAAAGACTTGATTGTCACGGGTGATTTCAACTGCTCTGACATCTGTTGGGAAGACCATTCAGCCAGCTCCAGCAGATCAACCAACTGCTTGGCAACTATAGATGACCTGTTCTTAACACAGGCTGTGGAGGGGCTGACTAAATGTAAAGCCACTCTGGACTTGGTGCTGACCAAAGGGGAAGACATAGTAGGTGACCTGAGGATCAGAGGCGCTCTGGGTGACAGTGATCATGATTTGATTACATTCGCCATCCACTGAAAGGCTGGACATTCTACCAGCAGAACAGAAGTCCTAGACTTCAGATGGGCAGACTTTGGTAAGCTCAGGAATCCAGTTGGTAAGGCCCTTCACAACCAGCGATTGGACGACCTGGGAGCTCATGAAGCATGGCCCTTCCTCAAAGAGACTATTCTTACTGCTCAAAAAGAGACCATCCACATGTGGTCAAAAAGAGGAAAGGGGGCCAAGAGGCCTGCCTGGCTTAATAGACACATTAGGGAACTTCTCAAAAAGAAAAACAGTTCAGTATCCAAAAAAGAGTATGCTCATACAGCCAGGGTCTGCAGACATGAGATAAGGAAAGCCAAGGCATGCATGGAAATCAAGCTGGCAACCAATGTTAAAGACAACAAAAAATCCTTTTATAGGTACGTAGGGAGCAAGAAAAAATCAAGCTGTACTGTGGCACCCCTACTGAACACGGAAGGGAAGCCCACAATTGACCCCAGTGAAAAGGCAGAGCTCCTTAATACTTACTTCGCATCAGTATTCCTGAAACCAGACAAGAATTCATCACCTGTCCAGAGGCTCAGAGAATACAGCAGTGACAGCAGTTCACATAAAATCAGTCCCGAACAGATGAAGATACTTTTAGATCATATGGACGTTTTCAATTGGGGCAGAAGACCTGCATCTGAGAGTGCTGCAGGAACTGGCCAAGCTCATAGTGTGCCTCCAGTGAGGTTGTTCAAAGAACCATGGAACTCAGGAGTGGTCCCAAATGACTAGACGAGTGCTAACATGGTGCCCATCTTGAAGAAAGGAAAGAGGGATGACCCTGATAACTATAGACTGATCAATCTGACACTGGTTCTGGGGAAAATCTTTGAAAGAATTGTCAAGGAGGCCATCTACTACAAGCTCACAACCGGTGGAGTACTGAGAAACAACCAGCATGGCCTTGTCGTGGGGAGGTCATGCCTAACAAAACTGGTGTCCTTTTATGACCAGGTAACGAAGCAGCTGGACATGGGACAGGAGGTGGATGTCAATGGGACAGGAGGCCCCTCCTGGATGAGGCCACCCCATGAATTACCACTCGCTGGAATCAACCCCTGAGCCAGTTGCCAGTTGCCAACCCACCTCACTGTAGCCTGATCTAGGCCAGTACGCTCCAACTTAATTGAGAGAATTTCATGGGAAACAGTATCAAAAACCTTGCTGAAATCTAGGTATATGACGTCCACCTCCTGTCCCATGTCCAGCTGCTTTGTTACTGAAGATGGTGTCCCCCAGGGATCAGTGCTCGGGCCCATGCTCTTTAACATCTTTACCAATGACCTGGATGAGGGAGTGAAAAGCGCAATGATTAAGTTCGTGGACAACACCAAGCTGTGGGGACAAGCAGGCATGTCTGAGGACAGGACAAAGATCCAGGATGATCTTGACAGGTTGGTCCTATGGGCTGAATGCAATCAGATGAGGTTCAACAGGAACAAGTGCTGGGTCCTTCTTCTAAGAAGGATGAACCCTCATCATACCTATATGATGGATGGTGGTCCACTGGCTGGCACTGCATCCAAAAGGGACATGGGGGTGACAATCTGCCATCCCTGGTGGTGTTCAATAGGAGCACCTCGTTGAGCTTGTTTTAGCCCGTTATCTCCTGCCCATAGCAGGGGACCAGACTTGATGATCTCACAGGTCCCTCCTAGTCCTTCTTTCTGTGATTCTATGTGACAGCATCCACTGTGGAAATGGTTGCTGCATAATCCAAATTGGTCTTTTGCTGATGAGAAAGTGGGCAGGTACCTCCCAGGTACCTTTGAAAAATAGCAGTTGTGGTATTTCCTGGATTTTTTCAAAAAGATTCTTTGCCGCACTGTCATACCTGAATTTAGGAGATAGTATTAAGAGGACTGGTAGCTGGTCAGGTTGTGTTGGCCTCATGGGCTGCCTGTACACAAGATGGTTCACATCCTTATTAAAATGTGTCAGAGCAGATTTGATTAATTGTGTTCTAATTGGAATGCTCCAGCATTGCCTCATTATCATGTGTATAAGCATTTTTACAATGGCCTCAGGGGAATTTATCTAAACCTTGTCGAATGAAGTTTAAATAAAGCATCCCACAGCTATTTTTAAATACACTGGGGCTTAATACAAGTGATGGTGAGGCATTTTAATTAGAGTGGCTCTCTGGGAACCACTTTAATTAAAATGCCCCACCTCCCACCCCCAAGCACATGTATAGGTAGCTATAGTTTCTGCTGTTCCCTCTGTAGATCTCTGATGTTAGATTGAGCCTTATTTATTAATAGTACTTTGCTTCTTGTTCTTTGTTCATGATCACTGTAGCCTCATTCCCTTAAGAAGGTGACTAATGGTCCTGGCTGATTCAGGACCATATGATCAGGCATTGTTAAGCAAGGAGCCAAACAATCTTTATGTATTTAGCCGAGTTGTGATAAACATGCACCAGATCAAAAGAAAAATCTACAGCACATGAGTTTGCATTTGTACAGAATGTGTTGAATTATTCATGATTTCTGGAAAGACCTACCCAAGGCATCCAGTTCAAATTAAAAAACAAATTAAAAATTGTGAAAACTTTAATGTTTTCTGCAAGAAGTCACATCTGACAGCTGAGGAGCTATTTTTGGATTGGAAACTGCAGTCTCAGTGTCACTGAGTCACTGGAAAATAGCTTCTTACCTCGAGTTATACAATAATAGTGCTTGTTCAATACAAAAAGTGGATACAATATAAGCATGTGAATCTCAATACCAGGACAATATAGCAAATGATATGAGTGATATGAGGTTTGGCAGTTTGGGTACCTCCAGCTCTCATCTTCAGAGTTAACCTAGACCAGGGGTAGGGAACCCCCAGCACACGTGCCAGACTGTGACACAAAGGCATTTTGCTTGGCTCGTGTGCCTCAGGGTAGACTGGGGGAGCTGCAAGGGGCCCTGATCCTTGTTATGACAGTGCAGCCCTAGCCCCTTCCCAGCTGTCCACCGTGAGGCATGTGTGCACCCGCCAGCACCAGCGAGCCAGGCTGGGGCTCCGCGGACCCTGGTGCAGTTGCTGCAGCCTCTTTGTCATAGTTTCATAGTTTCGTAGGTGTTAGGGGCTGGAAGAAAACTTATAGATCATCGGGTCTAGCCCCCCTGCACTTGAGCAGGAAGGACTGCTGGGGTCAGATGACCCCAGCAAGGTGGGCAGCAAGATGCTTTTTGAAGATCGCCAAGGTGGCTGACTGTACCACCTCTGGGGGAAGCCTGTTCCAGTCCTTTGGCACTCAACTTGTAACGAGTTTTTTCTTATGTCCGGTCTGAAGCGATCTTCAATCAGTTTGTGCCCATTGTTTCTTGTCCTCCTTTAGGGGCCTTGGTGAACAGATGCTCCTGCAGGCCCTGATGTACACCCCTGATATACTTGTAGGCTGCCACCAAATTCCCTCTGAGTCTTCTCTTCTCCAGGCTGAACAGTCCCAAGTCTTTCAGCCTCTCTTTGTATGACCTGGTCTCTAGGCAAGCAGCTCATTGCTGGCAGTGGGTGCACACGTGCCACAGGGCAGACAGTGGAGAAGGTGTCAGGGCTGTGCTGCCACAACAAGGATCAGGCCCCTCATGGCTCCCCCATCATCCTCCCCTGGCACACTAACATCTTACAGGTTGAGCTTGCAGGTGTTTTTGGCACTCTGCCCAAAAAACATTGCCAACCCCTGACCTAAATAAATACTCTAAGCCAAAGCTTGTATATGTGTTTGTCCCTACCAGTATCCTTTCCTATAACTGCCTTACTTTCACTTGTGTGTGGAGTTCATTCAGTAAACAACTGGTCTTCCATTTTTTGATTCTCCTCAAACACACAGACCCTCTGATAAGCCTCTCAGCAGCCAGAGATAATGTTTAAACTAAAAGGCCATGCATGCACAGGGAGAAAAAAAGATGGCAAATGCTCGTAGAGAGCATGTGCCCTAGGTTCACGGTGTCTAGATTAAAAGGGTGGTAGAGAAAGAGGAGAATAATCTGAGGTGCTTTCACCTCTTGAATTATCCATGGCATGGCATTTAAGACCTTCTTGTCTCAGAAAGAGTAGAGCTATCTTGAATTACATTTGCACAAACTGATTCCATTGGCAAAAAGAAAAGCTATGTTGTGTATTAGTGTCAAATGTTGTACATGAGGATTGGACAGGCTATAAGTTCTTTATAATGAAGAGTGTATATTTTTGTGCTTTCTACTACATTCTAATGGAATATTTAGCATTGATATCAACTCTTAAGCATCCAGTGTCTGTTTAATGTGGTTTTCTCAAAGGACTCGAAATTTTGGCAGTTTCCTGAAAATAATCTAGGAAATGCTGTTGACAGGATTTTAGGTACAATTTACATGTAGAGTGTGAACACATTCCATAATTACAATGTGGTTGACATCAGTGTATTCTTGACTATTCAAGCTGTTTATTAAAGCTTCTCACTTGAAATATGTTTTCCATAAATATTTATTCTACAAAGCTTACACATGGCAAGCCATAAAGACACACAAAGCATTTCCTTTCTGCTTAGCTATAAAGGGATAAAGAGGTTTAGGGGTTGTTTTCAGTTCAAACAATGGGTTTTTTTTCCCCTACATGCAGATGTCCATTCTTTCCTTGCATGCAGATCATAGGGCAGTGACAGCGTGGGGCTGGAGCCTGAGAGAGAGCTCCAATCCATTCTCTGCACACCCTTGCCTGCAGATCCAGCACCCATCGTAGGGGAAGGATCACAGCTCTGCCCTGGCCCCAGCCTCACACTGTCACAGCCCCATGATCCCAGCCCAGGCCCCACCCACCCAACCCATTGCCACTCCTCTCCTGCCAGTGGTCCCATCTCAGCCACCTGTCCCAGTGTGGCACAGAGCCACTTAGGGAGTTTTGGTGAGATGCTGGTGGGGAGAGAGTGAGGGAAGGATGCTGACCCAGCCTGCAACAGCTCACTAAAACTCCAAAAGTGGCTCTCTGGCCCAAGTAATTGCCCACCCCTGCTTTATCCTGACAAACTAACATATAAAATACTAGTATATCTGAGATTTTCTTGTAACATTCCATTTGGAGAAACAGTAGCCAAGTAACCTCCATCTAAATTGTGTAAAATGTCAAAATGGTAACAGCTGTTCTGAGAGCTTCCAAAGCCAGTTGTGAGACTGGTACTTCAGTAGAGCCAGACTTTGATTCCAAGTCAGTGAAAGTTTTCTCAGCAATTTCAGGGGCTCTTAGAGACTTTTGCTAATTATTTAAATAAAGGCTTGTCTGTCACTTCTCCCAGAAACAACGATGAGAGAGGCCCAAAGTGTACAGTGTTCTTGGACATGAGTATAGAAGAAATGTGTTGCAGTGCTAGTCATAGCTTCTATAAGACCTGGGCTACTACATTCAAGTACCAGTGTTTTACGAGTTACAGAACCAAATAATTGAATGCAAGAAAAGATATTTTGCTTCTCATTGGGCGCATTTACATGTGTCCCCCCCCCCAAAAGGTGCAGTTGTTACTACACCGTCATTTAGTACTTGCTTTAGGAAATACTAAATAAGAACACAGTAACAGCCGTTACTGCACCGTCCCAACAGCACGTGGTTATTTTTAACAGCTATATCACCATAGCGCTGCACTACAGCAAGGTAACTCATTGCTATGGCAACGTAGCATCGGTGTCACATTTTGTGCCCACCAGTGCCACATCCCCATATCAACCATCTATGTTGCCATAACGCTTTCCTATAGTGACAGAGTATCACATGTAGACATGCCCGTTGAGAAGTTTGCTTTTGATGTGAATGTTGAAATCAAAAGTGTGAGCATCAGATTTAATAGCAAGCTTGTATCCATCTTGCAGTAGTTCTTCCTTCAATGGATCTTTGAAGAGCTTAAAAACTATGAAGCAAGAACCACTTAAAGTAAATGGAATACAAAGTAGGACATTTAATACATAGTAACAAGAGTATACAGCCTCAGCCATTCTGCTTAAGTAAAACAAACATGTCATTACTACTTTCTCTTTTCTGGTGAAAATAAATCTTGTTTCAGATACTTCACAGCTTGCTGTTTGTGTTGCAGTAATAATAGTCAGGGATCAGGGCCCCACTGGTATATGTTCCTCCCCGTATAGTTTGTTGTATAGGACCGTGTGTTTTTGTTCAGGCCTGAAGGCCCCAATTGAAAAAAGGTCCTTTCCTTCTTTGCATTGAACAATTATATATATTGAGAGAGATCTGCTACCCTCAATGTATGCAAGTAGGTCCATAACAGAAGCAGGAATAAAACCCAGCTGTCCTGGCTTCTGGTCCAGTGCCTGTTCACTAGATTGCACTGCCTTCTACAGGACCTGCATTTATTAATCTAAGTATTAAACATGTTTAACATACAAGGGAGCAAACAAACAAAGAAAAACAACTTATGTTTTGGGGCTTTACAAAAATATTTATTCCCAAGAAATAGGTAATTAGAGGATCACTAATATAATGGGTCTAACATCTGCCTATTTAAAAAACGCATGCATGCCTACCGAATCTAATGTTCCCTAGTGGTTGGAATTAGTGACTTGGGAGTCTCAGTGTTGGCCTTGATTGCTTGCCTGCCATTGGCAAGCCACTTCACTAAAGCTGGTAGCAAATTTTATGATGAAACAAAGTTTTGTGGAAAAATACCAGTTCATCAACCCAAAAATGTTTAATTGTAAACTGGCTGAGTTTGGTGAACTTTAGCCATGTCTTGGGCAGGGTTCTGAGAGAATGCTGCTTTCTATCATGAAATCTGCTTTGCTGAAAGTGATAGGGACCTAGGAACAAGTGTGCTTCAAGCCGTGGTGAGAGAGTCCCAGATCTCAGGGCTCTCAGGTCCCCCTACAGCCGCATAGTGAAAATTGTCAATCTTGAGAAACTAGCAAGAGAACCAGAGTTCATTTTTTCAGGCAATGTGTAGACCTCTTTTATAAAAGCAGTTCTGTAAGTTCATCATGTTTTTTTTTATCTGCCTGTTGCCAGACAATTAGAGGAGACTGTCTGGACTTGAAGAAAAAAAGTAAATTGTGCCCAAATGAATTTGGGACCTGATTCCACATCAGTGAAGACAATAAAAGTCTTCCATTGACCTAAATGGGAGCAGAATGAGGCCCTCATCCTACATTTGACCCTTTGTGACATACATTTCTATCAGCTGGGGAATTATTGTGGCCCACCTTTCATTAAGGACTTCATGTTGAATTCAGAGACTGACCCAGAGGTGAAAAATGGCCAGAATGCCCAGCCCTTTCCTTCCATCTCAGAACATCATCCAGTGTCTAAGTCGCATCCTTTGTTTCCAACACGAGTCTAGGAAAACTGGGTCAGTGTATCCAAGTAGAAAGTATTATTTTATTTAGTTAACTCTGTGATGAACTCGTGCCTGTTTGCCTTATCGAAATGAACTCCCTGGTGTGCAATAAGTCTTGCAATGAAAGTTTCGGGAGCCTCCAGTAATCACTTTGATTTCAAATCAACAGCAAAAGGAATTCTTTTTTTAGCATCTGTTGTTTCCTGGAAACAAGTGTCTGTCTGCTTTGCTCCTTGTTTGATCACTAAATCAGATTGGCCTTTGCTTACTTCATTCAAAAAGTGTATGTGCTAGTGCAACTGCAGAGCGTTAAAAAAATGTATCAAGAAGAGCAGCAGGTCTGTTCAGGATTTGGAGCTCTTGGACCCTACAGAATGAAATCCTTTAAACTCACTTCATAATGTCAGTCTCTCCTGCTTATTGAGTAGTTTGACCCTTTCTGACCCATCTGTTATAGCAGAATTGAGTCACAAAAGAGGAAGACGGATTTTATTTTTTTTTTAGCAAATGGTAGGTTAAATTGAACTCATTTTAGAGAACTTGCTTATGAGGACCCTGCATATGAAAGAGAGAATATTGAACTACATTATTCGAGGGCAGGTTTATGGAGGGATTATAAATAGGATTTTTTCATAAAATTAAGGGGAATTATTTTAGATTTCTGCAGGCACTGAAAAGATTTCAACTCTCTGTATACTGTAATATCTCTGTCACTATGCAAGGCAGAACTAAGTCTTTCCAAGCAGCTGGAAGCTGCCTAGTGCTTGCAAAGTAATACTGCATTTAGATATGCAGATATACAGTCAGAGAATGGATTAACATATTCATATTGGGACCAACAACAGTCTCCATATGAATGGTTTCTCCAGACTGCTTGTCTCCCTTAAAAGGCAGATTAATTCTCATGTGCTTCTTCAATTCACAAATCGCAAACACGAGGTGCTGTTTGACTCAAAGTAATAGAAACAAGTCTTTGCATGGCTGGGGCAGTGTGGGGTGGGATGGAGCTACAAATGGTGTTATTGCTGCTTCTCATCTTCCCAGTCATAACTAACTTCTGTCCATCATGGTCACACCATTTAGGATGGGACGGGAGTTCCAGCAAAGCTCAATGTGATGACTACAAGGAAAGCCTTGAATTTAGTGTGCCTTAATTATTAAGTGGGCACATCTACAGGCGACACTACATTGCTGTAGCAGTGCACTATAGCAACATAGCATCAGCGGTAGCGATGAGCTACCTCACTATAGCATGTCACTACGGCGACATAGCTGTTAAAAATAACTGAGCTGCCAGGACAGCATAGTAATGGCTGTTACTGCACCATCATTTAGTATTTCCCAAATCAAGTACTAATTGACAGTAACAACTGTGCCATGAGGGGTGTGTGTAAATGTGCCCAGTGACTCTTAAATTTAGCATGTGCAAGTTTTTTGATAGGAGTAGTTAGGTGTCATGTTCTACTGCAAAAATGGTGCCCCCACCAGTTGCAAAGCACAGAATAATTAATTATCAATAGTTTATATGAAGATTTTGTAAATCCCCATAAGAGTTGGCATCTAAGAGTGCTGACCAAGTGATGGTCCTTGGAGGGATGGTATGCCTTTACCAGAGGTTTAGGATTTATTATTTAATATTATGGCAGCACCCTGTGGTCTCAGTTAGACTTGAAACTCTATAGAAGCAGTTACAAAGTAAGAGACTTCTTGGCTGCATCTACACAAAATGTTGACTGTGCAGTCGTTACTGCACAGTCATTTAGTACTTGTTTATAAGTACTAAATGACTGTGCAGTAACTGGAGTTACTGCACAGTGGTGTCACTGAATGGCTTTTGCATGCCACGTGATGCTATTGTGCAGTAGTAACGAGCTACTGCACAGTCAGTGTCTCGTGTAGACGCAGCCCTTGCCTCCTGAGCGACAACATCTAAGAAGCATCTAAGAATCTTTTCAGTAAGCATATGAAATACTTTACTTAATGACATAATAATCCAATTTTTGCTTGCCTGGTAAAATAAAGAGATGTTATTCCCAGGGTATAAATAAGGGAAGCCAAGTACTTGATTAACACCATGGAGAGTGGTTCTTGAAGCTGAGCATAGAAATCAGGGAGTCTCTTTACCTCAAGACTATGTTTACTCATCATTGTATCCCACTTTCTTCCTCATATTTTTGGTGACCAGAGGATACTCATCAGGCAGAGACCAGCCAGCTGTAGTCAGCTTGGGAGGAGGGGGACGTAGTTGTGGTGGCTGAAGTGTCCTCAACATTTACCCTTTAGACCACTGTGCCACTAAGGGTAGCATGTGGTCCTCCCAGACACTGTTTTCTGTTGCCAGCCCCACATGGTTGAAAAAGAAAATGGGCACATCTACATGTGCGGTTAATGTGAAGTAATAAACTCTACAGCATATTGCTCCGGAGTTTATTACTCCTGGGTGCAATGTTTGAATGTGCACCCGGGACCACAGCATGTTGAGCTGGGTCGGAGCAGCCCTGGCCGTCAGTGGACCCCATGCTGCGGAGGGACTGGCTGGGACATGAGGGAGCTTCAGTGAGGGGCTAGCCAGCAGGCAGCCCGCACAGTGTAGCAGTCTCATGCCCCAGCCAGCTGGGACAGGGTCTACACATGTGCTGCTGCAGAGTAGAAAGGTAGTATTTACAAGTACTATCTTGACACAGAGTCAATTAGTTTACTCCAGCCTAATAGGGGCACACATGTAGATGGGCAGCATTTGCCGCAGAACTAATTAGTCTACTCTGAAGTAAAGTGTAGAGGCGCCCACTGTGAATACCTTGCTGTCCTTAAGGAACATCACTGACAAGTGTTTGTGCTTAGTAACAAGTTTGTTTTGTTCACAGTCAGTTATCTTCACAAGGGACAGGTAAATAATAGCAAAGCATTTCCTTTGTGTTTATTAATCCTGACTCAGAGGGAGGCCACAGCTGCAAGCTTTGTGAGTTCAAAGGCTGTCAGCAAAGCAAGAGGCTGTGGATCTCATTTATAAAGGCTTGCCTGTCCCTCTCCATAACAGCTCCCACCAACTGCACGATGCTAGCGCTCTGTTTGAGCCTTGAAATGCACAACATGAACCAGCTGCCTTAGTTGTGCAGTCAAATGGGAGCTCTCTGGGTAGATGCAATTTTCTCCAGTTGCTCAGGTAACCTGAAAGTAGAAAGGCAATATCTAGCACTTGGGCATCATCCATACCTATTTTCCCCATTTATTAGGCTGGGCTAAAGTTTAGGGAGTATGTGGTTTATGTTGATATTCTTCCCTTTTAAGCTATTTTGTTGTCTTGTCATTCTCTTGTTTTGTAACTTATTCTGTTCTCTTATTCTAAGCCACCCCAAGCCTTTGTTGGCTAGGGCAGCACATAAATAGAATAAACAAGCAAATCTATATGTGCTGTTTTCCCCACTATGGATAATGATATTGAACCTGATTCGCTACTCTGTTACTACAGATTTATCCTGGTGTGATACCACTAAAATTGATGTAAAGCTGGAGTAACACAATAGTGAATCAGCCCTATAATTATAGTATAATATGATATAAAATAGTAATTAAGCAGTGGATTGTGACTAATGATGTAGGAGAACAAAAAGAAGGTACAAAAGGAATTGCCTCCCATGTTGTCTCATTGCGTGAGACCAGTCTAACAGAGGGTGCATCTACATGTCACCCCACGACGAAGTAGAAATGTGTTATGTTCCCGTACAGTGTGCTATGGCGAAGTAGTGATCACGTGTCCTCGGATATAGTACATCACTGGTATGGCAACATAGCAGCAATATCTAACTGTGCACTGAGTGCATGACACACCAACCACCCAAATTGCGCTGTGCTTTAGCACTTCCAAAAGGAAATATTAAAGCATGGCATCATAGCAATGTTGCCATATGGCAACGTGTAGAAGTACAAATATTGCTTTAGTTCACTGTCACTCCAGGTTCCATCCACAATACCCACTTCCCTTCACTGAGTGTATGCAGGGGATGGATGACAGAGCTCCTCCCTCTAGCGTGTGCTGTCCTAGAGAGACTCCTCACTTCATGCAAAATGCAAGCTCTGATTTAGCCCATATGTCAGGAGACTTCTTCCTTTTTATTTCTTGTGTGTGAAAAGATGCAAGGCTTAACCATCCTCTGGAAAGGGGAGGTGACTTCTCATGACATGTAACTCCAGTGATATAAAAGGCAAGTCATGCTTTTTTTTTTCTTTTGGTGTAAAACAGCAGAAGCACACTAAACACCACACAGAGCTACCGCTGACCTGATATGCAAATACCGAGCAGGTACACAGGCCAGTATTTAGTTTTAGCTTAGAGCAGTGCATTGACATCAGTTTTCTTCCAGCAGATTGAACTGCTGACCTCAATTTCTCCCTGCTGGGAGGAACGATACTAACACACCTCCCCCATAGAAGACATTAATGTAATATTTGTAAATTGCTAGATTGATTGACCTTTCGTGACCTATGATAGAAAGGTCAGATTTGGGATATTTTTAACCTTAATCAGCTATCCATAAAGAATTAGTGTGCCAAGGTTCAAGACTGTAGCTCAAAAGGGCATTTGCTTCACGAAGGTAGCTCAAAAGGGCATTTGAACAACTGAAATCAAATGACAAATCTAATTGCCTTTTAATGACTTATGACTGAAAGTTCAAAGTTGAAATTTGGGAGTTTTCCTGCACCCTATCCATGAAAAAAACATGTGCCAGGTTTCAAGATTCGGACTTAGCAGGACCACGGACATTTGAATGTTTGTCATTCGGCTGGAAATGTCTGTTGATTTACTGTGCATGAAATTGGTGACTTCAGATGCAGAATGCAACATATACGTTATCTTTCCATTCATGCATATAGATCCTTCCAAGGCTGCTTCATTGTTTCCACAGTGTTAATCTGATAGTTATTACTGTCTTCTGTTTTACCAAGTAAAAAAAGGCCAAAAAGAATTCATTAAGATTCAGATAACATGTTGTAGGCATAAAAATGCATAAATGGACTCTCATAGTGTTATCTGTTGATTGTGATTACATTTGTGAGGCTTGCAGATCTCAGAAACTAACCCTGCAAGGCCTGGGTCATGACAGAGTGAAGTTAATACAGATTAATAAGTATTGGAGAGTTTTTAAAATTCAGAATTAAGTGACTAATCTTATGCAAGCATTGTGGTAGAAGTGGATCTGAAGACAGGACTTGAATGAGGAAAGTGTAGCTTTGCAGGTTAATTTGGGAATTCAATGCCCAGGGGTCTGTGGGGAGTCTCCTCTGTAGCTAGCTATGTAAGCGCCATTGTGTAGTAGAGAAACTCAGGTTATATTATGCTATGTGAATCTATACTTAAGTGAGACAGAGATGGAGATAATTCTATGAATAAGATTTGTTTGTGCACGTATGCTGTTAGGTTCTTTAAATCTTTGTCTTGTGGAGTTTGGATAAGAAATGTTATGAGTTTACTCCATAGATGACTGGTACGGAGGACACGGGGAGGCCCGTGTAGTAGAGAAACTCAGGTTATATTATGCTATGTGAATCTATACTTAAGTGAGACAGAGATGGAGATAATTCTATGAATAAGATTTGTTTGTGCACGTATGCTGTTAGGTTCTTTAAATCTTTGTCTTGTGGAGTTTGGATAAGAAATGTTATGAGTTTACTCCATAGATGACTGGTACGGAGGACACGGGGAGGCCCGCCCCCTCCTGCCTCCAAGGCCACCTGCAGCTTCTGCGAGTGCTCGCCAGGTACACAGATGCCGCTGGCGGCTTCTGCAGGTGCTTGCCAGCCCCGTTCCTGCCACCACCACTGACTTCTGCGGGTGCTCACCAGCCCCATCCCCCCCACTGCCAGTGGCTTCTGTGGGTGTTTGCCAGCTCCGCCCCTGTCACCAGTGGCTTCTGCAAGTGCTCGCTACCAGTGTCCCCGCCGCCGGCGGTTTCTGCGGGTGCTCACCAGCTTTGTACCCACTGCCAGCACCACCAGTGGCTTCTGCGGGTGCCCCCCCAGACTCAGGAGGCACCAGTCATCCATGGCTTACTCTGCCTTCAAACTAACTCAGACTTCTTTTGGACTCCAAATGCCAGCCTCTCTTATAAGCCTCTCATAATATGCAGATTACTGTACTTCACAAAGACAATTAATTCTTGTTGGCAAAGCACTTTGAAGATGGAAATCTCAATGCAAGCGCTATTTAATTATCATTTGCTGTTAAATACTTTCCTGTTTCAATTTCAGTATAAATTGAATTTCTTTTAAATCAGTGCTTCAGTATTTTGGTGATAACTAACTAGATCCATCAGTAGCCTGAGATGGCCTGAAATTTCTTATTGGTTTAGCCAGAGTTGCAGACTGTCTTGTGGGTAAACCTGTGTGGCAGCCTAACAGGGTTGTGTGAAATTTCAGCAGCCATTTTATTTCAGAAGTGTTTCAGGCCATTTCGGTGCCCGAAACACCGAATCTGAATTGAAACAGAAGGCTCTGAAATAGCTCAGAAACAAAATGAAAGGCTCTGAAACATTTTGGAAATGTTTTAGAGAATTTTGCAGTTTCGGAGCTGGGCTTGTGGGGAAACAAAAACTAAGAAGAGGGTGGGAAGGACTGCTCTGATATTGATTTAGCTCCAGGTTCGATTCCCCAGCTCCCAGTTTAATTCCCTAGCTCTCTGATGATTTCCCCAGCTCTTCCTATGGGGCACAGGAAGATCCCCTGGATCTGCACACTGGGCTTCAGCAGGCTGCCACTGCAGGCTAGGGCCAGCAGCAGCTGCTTGGCGCAACCTGCGCCAAGTGCCGGGAAGACTGTAGTGCTGCTGCTGGCTCTAGTCTGCAGCGGCAGCCTACTGAACCCAGCACGCAGATCTGGGAGCCCGTGCCCCCCCCTGGAAGAGCTGTGGGAAAGATCAGGGAACTGGGGAATCAAACTGGGAGCTCGGGGAATGTTCAGATCCCTGAACATTCCCCCAGTTCCTGGTTCGATTCCTCAGTTCCCTGATCTTTCCCACAGCTCTCTGATCGCTTCCTCCAGCTCTTCTAGCGGGGTGTAGGATGACAGCAGGCTGCCGCTGCCAGTTGAGGATGGCAGTGGCTCTGAGCTATTTCCCCAGCTGGCAGCAGCAGCCTGCTGAAACCCTGAGTGCAGATCCAGGGGACCATGCCCCCCAGGAACAGCAGAGGGAAGCAATCAAAGAGCTGGGGGAAGTGATCAGAGAGCTGGGGAATTGAACCAAGAGCTCCAGCTGACAGGTGGGACTGCCCCAGCTCCCAGACAGTGCACGGTGCCCTGCCTATCCATGCCACACCCGCACCATGGGACAGCTGCCATGGAGGTGCCAGGTGGAGCGGGGTGATTCCCGCTGCCCCATGCTGCTTGGGGGGGCTCTGCCACAAGCCCCCAGAGGCCCCAATCGCCACTGCTGCAGCTAGTGAGTACGGGGCTTTTTTTTTTTTTAAGCTCCACACTCACCGGCTGCAGAGCATGCACAAGGGATTTATATGGGGCCAGCACCAGCACCCGAGTCTGCCCAGTGCAGCCCATGCTGAGTGCCGAGAAGAAGACAGTGCTGGTGCTGGTTCTGGCCCCACCTGCCAGTGGCAGCCTGCTGTCATCCTGCACGCAGATCTGGGGCCCGTGCCCCCTGGGAGGGCTGCGGGGCTGTGCCAGACTCCTCCCGGGGGGCCGGGCCCCTGGATCTGCGTGCAGGATGACAGCAGGCTGCTGGCAAGTGATACAAGTTTTGCTTTGAACAGTTTGAGGTGCAGTTTCACAAAAACCTCTGCACCTATCCTATCTTCTTGAAATTTGGCAGGCTTCATGCCCTCAGAAGGGGCTATAATCCCTGCAGTTTTCATCTGAATCAGGCATGAAATTACAAAGTTATAGGCATTTTAGTAATTCCTCATTATAGCCTATGGCTGAAACACTGAAACAGTGTCGAAACTCCGAAACAGATTCGGCCGAATTGAAACAGGACAGTGATCCAAAACACCGAAACGAATCACTGTCCCTCTGAAACCAAAATGAAACATAGCCGCTTCTCACAGCCCTACAGCCTACTAGCTCTACTGGAGGCTATGTCATGCTGTCATGTCGAGCTGTTATGTCATGTAGTTTTTTCCATGCTTTTTCCCTTTATGTTTTGTTTTACCCATCTGCTGCTTTTCTGTCCCTCTGATTTCATGGTGTCTGACTTGCAGGTTGGGGTTAACGTTTCTGTCTCGTTTCTAGAGTGCTCTGTGAGTGAGCTGGCTTTGCGCTCTTTAGAAACATCCCCCATTTCCCCCTGAACTGGTGAGGTCAGTGTACAATGAGGCTTTGCATCTTTCCTTGCCTGCAGTCGGCCCTGGCGTGATTACTGCATGTGTGGTGGGGGGGTTGTTTGTTTTTCTAAAATCATTCAGATTGGCTTTACTCTTTGAAGTCTCTCTGTTGGCACATCACCTTCTGATAGTGTCACAGCTCAGCAAGTGGGGGGCGGCAGGCCTCAGGGATTTTCTGTATGTTCGATAGCCAGCCCAAACAGCTTTCTAGACCAGGATTTTCTTTCTGGCATTGGATTCAAGTCCTAGTCCGGGGGTCAGCAATTTGAGAAAACCGAAGTATAATAAGTATTGTTTTCACTTGACTTGATAGGAATTAAAAGGAGAGTGCCCTGAAATGCAAGAAAACAAAAATGGGATTTGTTTACCCTCTCACTGTATCCTTTTCAATTTTCTGGGCCCCTTTTCATTTACTTTAAAATTACAGAAAAGATCAAATAAAGCGTTGTCTTTCAGCTTTCTTCAAACCTGTGCCTCTTTCATTCTGAGCGTATCTTTGAGATTGGCTTCCAGCTCTAGTCCTGCTTGTTATTTATGAGCCCAGAAAAATGAAAAAGATGTAGTCTTTTGTTTGCTCTTTTTTTTTGTTGTTGCTAAGTTTCTCTGCAAAATCTGTTAAGGATTGTTGTGACAACAGCAGCTACAACATTTTCTAACAGAAATATGATTTTTCAGATTAACAGAATCCCTTATACTTCAAATTGGGTCTCAGCCAGTTGCATAAAGCTGTGCTGCATCTATTTATATCAGTTGTTCATATAACTAAACTCACAATTTTAACTCAGTTCCTGGTATATTAACCATATGGTTACCCTGCTGCACAAAGGGGATATAGATGTGTGGCTCTCATTAGTTATAATGGGAGATACCATATAAATCCCTTGTGCATGAATGGAAAAATGGAAGCCCCTAGGCTATAGGTATCAAAAGTCTCTCCTATGCTTGCAATGACCTAATAAAGTTGGTTTGGAGGAATGGGTGATTATTCATAGCAGCCTATGGCCAGGGATTCATTATTCTTTATTTGAAAGCTTATAAAGGAGTTTAATTTTAAACAAGCAAATTATTGTCCTTCGGTTTAACATGAAATGTAATGGCACAGGGTTTTTGTCCCTTTTTGAGGTGCTAAAATATGCCATCAACTGCTTGTGAAAATGCATGTAGTGTGCTGCAGACTGACTCAGATGTAAGAATCCTGGTTCTTCCTGTTTGATGACATGAATTTATCGCTCTCCAACAACTTCCACGTATTGATGAAAATATATTGTTATTGCTATGATTAATTTGATATTTAGAAAAAAAAACGTGGACTAAGATTTTCTGTGCGATGGATGAAACAGTTGGAGTGACTGTCCCTGGGGACAGCATCAATCACTGTTGTCAAAGACGGTGACATTTAAAAAAAGAAACTTGGAGGAAAATGTCATGCTTAAAAAATTAGATTTAAACGCACTAGCTCCTGATTGATTTTTATAGCACTCAGATGGATACACTGATCGATTATCAGTCTTACAAATGTTTAGTACCTTTCTCACTTTTCTAATAATCAGAAAAATCTAGTTTTCAATGTCATTTAATGTACTATATTCAAGGTTATAAGAGATCATATTTCTAATAAAACACAGAAATTACGTAATGAATACTATAAAGTGTTGAGGCAAAGTTCAGATTCACCTGATTCTTGCCTCTGATCATTAGAACAGCTCATTTACAGGGATATCAGATGTTGTTTCTTGAATGCTGCATGATGTTTTTCATTGCTCTTGAAGTAATGTCAGAGGATTCTGGAGACTGATCGGGGCTAGAACAGAGCACTGTTTCTCAACAGGAAACCATATGTAGGTTTGAACCCTCTGCACCTGAAGGACAGTGAAAGCTTGCCAAGTTCTTTATTATATTTGTGTGTCTGCCTAATCCTTTGGTTTTGATACATATCCACAGAGAGATACCATCTAGCCTAATTCTAGGTACTTTCTTGTCTCTGAAGTGGACAGCAGACAGTTTTTATTTCTCTCAGCAAACCACAGGGCATCCGGTCTTATACTTACATACTTATACTTGTATACCTGTGGCTGATACTCCACTTATTATGTTTACTTTGATATTTTCTAGGTAGCGTTGTCCATTAGTAACTGTACAGGTGACATTTTTTTTTCCTCAGATCACTCCAAATACCCAAATTTGGGGCATAAATTTGTTATTAAAATCATATGTTTGGGACTTTTTGTTTGCCTTTTCATTTCTGATCCATTTAGGGTACACTTACTTCACATTTCAGCTTTTTTTGCAGACGTTTACTTCCTTTGTATTTCATGTAATCTCTGAATTGCAACAGATGGAGATTTAAGGGGGAAAAAAGACTTTGAATGAGACTCTCAATAAAACCCTGAGAAGTAGTGACACTGCAGCTTTACTATGTTGGCTGGCAAAACTATGGTATGAACAAAGTTTGACTGTAGCTATGCTTAGCCGTGTTTTTGTTAGACTTGATTGAAATCTCCTTGCAGATTAGACTTTAGAGACCTGAGGGAGCTACTTGGGAAGCCCAGTTCTAAGAAAGGAATTGTGTCTAACGCTATCTAGGGAAACTGTTATATGGACCTTGAAGGGGAAAAGTTTACCATGGCTGCACTTTTAGAATAGGAGTAAACCTAGGGTAACCGTATGCCCTGGTTTGGCTGGGACAGTCCCACATTTCATAGGCCATCCCGAAGTCCTGGCTGGGTAGTGATAACTGAAGTGAAAGTCCCAGATTGGTAACACCCTGCCCTCATGTGCCCGACACGGCTCCTCCAGAGCAGCATGGAGGTGGGATGCCTCTTACACTGTCTCTGCGGCCACTGCCAACGCATGGGCTGCATGTGGTGCCCCTGGGCAGTTGCCAGCATCAGGGAGGAGGTGCCATGTGGCCACATAGCACAGGCTGGCAGAGCCTGGGGGTGGGGCACCACACAGGGGCTGCTCCCAGCTGGGTCCAGTCTCCATGCATGGGGGATAGATCCCAGCTGCAGGCCTCCGCACTGTCCTGCCCAGCCTCACTCTGCCATCAGGGCTCCTGGGAGCCACGGGGTTGCGGCTGTGTGTGCGCACGTATACATCTGCTCAGGGAGGGGCTGGGTCATGTACCTCTCCCCCACAGCTTCCATGTAGAGCTGGGCTCAGGTTGGGCTGCCCCTGCCCCCCTCCATATGGCCAGGTGCTGGCTGCCACACTAGCCCTGGCCCTGGGTGCTGGATCCGAACCACCATCCAGCCCACAGTTGGAGCAGGCACTGCCCATTCAACATGTGGGGCAAAAGCTTGAGCACCACTGTTATAATGCAGCGAAGCAATGCTGAGCATCTGTTCCACATGACTATAAGCAGTATTACACTGTCCTACATTTGACTGTTTCCTGTACCCAGCAATAATTTGGAAACAAAAAATTTCCTTACACTAAGCTATGTGTATTATTGACTTGCTTTATACAAAACCTAAATCTTCAAGACAGACTGAAAGGGGGACAGTTTACACTAGAAATCTGTGAATTTAAGAAATCTAGTATCATTTCAGAACTATTTAAGGACTAGAGAAATATGATTTTAAAGAAATGAGAACTAACTGGAACCAGTAGTTGTAGGCATAAGAGAGTGTACAGAGATATAAAAAGGCTGTAGACCTGTCAGGTGGGTAAAAATGCAGTAATAACATGTTTCAGATTATGAGTTTGTAGCTGGTTAGCCATTATACAGTAATGTAGCCCCCTCAGGCTATGCTGTAGGCATCCAGGGAGGCAAGTAATCAGAAGAATTGTATTTTCTGAGTTACATAGTCCCTTCCCCTTTGCCCTCTGTGCAGATTCATTTTTTTTATCCAAGAGTGTTAATATAAAAATAGGGATGTTCCCCAAATGTACCTGATTTGTGGGAAACTGCCTCTCTCTACAGGGCTAGATCCTAATCTTCAAATAGAGACCAAAGTGCCACTGAAATTAGTGAACCCAGTGAGGGTCTGTGTTGAAAACTAGCTGGTTTCCAAAGTTGTGAGGTTACTGTATGTGCAGGGAGGGTCTTGTTGGGGTTCCTGGGAGAAACCAGTTCTTTCTTGCTTATCCCCTGCCAAGAACCTCTTCTATGCTGAAGCCTGCCATTTCTATGTACCCAGCCTCTCATCAGGGTCAGATCCTGCTCTTCCCTCAAGCTAGGAAGAAGGATTTTGTACAGCAGCACTAAGGAACAAACAGGGCAGGGCAGTGGAAGATCACAGAAGACAGCATGGGAGTAGGAGGCCAGGGAAGTTGTTCAGCCACTTGGGAAAGGCTGCTTGCATGTAGTATGGGATGGGCAAGCAGGGAGGAGCTGCTGCTTGGAGTTAAGTAGGATAGGAGGGAGAAAAAGGGGAAAGAGGGAATACATAAATGTATTTGGCTCTTGTCCCTGCTCTTGGAACTGTCCAGATGACCTTTTGAGTTGACTAGTTATTGCGTGCGTGTGTGTGTGTATGTGTTTACTTCCTTTAAAAATAAAGGTGTGTTGCCCCTTCTTATTTTTCAGTGAGCTGTGGAGGTAGTTGAACTTGTGGAGTACTTCTATTTTATTGGAAGCTTTTCCCATATCTGAGATCAGATGTTGTACCATCTTATATGCAATGCAGAATCAGCACTGCATTGGTTGCGACTTGCTTAGCTCTAATTCAGACAAATAGTTAAGTGCTGTTTAGAGGTAAAATACCTGAATTAAAGCCTGGTGGGCTATTTTTTATTATTCTTTTTAAAGCCAACATAATCAAGTAAAATGGATTGGCATAAGTAAAAGCTATTTTAGTTGTCAGAACAATTTAGTTTTCCCCCTAGTTCCAGCCATAATTCACAAGTAACCATGAACGAAATGAGATAGAACAGGATCTATTTGGTGTGGCCATGTTGGCCAGCCAGTGCCCTGCTCAAAGGTTCATGGATGCTGGAGAACATCATGTAAAACTGAAAAAGCTAGCACCGCAAGAACTGCACAGTAGTAGCAAAGGAGTAGTAAAGTGATTCCCGTGTGAATTATCTCCTTGTAGCTGAGAGTTTTTGGCAACAATCCATAAGACTGGCCTAAATAATATGTTTGTGTTCCGCAAGCATTTCAAAGCCTTTGAGCTAAGTAGCTGCTGAGGCCTCATGTTTAGCAAATTTGTCAATCAGGTCTTGGAGCTATAAGTAAATCAGGCTTTATTACAAAAGGTTTATTGCTCTTTGCAATTGTGTGGGAGTTTACATAATTTTCTAAGGCGCTCTTTTATCTTTAAGTAGTGTAATGATTACAGTTTGCTTCTGGAGTGCAGTAATAGTTTGAAAATTATCATGATGTAAATGGAGGCCATTGGACACTAATTAAGTGGGGGAAAAACGTTCTTGAAGTCAGCTCTAAGCTCCATTAAACAAATCATGCTTTTTTGGCTTTCTGTGCACCCGGTGCTCACTAGGGTCAGATCCTAGCCATTCCTCAAGCTAGGAGGCAGGATTTTGTACAGCAGAGGCTAAGGAATAAACAGGACAGGGCAGCTGGAAGAGTATAGCCAGCAGCACTGAAGAGGGAGGACAAGGGAGGCTCTCCAGCTACTTGGAACAACCACTGTCCTGGAGGATGGGTATGGAGGAGGCAGTCAAGGAGGAACTGTTGCTTGGGCGTTAAGTAGTGTAGGAGGGAGAATATGAAAGAGAGGGTATCTGAGTTTACTTGGCTCCTGTCCCTGCACTTGGCGCTCTCCAGACTATTTGTAATTTGTAATCTGTAATCTCTCTGTTATTGGTAACACGTAGCCTACAAGAAACTAAATGGACAAATATTATCCCTTGAGTATCCTGCCTTCCCTGCCTTTATTCCTAGCTTTTCTTTCTTGCTTGCTTTGAGTTTAGTATTGGCATGTGTAGAATGGGAACAGATAGACAGGGTTTATTCCTTCAGCAGTATGACTGAGCCCCTTGTCACACCCTTGGAGTGGCAACAGCCTAGGTTTTAGCTCAGTCGTACAGGGGACTGAATGGTCCTGATCCAACAGTGGCCTAAAGCAGGTGCCACAAGTGACACAGGCGGCCCCTGTGTGTATGGTATGTAACAGATCCTGGAGGGGGTAGATAGGTCAGGAAGAAGCAGAGCAGTAGGAAGCAACAGGACTGGGGGTAGAGAGAAGATGGGTTGATTAGACAGGGGAAGGGCACTGAAGCGGAATTTGGGGACACTATGCCTGCCAAGATGGTTGGCCCTCACTGACCTAAAGCATGCACTTGACTTTGGTGGGACTGTTTGTACACTTAAAATTGAGTGCATGGGAAGGTCTTTGCAGAATAAGGATCAAAGTTGACTCTTCGGGGTGCTATACAGCCACTAGTGAGGAAAAATAGCGCTTTTCTAGCTACAGTGCAAAACACATGGTGAATATGCAACTCATTTACCATTATGAGCCTCTGTTTTGTTTTGGTTGTTCTTAGAGGGCTTTTTTGTCTTCCATTTCTGATTGTTTTAATTTCGCACCCCCTCCCATCCCCTTAGCCCCAACTACCCTTAGTTTTGCTGTGGTAATGATATCTTGAGAGAAATCAAATTATTGTATTCATTCATGATGGTCCTGCTTTGAGCAGGGGGTTGGACTAGATGACCTCCTGAGGTCCCTTCCATCCCTCATTTTCTACAATTCTATGATTTTTCAAAATAGACCACTGATGAGAAGGATTACAAAAACTAGCACTAGTTTTCTTAAATATACAATATCCTTTCCTTCTTTGGGATCATAGAATCATAGAAGTAGGGTCAGAAGGGACCTTATAGATCTTCAAGTCCAACCCCCTGCCTGGGCAGGAGGAAAACTGGGCTCAAATGACCCCAGCCAGGTAGGTATTGAGCCGCTTCTTAAAGACCCCCAGGGTAGGAGCCAGCACCACTTCCCTTGGAAGTTGGTTCCAGATCCTAGCCACCCTAACTATGAAGTAGTTCCTACGGCTGTCTAATCTAAACCTACTCTCCAACAACTTGTGGCCGTTATTCCTTGTTATCCCGGGGGGCTCTAGGGGAAACAAGGTCTCCCCCAAACCCTTCTGGTGCCCCCTAGTGAGTTTATAGATGGTCACAAGGTCCCCCCTCAGCCTTCTCTTGTGAAGGTTGAACAGGTTCGGGTCCCATAGCCTCTCACTGTAGGGTCTGCCCTGCTGTCCCCGGATCATGCGGGTGGCCCTCCTCTGGACCTCTCAATGTTGTCCACATCCCTCTTGAAGTGGGTGCCCAGAACTGGACACAGTACTCCAGCTGTGGCCTGACTAGTGTTGCATAGAGGGGGGAGGATCACCTCCTTGGCCCTACTTGAGATGCACCTGTGGATGCACAACAGGGTCCGGTTGGCCCTGCCGACCGTGACTTCGCATTGTCAGCCCATGTTCATCTTGGAGTCAATGATGACTCCAAGATCCCTTTCTGCCTCCGTGCTCTCAAGAAGGGAGTTTCC
>NW_005841981.1:2646872-2653170 GCF_000455745.1 Alligator sinensis
AGCCCTGGGGGACTCCGCTGCCCACTTCCCCCCAGGTCGAATATGACCCGTCCACCACCACCCTCTGAGTACGACCCTTCAGCCAATTTGCAATACATCTGACTGTGTAGGCATCGATGCCACAGTTGCCTAGTTTTTTTAATGAGGATGAGGTGGTCGACAGTCTCAAAGGCCTTGTTGAAATCCAGAAAGACTACATCCACGGCGACACCTGCATCCAATGCTTTTGTGACCTGATTGTAAAAGGCAATTAGGTTGGTCTGACATGACCTGCCCCTAATGAAACCGTGCTGGTTGCCCTTGAGCATCATCCCCGATGCCGGCCCATCACAGATGTGCTCCTTGATGATCTTCTCAAAGAGTTTCCCCAGGATTGAGGTAAGACTGATGGATCATACGTAATCCACATGAAAAATGGTATCCAGAAGACCAATCATTTTTTTTACGTGCCACTATGAATATTGGGTAGGGGAAACGTACCAGAGATAAGAACCAGAGTACAAATGTGAAGTCTTCCGCAGGTTTTCCATGCTTCATTATTTATAGCAGGAACGAATTGTGCCTCTGGAATGGGATCATATGGCCCAGAGTTATTAATATAATATTGTCATCTTCAAGCGTTCCAAAATGTGGGGTGGAATGCACACTCCGGAGGGTAGGGAACGATTGCAGGCAGACCTGGACAGGTTAGAAAAGTGGGTAGTACTACAATAGGATGCAGTACAATAAGGACCATGCAGAGTGCTGCACCTAGGGTGCAAAAATATCCAGCACACCTACTGGTTGGGAAGTGACCTTCTCAGCAGCACAGAAGCGGAAAGGGATGTCAGAGTCATAGTGGACTCGAAGATGAACGTGTGTCATCAATGTGATGAAAGCATCAGCAAAGCTAACCACACTTTATCATGCATCAGCAGCATTGGTCAGACCACAGCTGGAGTACTGGGTCCAGTTTTGGGGGCCGTACTTCAAGAAGGATGTTGATAGACTTGAGAGGGTCCAAAGGAGGGCCACTTGTATGGTTAGGGGCTTACAGGAGAAGCCCTATGAGGAGACTTCTGAGGGACCTGGACACTTCAGCCTCTGTAAGAGAAGGCTGAGAGATGATTTTGTGGCTGCCTACAAATTCATTAGGGGGATGCAGCAAGGGATCGGAGATGCTCTGTTCACCAGGGCACCTCTTGGGGAAACAAGGAACCATGGTCAAACTGACAGAGAGCAGATTTGGGCTAGATATCAGGAAAACTTCATGGTAAGGGTTGCCAAAATTTGGAATGGGCTTCCAAGGGAGGTGGTGCTCTCCCCTACCTTGGGGGTCTTTAAGAGAAGGCTGGGTAGGCATCTGGCTGGGGTCATCTGCCCCCAGCCCTCTTTCCTGCCTAGGCAGGGAGTCCGACTCAATGATCCATTGAGGTCCCTTCTGACCCTAGCATCTATGAATATATGAAAATCAGGATTCAGGCCACAAGGAATTCATACTGGTTTGGAAATTGCAAAGTTTTAAAAATAGTACATGTTGGGTTCTTTGTGACTTATTTTACGGTGTTCACTGTGTGTCTTACAGTATTTAGAATGTATGGGGGGAAGGGTTAAGTTTATATGGCAGCCCCTGCAGTCACGTGGTTACATTTATGAAAATTTTAGGTGTATTAGATAATTTTGTAGGGTAGATGGTTATGGTGAAAAAAATCTCTTTAAACAAATCTCTTGTTTTTGGGGGCCTCAATCATAAGTTTTGAGTGCTAGAGGTTGGTAATACTGTACCCACAAGAGCTATGACTTTAAAAAAATTAAAACTGAGGCTCTTTATTGACCACATGATACCAGAAATTGAAGCTTCTGAATTGTGTCACAATGAAATCATGAGACTTGGCAAGACTGGTGGCATATATCAGTTTCCTTGGCCCCTTTTATGAAATTCCCCCAGTTCTTTTAATGCAAGAGGTATAGAGCAGGGGTAAACAAAATGCAGCCCGTGGGCTGCATGCGGCCCACCAGGCCATTCTATCCGGCCCGCAGAACCTCTAAAAAATGTAGAAAATGAATATTTAGCTGCCTCTGGCCGCCTGTTATGCGGCCTTCGTTGGCTTGCCAAAACTCAGTAAGCATCCCCCTGCCCGAAATAATTGCCCGCCCCGGTATAGAGCATCCATCACATTATTATGAGACACTTACATAGGAAACCAGTATTCAGAGGTGCCCTACTCTCCTTTACAGAGGAGGAGAGTTGGAAGGTTGATATCAATTCAGGGGCAAAAGTTAAGGTATTTTAGGTACAGTCCCTCTGAGTTTTCATACTTTGAAATGTTTATGTTGCTTTAAAGCTCAGCCTTAGCTCCAAATTTGCTGTTTCTTGACTGCTTTTGAATGATTGCTTTCAAACTTCAAGTAAGTGTTTTTGGTTTGGGGATTTTACATTAATGTGTGCTTTGCTATCCTTCCCTATCAATGCAACTTAGAAAGACACAAGATTATTCTGTTCTTTTTTCTGTGTGATTTAAAAACAATGACATATAAAACACAACATTAAAAGGAATTGCTCCATTACTCTTCCTATAGCTTAGTTATAAATGGAGACTTACTGAAAACAAAACCCTTAAAACTTAAAACTTGATGGTCCTGACAATGAGCAGTAAGAAACAGCATTTTGTTTTCAACACTTTCCCATTTCAAATATTCTCTGTATGAGTGTATTGCTTGTTACAATAACAAACATTCTAACATGCAGGAGTTTGGAATAATCTAAGAATATAAAAACTTTTTGATTAAATTGTGGATTAAATTAAGTTGCTGAACTGAATTGGAATGTACAACAAAACCCACGACAACCCAGTGAGAGCATGGGGGGAAATTTGGATGCCCTTTTTTTTACCTCTGGTTTTTTTTGGAAGTGCCTAGCCCTAGCCTCTCCATGATAAAAGGCACTGGAGGGGCATTATGGGGTTTATGAGGTTTGAATGTGTATACACGTATCATCTCACTTAATTTACTGTCTTTACTTGAATGTATATGTAATATAAGATGACTCCAAATATAAGATGATCCCCCCCAATAATTAGATTCTGTATATGGAAAATGTATACATTTTCAAAATTTTCCAGGTATAGAGTCTAAGTAGTTGGAGGGTTGTCTTGATTGCCTCCCCGCCACACACATACTGCTACAGCAGGGAAAGCAGTGGCTGGGAGAAGTGATCGGGTGGCTCCCTTGCCCCCTGTACCACCCACTTCTGCCACCTGCACCCTCCACCCCCCAGGTCCCAACTCCCCAGTCTCTCCCCTCCCCCCACCCTTACTGTCAGATGCTATATGGGCCACTCTATCCTGGAGCCCAGCATGTGGAAGCTCAGCTCATGTCTGACCATTCACTGGTGCTAGTGCTGCTGATTGGCCGGGCAGGGGAAGGACTTTCCATATGCTACTTGCCTTGGAGAGAACCCAGCCTGAGCTGGAGCTGAGCTGTACCAGGCAGTAAGTGGGGGGGCTCGAAGCTGTGGAGGGGAGGCAGGAGGCTGTTGTGGGTCTGACTCTGGCCCTGACCCAGGCTCAGGGCCAGAAGCAGAGTCTCAGCAGCCACTTGCTCCCCGCACTGCTTCATATACCAATATAATGATTGGATGGAAAACCTCATCTTATATTTGAGTAAATATGGTATAATCCCAAAAGGCATGAACTGTGCAAGCTGAAGAAGGGTGTATTTTCTCTTTGCTGTTTAGTCTGTATGTGTGTGTCCATTTTGGAGGGTGTTATTTTGAATTCCTAAAGGCATGTGTTCCTTTAGAATTCTCCAATCGCTGGAGAACTAGTTGACCAGTGGACTCGTAACTCAGTTTCAAAACTTAATTAATTAGTAGGAAGAAGTAAATTGGGATTTCCACTAGGGCAGTCCCAAAGGGTGTTCTGTGGCCATAAGAGTGATGGACGTGCGCTACAAAAATCCCCATCCTGTGTGAGGAAGTAAATGTTCTTCCCTGCCTGGCACCCTGTCCCTGCCCCAGCTACTCCAGCAGCATCTGGAGCTGCTACACTGGGGACTGCCACCACTGCTGCTGCCTTCCCTCACCCTTTCCTACTCCCCAGGCAGCCCCTGTGCCAGTCTTCCCTCTCCTCCACAGTGAACTCTGCTGCAAGTGGGCAGGCAGGCTTTGCACCCTGGCTTGTCCCTTCTGGTCTGCTTGTGTTTCTGGAGCCGCTGGGGTGGTCACTGTTGTGTGTGACCAGGAGCAGCCTTAGCAGCATGGCGTGCTCTTGCCCCATCCATATCTTTGGTGAATTTAGGTCTAGTTCAGTGATTTTTCAACTAGGGTGCTGCAAAATTTGGAGAAGTTATGGAGGGGTCCGTGAACCTAAAAAGGGTGAAAACCATTGGTATAGAGACTAATCCTTTTCATAAAGAAAGATGCCTTTGGTGTAATTTTTTTCACAGGACATCTTGGCTCTGGTATGATTTTCTGACAGGGGTATGGAGTATGTTATAGGTTTCGGGGAGGTGGGGGGGAAATATATATATATATATCCCTTTTTGGGTGTAAGAGTCAAGTGTACCACCAATTTTAATCCAGAGAAAAAGTGCACCAGGTGTCAAAAGTTTGAAACACACTGCACTAGGGATCCCAAATGATTTACTCAAGTTTGCCCGTTGTTTATGTACTCCAGCTCCTACTCCTGGTAGAATTATATCTGTACCGGCTTAGAAAAAGTAGATTCATAATAGGTATATAGTTCGTCATAGATGTTTTCATAGATAAAGAGTTGGCCTTGTGGTTAACTGCAGGAAATACCTTCAGGAACTCTGGGTTCTGTTCCTGTGCCTACTATAGTCTTTGGGGACTTATACAAGTTACATTTTTCATGCGATACAGCTCCTGAAACTGCTTTACAGCCATGACATAACACACATGCATGGCTGCAGAGCAGTTTTAAAGTAGCCAGTCACACAGAAAATTAACCCTTGATAAATCAGGTATTAGTTGAAGGCGCTATAGAGCAGAGTGCCTTAAGGAACTTGTATTCCCTTGAGGGTTAATTTCTTGTGCCTTTGAGGGGCTGTGCTGGTGCTTGTGCGAATGTCTGTTGGGTATGGGGGAGATACTTTAACTCATGGTGCTTTGTGTAAAGTGCCATGAGTTAAAGTACAGCTCCTGAACATCTATATCTCACAAAGTTGTTGCCATGAAAGGGTGCAAAGCTGTGCTACAGTTCTTCAGAGGGTAGGCACTTGGGGAAGTATAAAAATGTAATAGTGTACTTACATTTATAAATATGGCATACCTCCAAAAGGTATATTAACACTGCTGACAAAAAGTTGGCTTTTATCTTCTATATACATATACGAGAATAAATTGCTCTATTAGCCCATGTGTATTTAATATTACTGATAGTATTTTAGCAAATAAAATTGCTTTTCTTCTCTAGTTCTGTAACATTTTTGCACCCATTTAAAGTACTTAATCTATAAAGAAAGAAATATGTAGCACTACTTTGAAGCAAAGCTCTGAAAGCGGCGTGGGGCTCTCTGATTAACCGAACCTGAACTGTTTCCTCCCCTCCCCCCACCCTTGTCTCTAGCTGTCAGAAATGACAGGAACAAAAAGAAGAAGGAGCCTTCAAAGCAGGAGTCCACAGAACACTATGAAATGACAGCAGAGTTGGATGATCTCACTGAGAAAATCCGGAAAGCGCACCAGGAAACCTTCCCTTCACTCTGCCAGCTGGGAAAATACACTACGGTGAGTGCTGTTCATAAGGAACATGCTTGGTAAGTATGTTCCCCACTCTGACCTCAGGGTGGGAATTGTGTACCTTACACTCTCACAGAAATACTGCAGTAGATGATTACTAGACTCTTGTTGCCTTTGTGAAGTACACATGTGCATAGAAATATGGAATGTGGAAAATCCCATCACTTAAAATGGAGATAGTATAGGGGGGAGAAAATAACAGCCTATGGGCCAGGTCTGGCCCACCAGGTGATTCTGTCCGGCCTCCAGCATTCTCCACACTCCTCTCTCCCTCCTGTGGGAGCCGCCAGCTGCAGCAGCAGCAGCTCCAGCTCCGACTCCCGGGACTGCAACCCACTATGGAGCATGGCTGGGGCTGAGGTACGTAGCAGGGTGAGTGCCTGCAGGACCACAATGGGACTCAGCCCCTAAATATCCCCCCACCCTCCTCTCCTTCTGCCCCAGCTCCTGCTGCAGGCACTGGTCCACACTGGACTCCGGATGCCTTCCCCTCCTGCCACCCCATGGCACGAGTTTACATGTGGCAGTAGTGAAGCAGCACAGGAAGCAGGAGCCCCC
>NW_005841981.1:2654264-2696981 GCF_000455745.1 Alligator sinensis
CCCCCAGCCCCCCCACCCCACCCCACCCCACCGCTGTGAGAGTTGGTGCCGTGGAATTGCTGGACAAATGGGGGCCCCTCCAGAGGTCCTGGGGTGCAGACGCCACTGCTGCTTTGCTCCCCCTGGACTGCCTCCACCCTGAGGCCTCTGCAGAGGCCTCCGCTCAGCCAGCAATGCCATAGTACTGACCCTCACAGTTGCAGGGACCTCCTGCTTCCCACACTGCTTCTCCACCACCACCATGCGTAAACTCATGTTGCTGGACAAATGGGGGCCCCTCCAGAGGTCCTGGGGTGCAGACGCCACTGCTGCTTTGCTCCCCCTGGACTGCCTCCACCCTGAGGCCTCTGCAGAGGCCTCCGCTCAGCCAGCAATGCCATAGTACTGACCCTCACAGTTGCAGGGACCTCCTGCTTCCCACACTGCTTCTCCACCACCACCATGCGTAAACTCATGCAGCAGCCCCTGCCCCTGCACCATGCTGCCCCTGTGGCTGCCTGCTTCCCACTGCCTGTTGCCCATGAACCCCCAACGAGCCTCTTGCTCCCACCCTCACACTTGGCTTGCTGCACTGTCACCCTGCACCTCCCGCTGTAGCTGCAGGGAAGGTAGAAGAGGGGGGAATAATGCTTTGTGCAGCAGCAGGAGGGAGGAAGAGGAGGGAGAAGCAAGTTAGTCCCTCCCCCCAAGCTCCAATACAAAGGAATGGGAGAGGACTGGGGGAGGGGGTTGGCAAGGCAGACCCAGGAGCAACAGCGTCATGCAGGAAAGGGAGGGAAGAAATGACTTGGATCACTCCAAATGGGAGTTCCCTCCCACCCCAAGCACCTAGACAAGGAGCTGGGCTGGCCCAGGCCAAAGCGCAGGGCCCCTGGGTGGGAGGGACAGACACGTTTGTGGCCCTGCCTACAGCAGGGGTGGGGGTGGCATTGGAGTCACTAGGAGAGAGCATTCCACCCCAGACCTGAAGTGGGGACCTGGCATTTTCCCAGTGCTGCCAAGAACCCTAAGCCCTTCACCTGCTGGCACAGAAGGGACTGTGTTGCCCCAGGGACAGGGCCATGAGGCTGTCCTGCTGTAGCTGTACAGGGGCATCAGCACCTGCATCCTCCTGGCTTGGAGAGACTGGCTGCAGGAGCTCCTGTGGCCTCCTAGCTGAAGCCAGGGACCCCTGAGATCATGGGTTGGTTTAGATCCTCGATCCATGAAGTCCAGGCTCCTGTCAGGCAGAAGGTCCGGCCAGGGTGTCTATCCACGACGTTCCTCTCCCACTTGCAGCCTCCAGCCTGGAGGGGCCAGGAAGCTCTGCTTGCCCTGCATGCCCAGGCTCAATATACAAGAGTAAGCCTTTATTCTGAGCTATTATGCAATTGTCTCTATATACACTACTCAAAAAACCATAAATCAGGACAAAAGCCATTTTTTAAAATAAAATTAAAATATTTTATAGTAGATGTTTGATTTTTAGTATGTGAGTTTTTATCTATAATTTGTTAAAATTATATCTTTTGGAAAATGTTATGTGTATGGACCTCCAATTGGTTCAGCGCCATTCTTGGGAAGGTCCAATGCCCCTGAAATCCCCACCAATTGGTTGAGGGCAATGGGACAGATTGTTAGAGGGGTCACAAGCCCTTACTACCTGAGAGGTTATGCCTATGCATTCTGGCCTAGGGGGCAGGCCATGGACCATGAAGGCAGGCCTTCCAGAGGAGCAGTTTTTCCCAGTCAAGGGGTGGACTTTTCTGATGTCAAGGACCATGTGATGGAGGCAGGTAATTTTGGGACCAACATAATGGCCAACAGGGCAGCCAACATGGTGGCAAAGGGAGTGGGGTTTGGAGTTGGGTGGGCTTATATCATGGATTGTGTGACGATGGGACTTCTGGTTCCAAGACTACAAACTCTCCTCCCAAAAGGGGAGGGGACTCTCCTCTCCTTCAGGGCAAGGGGACTTCTGGTCCCAAGATGGCAGCCAGGGAGCAGGACACCTGTCAAAGGGTGGGACTTAACAATTTGACAAGAAGTGTACCCTTGTGGCCCTTGAGAGCTGACCAAAATTCATTAAGTGGTCCTCAACCCAAAATAATTATCCCCCGCCCCCGAGATAGCATTTCACCTAGCAAATGGATGGGCTCAGAATCCCTGGGGTTATTCGCATGTGTAAAGTTCAGCATGTGCCTACATTTTTTTGTAAGCAATATGCTAGTTGGTATGGATCTAACCTGGGGACCTAATGTAGTTTTGTAGCTTTACGAGTGTTACTGGATAATGGCTAACAATTGCTCCTGAGAATGCAGGTGAACTACTTAGGCTAAGGGGAATATGGAGGTTATCTGCTCCATCTTACATAGCAAATAAACTGTCTTGCAAAATGCCACTTTGCAAATGAGGCTAAAAATATTTACAAAATAATTTCTATGGAGAAAGTTTTCATCTCCTGAAGTCTGTCTTTGTGCCTATGTGGTTTGTGTTAGTCAATGCATAAAATGAGCAGCATTTATTCACCAAGTGTGCAAAAGCAGCAGTTAAAGGTATGCTAAATATACACAAGGTCATATTTAAAGACATTAGAACATAGGAATCATTCTGTGGGATCTCTAGAATGGACTAGTACTAGCTATACCGGGGCCAGTACTAGGCGTTCTGAGGAAGGTGGAGAATATCCTGTAGTAGGCTTGCTAAGAAGAATTTTTCCAACTATTTGAGTTGGTCTAATAAAAGATTTACCCAAAGAACTTTGTCTGCCTATGTCTTTAGATCAACACGGCTACAACCTATACCCCTGTAGTAGGCAAGCACAGGTTCTCCTTTGTTAGGCCATGAGATCAGGGAAGGGAATGCTTTTCAGGGAAGGACAAAGTGGCTGGATGGATTTTAATGCTTGTGCTATGAGGTTCCCATCAGCTTATGGGGCCACGATCCTAGAGATTTACCATAAACCTGTCTGTAGATAAGGTGCTCTGCCCCATGCCATAGTTCTTAGTCATCCTTAAACACTGAAGCCTTAATTGAGGAAAACGCTAACACTGGTGTGCAGTCATGGTTGCCTTCACTGAGTAGTATTTTACTGAATAGCACGTGTGCAAGGTTTTCAGCTACACCAACATTGTAATAAAAACTTTTGCCATCTGATTTTGAGAACAGTTTAAAATAATTAGCCCTGGAAAAAAAACCAAAAAATTTCTCCACAGCTACATGCTTCTCTGGCAGTATCTCTTTACTCCTGCTTGTGTTAGACTTAGTCAAAACAATCAATGCAGGCATGCTGTTAAATAACAGGAATTACTGAAGTGGCCAAGCACGTTCAGCTCTCCTGGGACCTGTCCAGTATGCTCGGCTGGAGCTTGAAAACAGCCAGCTGGTGACATAACAAAAAGTTCTTGTTAGGCTCCAAGACTGTGGGGTTTGCAGAGTGGCTTTTCAAGGGATCTCCTGTTTTAATTCCCTATGCAAAAATGCATCCTGTCTCAATTCATCTCTAGCTCGCTAGCATCTAACAGACTCTGAGTTCTCTAAACATCAAACTGTTTCTGGAAGACAAGTGTTGAAAAACCTTCCTGTGTTTAGGGAAATTTGCTTTTTTCCATACAAGAACTAATCACATGTCCACAGCTGGAATGCATGGCCTCAGACTGGAATGCATTCCAGAGTTTTATGCTTAGAGGCTGTGTCGTAAACTGGCTAGCCGGGAATGGCATATCTGTATCCATCCAATATAAGCAAGTTATATCGCTTTGTGTTCACCCTGCATTACAACTGGACAGTGTCTCTATGCTCCCAGAATTTAGTGTAGCTAATGAACTCTCAAAAGGTAAACGGGCTCTGCTATATTTTCACATTATAAATTGAATGCTAAAGTATAATTTTGTCCTTGAAACTATATGAATATGGGTGCAATTCATCCTGTGTTTCATTACTGCATAAGTAGGTGAATTGTAGCCTAGTTTGGCTTTGGGGCCTTAAAGCACCTGGTCTGGTCATCTGTCATGTGAGGCTGAGATGAGTGGGGTTGCTTCAGAACATAATTCCAAACAGAGGACTTGGGAGGCATGTGATCTTGCCTGTTTGGGTGGTTGTATAATGTTTTTCTGGAGTTTATTAACTTTTTAAGTGAACTTGCAGAATGTGGCTACAGACTCTGCTGCTTTATGGTGGTCTGGATGAATGAGTCTTGGTTAAACAATGAAACCCAGAGAGGGTTATTCTCTCTCTCCCTGGATCTTTTCTATACTACCATAGGTACCTAACCCTCCTCCCTCCCAATTGATGTGCTTTAATATTGGTACTATTTTCACTTGGCCTTCTTGTTTGCAGACAGCTTCCCCAATTATTACAGTGCTAGTTATTTAAATATCAATTATGTAATTTGGCTCTGGCTATTCTAGCATTTTAGATGGGAATCTAAAATTATCAGATAATAGTCATTAGTATCATACCCCTTACCTGTATCAGAAAGGGTTAATTAAAGTGATACAATGTGAGGTTTCCCCAGCTGTTGGCTCACTCCAGCAGTAAAGCTTGAAGATAGAGTGAACCTCTGTAAAACTTGAGGATAGAGTGAATCCAAACCTCAGCATGTGCAGGACAAAATACAAGGCCATTTCTTTAGCTTAGTTTTCTTTCTTGAGCTTAGTTTTCTAAAACAAAGCTGGAAAAGGCCTCCCTGTACAAGAGAAACAGAAAGTCCTTATACTATTTTAATTAGTAGGATGCTTGTGCTCTGTTGAAAAAATCTGGTTAAATATTTAGGTGATAATGCATGCTGTTGTTTGGTATGATTGCATGCTTTTTAGTGTCCTTTGAGAAATTTGATACAGAGACCAAAAGAATCCTTAAAAGTTAGGAATTAACCATCATTTAGAAAAGTTACAAGACCAAGGAAAGCTAGGAGTGTCAGCTAAGAGTTAGCATTTTCTTATCTTTATTAGTAGTAACCAAATATCACAGCCAGAAGATTGCCTAGCCTTGCTCTTAACGAGACCACTGAATCTAAACATTTTATGAAAGACTGCTTTCTCACCACTTGTACTATGTGGATTGGTTCTTTAAACCACTTCATGGTTTTTTTAACTAGAGATGAGAATTAAACATTGGAATAAAACAGATCAGATCAGAGTTGATGAGTTGCAGATTCCTTTCCTCTGTGGAGTTGTGGAAGGAAGGAGGGTGGATCAAGAGGGGGCACAGTGACATGGACTCTTCTTGCCACACACACACACTACAGTCAACAGTGCTGAGGGAGCATCAGCCAGAGACTTTTTTTCAGTTCCCGGATTAAGTAAAAATCCCCCTGCCCCTTCCCCTCCATGCTCAGCAGCACCTCACCGTTCCTCCTCTATCCCCTCCTCTGCCCACTGCTGTCTCTGTCCCCAGCAGCAGGAGTTGGGGGGAGGCTTCAGAGCCACTCCAACCCCCTCCAGCTGGGCTCTATGGGCAACCAAGCTCAGCTAGGAACAGCAGCAGCGATGGGCAGGTTTCTCCTCCTGCCTGATCCTCTGTGTTCCCTGCCAGGCTGGGAGCTGGCGCTGGGGAAAGAAACCCACCTGTTGCCCCTGCCACCACTGTCCGGCTGAACCTGGCTCCATGTGCAGCTCTGCTGGAGTGGGACAGAAGCAGCTCTGGAGCCTGGGTCAACTGGGGACAGCAGCAGGCTGGGGTGGGGGACTGGGTGGGGAGGGGACATACCACTGAGCATGGAGGGAAAGGGACAGGGAAGGGAAGATTCTTATCTGACTGAGGGACCCAGCTGCTGCTCCTGGGGCATGGTCTGCCTGCACGGGGGGAGATTTGGGAGTAGGGGTTTGCAGCCACCCCTGCAACACTGGTCACTGCTCCTGCACCCTTTACATAATGCTGGTGGAGAAAGCCACCTTCCAGCAGTAGGATTCCTTGACGGTTCTGGCAGCCCTGTGTGCGTTTCATTGATTAGGATTTTCTTCCTTTCTTTTGTATAAAGAGCCCTGGGCCCTGAGCGCCCAAACAGCAAGGAGGAAAGAGCTACAAAGCACTGCAGGGGGAGGCAACCCTAGGAAATCTATGGGAGGCCTCAGCCCACAAGTATCCAAATGTTTTACCTGTCAAGCATTGCAAGGGGGTGGAGATTTCTTTTTCATGTCATGCATCTTGGAGGAAATATTTTTTTTTTTCTTCATTTAAAATTGGCTACGTCTTGGGAGAGGAATGAGAGAATTTGTGCATCAATCTCTCTCAGAATCCCCTAATAATAAAAAAGACTGCTTAAAATGACTGGGAAATTTATTATCATAGGAATTTATTCTCAGAGTAAATTCCCTAAATCATTTGAATTAAAAGGTGCATTTGCTGGGCAATGGCAAATGCAGCTCTGTCAATGATGAGAGCCAGCAAGCTGTTTAAACATAATGGATTTCAAAAGTCCATTATAAATAGATCTGTTTTATTACTGTCATCCAGCTAAGAGAAAGTGCCTTTGTAATTTCTCTAGAGATGTCATACTTTATAGTATAATTGAGTGTAACTATGCTGCTTGTCCCCTGAGACTGATATTATTTGTAAGTCTACAGCTGTGTTACATCCAGCCTCGTGATAGAGGGAGGATAAACCAGAAAATAATTTTTACTCTGTGGACCTTTGCTTCAGGTTGTCCCAGATTGCTCTTTGCTAGCAGGGAGCAGACAGATTTGCTTCCCTGTGGTGTTTTGTTCTTTGTAGCTGTTTCACTTTGGAGTTGCAAGACTTCTCTGCTGTACTGTTAGAGAGATAATGTGATGTATCTTGACCCTGGGACTCAACAAAGGAACACACTGAATTCCTCGATCCCAGTTGCATTAGACTGAGCGCATTGCTGCTTTTGCTAAAGAGGACTATCAGGCGTCACTGATTAAACCATTGTGGCACCTATGAGCCTTGTTCCATTTGTAAAGTGGATTTTAAAGACAGTAGGGATTCCACTACAGCGTGTGTTTCCACGAGTACCTTGTCCTGTATTGTTATGTGGAGGGAGAGCAGATTGAAGTGGAGAGCAAAAATGATTGAAAAAATGGGATCAATTTATGTGGCAAAAATGGCCATTTAATTGGATTTCATAGCATGGTTGGGCTTTTCCACTGATAAAGATGTCACTGGGGTGCATTACAGTATTGTTCCACCATATGTGCACCAGTACAGGATTATGGGAAGCACAGTCCTTAAACATGTGCACGGCTGCTTGTGGAAAAGGCACCCGAAATACTGCCTCAATAAAACGCCAAGCAAAACTCATCATGTTTGAAGCTTTTTCACAGCATGCAGAGAAGAGATCCCTAGGCACATCTAATCAGAGGTTCTGTTTCTATCATGCATTTTATTAACCCCATGTTTTATTGCTCAGCCTATACATTGATGTAGAATCAATTTTATTTTTTCATATCTGGGAATGCTGCTAAAATCATAGCTGTTTTCCGTGACACTTATAGCCACCTTCGTTACCAAATAAAACGTTAAAAAGCTTTCTATTTGCAGCATTCGTGGGATAATGCATAAGCAATTTCAGACCCGGTGCCTCTGAATCTGGCAACCACTACAATAAAACACCAAGTTACTCTGTATTTTATTAACTGTCTTTTCTCTTCAGTTTGCTTAATAGTGAGTTAGATTTACATTTTGTTAAGATTGCTGTGCATTACTTTTAATAGCAGACATGTCAAACTTCCCTGTGCCAGTAGTGTAGCATGATAAAGTAACCCTATGTGATACTGATGAAGATTTCGTTCACACTTGCTGGTTTCATGCCCTGTCTTTTTTTCCAGATGGATACCCTATTGTAAAATGATTTCCTGCTTTAGGCTCTGCTTTGTGTAGCTCTGTGCTATGCCATCTTTCTATGAACTGGATAAACTGCCTATTAAATTTAATTACAGCCTGAATGACTGCACATCTTGATCTTATTTTTCCCCCAATGTACTGTATTTCACCAAGGTCCTTGAGGATGAAATAAAATAAATCTGAGGGATGCATACTCAGTAACTGAAAGAAATGTTTCAAAGGGCATTACGATGACTGTTAACCCATTACTTTTGGGCCATCTTGAAGGCAATCCTTTAGTTTTAGGGTTATATAGACATTTCCTCTTGTCTTCTCTCCTGTCATTAAAAAAAAATAAAGCTGATTTTAAGAACTCCTCAGGATAGAGTTATAAATAGAAACACCACTCCATCATTTCTACCTCTCTGAAAGGAGAACAAAAGGCACAGATGATGATTAAAGCTACACACTTATGTTATAGGCTTCAGTCTCTCCTCCATCACAGAGGGGAGGATTGTAGGACAGACTGGGATCAGGGGAGTCAGTTGTGGCCTGTAGGGCTTGTCCCAGTGCAAGTGAGGGATACATGAGGGTGGCAGAAGGGCACTCCCACCAGTGGAGGGTCCTATGTAGCAGAGCAGTTAAGGAGATAAGATAAGAGTGCCCACCATAACTTCCCCTTCATCCCCTGCCTCTCCATTGCTCCAAACATCCCTACCACGAATCTTCTTTCATCTTACAGCAGAGGTTGAAAGGCAGTCATACTCAATCTTTCTGGCATGCAGGCTGGATGACTGGGGCACAGCCGGACTGTGGCTGCATCTAGTGTGCGGGGCCAGGTCTGACTGTTCCCAGAGCTGCAGCAATTAACACTGCCACCGGTCCCCCACCACCAAATTTCTGGGCCTACAGGGAACCCCACGGGCCAGATCACTTGGCTCCATGAGCAATGGAAGAAACAACTACCTCTGTGAGGTTTTTGTCAGTTAACTTGTAATTCTTCCCTAGCTGCTTGAAGATCATTTTGCACCAAATATTCAGAACAAAGTGGTCTTAGCCAGCTGGAGAGTCCAGTCCTATATCAGGTAGGAGACTGAATGGTTGAGGGAAATTAATAATGGAATACAGGCTATTTCAAATATAACTGATGTAACATGAACCCAGGGGGAATAACCAAAGGCAGTTGTTTTGTGATGGTGCTGGCAATCTCCAACCATTTTCTAAGAAAGAGGTGCCTATCACTGATAGCAAAAGTGGAGTGGGAGTGTTGTCAGAGAGAGAAAAAAATCCTAGTGACTTCACAATAGTGAACTAACTTTGTCCACATAAGAAATTATCTGAGCAAGTTTAAGGCCTTGTTGGAAGGTATTTTGCATCAGTTAGTTTCCCTCTGTCTGCTAGGGGCAGGACTTTAGTTTCTCAATGGTGTCAGCCTTGGCACGTTTCATAAGTGACAGCTTTTTACATTTTGAAGAGTCATGTTTGTCTTGTACTGAAATAGGTTTCTCACTGTGGCAGAGAAGATGAATCAGCTGAAGGGGGACAGTACAGAAACCCACTGAGGATGAGGAACTTCTGTGGGGAGTATAGAAAGTAACTTGGAAAAAATTTGAGACATTTAAAAGATTGCTGAATAAAATACAAAGCAGTTGAGAACAGGATTATGTGGCCGCAGGGTAAATTAATAGCTTGTTAGATCAGTTGGTTATCTCTAAAGTCTTATTCATTTTTATGCATTTTTGAGTGTTCTTAAAATACATGATCCGGCACCTTCCGCATCTGATCCAGCTGCAAGTCCCTATGGATAGAAAAGTCCTTCTTTCCAGAACAGAGTGCCTTAGTAGATAAAGCTCACTTCCAGATCCTGGAAATTGGCCAGTTCTCAGATGACGTCCACGTTAGCGTTAACTCACGTTTTTTAAGGGTAAAGTGACACTCTTCTCTATTTAAAATCCTGAAATCACATGTCCACACTGAAGGGATAAATGTCCTACTATATATGACCTGCAAAGAGAGAGATTAGTCTGAATCCTGTGTTTGTGGCTGTAGAAGTACACAATCAGTGAAGGGATATTTCCTTTTAGAGTATTTTCTAACAAATTCTGAACTTCATACTCTTAAATGAAGATATGGCTTTAAACATTGCACAGTGCTTCCCACAGTGAGGGAGAGTTGTAGTGTTCTGTAAAGAAATGCTTTTCTCTAATTCATGAGGGACTTTCTCTTGAGAAAATGAAAACCTTTGCAGAGAGACAGAGAAGATAAATTAAGTAGAACTAATTTGCTAAGACCCTAAGTATGTGAAACTATGTTCCAAATATTTGGCTGCTTTTTCCAGATGAGGAACCAATATTCATGTTCCGCTGTTCATTTTATTTTCTGGGGTGCAACTGCAGATTGTCTCTCTCTCTCAATGCACTTATTATACAATGGCAGGGAAGAATGATAGCATTGGCATTTGGAAATGTTTAAGTTCATTTGTATTCTGTATACAGATGGCCTCTGTAATCATAAGTAACATAGAACTATCCAAGGAATTTTTAACAGACTAATCCAAATTTAAAAACAGCAGCATCCCAACAGCAAACTTTGCAGAAAATGCCTGGAATGTTAATAGAAAGCACTTCAAGCAAGAATAGTGTTTGTGGTGTTGTGTTTAACTTTACTCAAGAGATGACTATTGATTAATGATGCCCTCCCGTCTCTCCAGAACTCTAGCGCAGAACATCGGGTTCGACTGGACCTTGGGCTTTGGGACAAATTCAGTGAACTGGCTACAAAGTGCATTATTAAAATAGTGGAATTTGCAAAACGACTGCCTGGCTTTACAAGCTTGACCATTGCAGACCAAATAACTCTCCTTAAAGCAGCCTGCCTGGACATATTGGTATGTATCTTTCCTTTATAATTTGCTGTTGCTTTCAGAGATGTATTTTATGCTGCACTAAGTCAGATTCTCTGCCCAGTTGTCCTGCTACAAGTGAACCTGATGGAATAGTCTGGCAGAACTGAGAGTAGACTTTTAACCCACCCCGTGAGGGAATGCAGTAATGTGGGAGAAGGACAAGGAAATGAAAGCCTGCCTCTTTCAGAGTACGGGCTCTGTTCTGGGTTCTGTTGATTTGAGTGCGGCTGCATGAGGGGCAGAACTTCAGCTAGTGTATCTGTGGGATAGTGAGAATGATTGATTTCTTTCCCCATGTCACTGTTTTGTATGTGGGATCTGATTTTCAAAACTACAGCTGCAGCTCTGTGTTGGAAGACGGTTCAGTTCCCTGAGAGCGGCCCGTGCCTCTCAAGCCCCAGATGTAATGAAGAGGGCAAAATGATAAATCTTCAGACCTAGATTTTCCCATGTTGCGTTGACGGAATCAGCTGAACCGAGGTGGAGGTTAGGTATTGAGGCCCCCTTGCCTTTTGGTAGGGCTGAAGTTCACAGTGGTGAAATACTATTGAATTAACATAATGCACATTGTTTGCAAAAATGCTGAGCTTAGTTGAAATATGGAATCGGAGGGAGCGTGTTCTGCGGCAGAGAATGGGGTAGGAGAACTTCAGAGTGTTATTCCTGATGAACACAGTGAACTCTGGTAGTTTAGGCAAGTTACTTCATCTCCCAACGTCTTAATTGTTGCCACCTGGGGATAAAAACACTGACCCATTTTTCATCCAGAGAGTGCCATAACAGTTGCTTGTTTGGAAAGTGCTACGCGATCCTCAGTGCAAAGGGGCCTTTGAAATGTCAGTGACCCGCTTGTTATTAAACACAGTTACAGTAAAACTGAATGGAAAGCACAAAGTGTGCTTGGAAAACCCCCCAACCCCCTTCCCTGATTTCCCGCTGTGTTCCTTCTGGAAACCTGGAGTGAACACAGCTCCGTCCTCAGCCAGAGAAGCCCCCTGTTGGATGGCTACTGGATGTATTTGGCTTGGCATCAGCCAGCAGTTTATTCTAGAGAATTTGCAGTTACAGTAATTAATCACAGGAATCTCTGCACATGCACCACTTCAAACAAAATCATATTGAGGCGAATATTAACTGCACTGACCTTTTCTTCTTGTTTTGTCAAAAGCTGTTTTGAAAGATCTCTTATGGGTGACATTGATATATAGGAGAAACAGAGACAGAGGGGGAGAGAGATTATTCTCTGGCCCATAAAAAAGGAAACGTGGAGGTTGCCCTGTAGTTCCCAAGATTCACCTCTCGTTGTCCCCTTGCTTACAGGCTTTCATTCATACTGGAGTGTCTCATTATTATTGTGTGTGGTCTTTCCACAAGACATCGCCATTTATTACCAATTGCATGCCTGTCATTGTTAACACTGTTATGATAAGACAAAGTTAAGTTCCTCTTACACCAGGAGGCATACAGTAATTTATAAAGTATGACATTGTCTCAAGCATATTCTGCCAGAGATAAGGGAAGAGAATTGATTTACAGCTGTGAGCTCTAAGTAACAAACAGTTAATAGATTGCCGCAAAAGAAGGTACAGAGAGAGTTTCTGTAACTTAACTATACACCCCACAACCAGAGCTTTTCAGAAACCTCTCATTTTCTAGGAATCCTCAGTAGCCGTCAGACAAAATGGTTTTGTAATTCTGAGTGTTTAAGATAAAAATGTAACCCTTCCTCGCCACTGAGGAGCAGAGGCTTGTACCTCTATGTCATATGGGTTCCTAATGGCTTGGCTAGTTGCACATGTTCTGTAAGTTAACAGCCTACCAAACTTTAAAGAAAGTCTTAGGGTCTAAAAGTCTTAGAACCCCAACTAAATAAGGAATTCTAGCCCTTATTTTATCTTATGCTTTCATATGACCCCTGCCTTGAATCAGATGGCTGGGTAAAATATTCCTGGCTAGACAGTACAAAGTCATACGTGTTTTTAACTTGGAAATAGTGAAATAAATTACTTTAACTATGTAAGTACATAGAAAGATCCAGCACTTGAAGCAGTGATGTACCACACAAGGAAGCTTTCCATTCACAAGCTTCAGGACATATGGAGCCTTCAGGCCATGCTTGGAAAGGTTATCTTGAACCATGTCCTTTGGAGCAATCTGCTCACCTCTCCTTCCCTCTCTTCTTCACTAAAAGGCAAACTGAGCATGGAGAAGCTGTTACAAGTAGTAGTCCCAGCTGTTTCATGTAACTTTTTTTCCCTGTTTATGTAACTGTTTTTGCACTGTTTCAAAAGAAGGGATAACATTGTTACCAGCCACAGTGTGCACTACATGCAGGCCGTATCTACATGAGCAGCAGACTGCACAGTAGTGTCCCCACACGGTGTTTTTTCTGACACTACTACGCAGTAGCTCGTTACTACTACACAGTCGCATTGTGTCACAGTTTGTGCCCAACACCACTGTACAGTAGTGTCTTGTGTAGATGCGGCCTCAGTGTCTGCGAAATGCCCAACATATTAAACCTGCATACATGTGGAAGTAAAATAGAAATGTGTTGATAATCTATGGTTGTTTTCCTCCTATTTTTAAGGGTTCATTTCAGATGCCTTATTTTCTTTTGCAGTTGCACACAGAATGAATTTTATTAGTAGATGTTTAGGATTGTGAATCCAAAAAGATAACAAAGCCAGTAGGGAAATACAAATCGCCAGAGTGAGAGACTAACATTAGAGGGATGGGGGCGAGGAGGGGAACACAACTAGGTTACAGAAAATACAATGTTAGCCAACTAAGCCCAGGGGTGGGGGGAAGGGGGAAGGAGAGGGAAGGGGTTCGCCTGCATGGTCCGCAGTGGTGGAGGAAGTAGGTCAAAGAAAGTGTCTCAGTCCATATAGAGTCTCATCGCACGGGTCCTCTTCAGGTGGAGCAGGGTGGTCCATTGCTGAAGAATCTTCTCGAAGTGAAGTCCATCTGGTGCAGAGCAGGGTTCAGGTGATCCCCTCTGGGTCCAGTCTGGTGGTGATCCGTCTGATGGGGTCAGAGTACTGGTGGTGGCCTGTGATGCGCTCCATGTAGATGTCGTGGGACCAGCAGATGGTGTTGGACACCATGAGGCAGCGCATCAGCTTGGTGTAGCGGCGGGAGATGCAGCAGGTACGCAGGATACTCTCGTTACTGGGGTCCCAAGCTCTGAGCGTTCCCACGATGAGTGCATCGACCGTCACGTCATAGCTGCAGCCCCTCAGGATGTCGGCCAGTGGGGCATACTTCGTCCCCCTTGCGAGCCCAGGCATTGGTGAAGGCTTGGTGCCGGTTCTCGAAGGGGATGGTCACATCCATGGTCACGGCCTTCTTGGCCTTTTCGTTGGTGATCACGATGTCAGGTTGCATCTGGCTCTCACAACCCGGGACGATGCAGTTCATGGAGATCTCCCCCACTGTGGCTGGGATGGCCCTCACCAGGCGGTCCTGGACAGCGTTGTCTGCAGCTGCACAGCACGTGAGGGAGGGTCTCTACCGCATACTGCACCGTTGGCACGTCTTGTCCCGGTGGCTGAAGCAGATAGCCCCGTTCAGAGGTAGGCAGTTGTGGCGGGTGCAGTGGACGAAGCACTGGTCCGTGAAGCATGTAAAGCTCCCACTGGGCATGAAGTGGTTGCTGGAGTCCCACTTCAAGGTGACATCAAAGACCTTACCTTGGTCGGGTTTGGCCCTCAGGTCGCTGGCGTACTTGTTTTGGACGGTGTCCTTCAGGAACCAGGAAGGTCCTCATGCAGGGCATCACGGTGACACAGTTGGCGTGCGGGGCTGGTTGCAGGGAGACTTCCAGCTCCTGGCGCTCCTTGGTCCAGGTCCAGGCACAGCCAATGTGCTTCCCGAGGCAGTGCATGGCGTTGCGGGCTTGGCTCCACACTACTGTGGGTCGTATCCCCTTTCAAAGCAACCTGCACTAAGCTCTCTGGTTCTTCCGTTCTTCCAAGTAGCAGGGTATGATGGGACCAGTCCTGCCCAAATGGTGCAGAGGGGAAAGCAGAGAGACAGAGCCTGCTTTGTGGAGTGTGGAGTCGAGCGGGCTTGGCTCGGCTCTACTACTGTATACACACAACCTGTGCAAATGGCCAGACTATGCATACACCACACCACATGATCCGTAATAATAGGCATATTGGGTTTGCTGTACACTTGTGCGTATACACTGCGTTTATACAAGCTCCTCTGCAGCACTCGGAAGGCAGACAGCCTGCTGCGTGTGCTATATGCACATCACATGCAAATATATGTGCTGTATGCCTATTGAGCACGTTTGCTACCTGTGCATTGCACCACGTTGTTCCCATACATACTGCTCATTCACTCCAGGCACTGTCACCCCTGTTTATTTTGTTGTTTCCTTTTCATATTAAAAATGGCTGTAGTTATTGTGGAGGGAGGAAGGAGGAGGAGCTGCGTTGCTCGTCTGAGGGAGCAGTGTAGTGCATGCAGAGGGCAGCTCAAGGGCATGCCTGACGTGTCAGTTCCTTTCTCTGCCTCTACTTTTGTTCCTGCTCTGGGAATGCAGCAAACGGCATCTGCTGTTACTTGTCTAATACAGACATGGAGTGGGATCACATTTTTTCGCAGCTGGCGTTTACCTTCATTTTAGTAAGGAAAACTTGAGCTTTGAAAGAAAACTAACCTAGTCACCAAACAAGCAAAGGCTGCTTAAACCCAGGCTGTTTTGCATGAACCATTTCAGGTTCCATAAATCTGCTGACAAAACTCTGGTCCACAGGAAAGTGTCCTGCTAGGTGTACTCCTGGGTTTCTGCTGGAAGCGTCCCCACTCTGGGAGTGATCGGCTAGTTTTTTCTCCTCTCTGCACTGGCAGCTGGACTGACTCGGGATCATCCCCTTTCAAAACAACCTGCCCTAAGCTCTCTGGTTCTTCCTTTCTTCCAAGTAGCAGGGTATGATGAGACCAGTCTTGCCCAAATGGTGCAGAGAGGAAAGCAGAGAGACAGAGCCTGCTTTGTGGCACTTATTGAGTGACCAACCAGACAGAGATGATTAGAAGGGATGGGCTGTGCTGTCATGCTGCTGTCTTCCTTTGTATGGGTTGGGACTCTCAGACAGCCTAGCCTAGGACGTTCTTCCTTTCCAGTCTCCTGCCACTACCCCACTTCTGCCATTTTGGGGTATGGCAGAGAAAAGGGGTTCCCCAATCCATTGTGGATGCTACTTCTGTCTTGAGTGGACCAAGAAGGACAGGAGCTCCAGCATTGCTCTGATTTTCTTCTTTGCTGCATCCATTCAAGGTCCTCCTACCTCCAAGGACCTCCTCCCACTTCTTGAGCACCACCTTACAGCCTGGTTGTAGTCGTAGCAGAGAGGGTCCAAATACTTTTAGATGAAAATAGTCTTAGTAGATTGCGTTAAGTCCAGTTCTGCTAACATGATTACACCCTGGGATCCTTCAGACTGTGTGTGTTGTGTCTGTAATTTAGCTACCACACGCCAGGTGGACTACGGTGAGGAACTTCATAAACTCCATTAGGTAGGGTGAGGAATTATTATTTACTGCAGTCTCTCTTTTCCAAACACTAGGCTTTACAAGAATTAAAGGCACCAGTTCTCATTGAGGTTGGTGTAAATAGTGCCAAACCAAAACCAATAATTTTAAGCATAAAATGTTACTAAAATAAATCTTTGTAGAAGTGACTGGGCCTGATTTTTATCATTTCTGTCTGAATGGTTCAACTGCTCATCCATAAACAAACAGGGTCACGCACACACAAATCCAGGCAAATTGGTTTAATTTTGGCAGAGTTCGTGGAGGGAAGTTTGGTTGGTTAGTCAGCTCTTTTGCTCACAAATTTAACAGTGGTGAGACTACGGCTATTCCGTAGTTCTGTCTATTGTTGTCCATGGGTGTGAAGCAATGCTAACTCCATTTTCATTTCTATGGTACAAGGAGTAATAATTTCTCAGCGCTGATCCCCAAAATCATCATTCTTCTTTTTGGGGTTGTCAAACCCCATGCAGTAACCATAGAAAGGCATGTGCAAAATAATAAATACAAACCAGCAGTTGGGTGAACATGCATTTTTAGGAAAAGCACCTGCTGTGGCTTCTGTTTTCGGGAAACTTGCACTACTAAACTAGTTGAACAGTGGGAACTATTTCTGAAAGTTGAGGCTGCCTTTAAACCTCTGTTTGAAAGTGGAAACAATTTTACTGCAGCGATATGTTGTAAATGGAGCTTTCTGGATGTTTTTTCCTTTTGTGTAGCACATATTTTCTGCTATCTGTAATTGTCTCATGAGGCTTCCAGATATTTGAAGATAAAAAATATTCTTTAAAACAAAGGATGCTTTAATCATGGATAAAACCCTTATTTTTGCCTGCTGGTGGCATTTTACTGCAGTGTGACAACTAAAATACTTGGCTGTCTTCCAAAATCTAAACAATATTAAAGATGTGAAGAGGATGTTTTCTAGACAGTGGTTCAGCTCAAAATAAGAAATCTGTATCTTTCTCCGTTTAAAAGGACTGACATTCCCCATATGTTCTGCAGTGAACATGAAGTTGATATGGACTTCACTGGGGCACTGGGAGTTAGCCTGAAAAAGAGCTTAGCAATGATTAATTAATGTGCAATGTTTTACATGTCTGTGTGAAGGACACAAGCAGCATACTGTTAAAAAAGTGTTTGAAATGGCCTGTCTCCTAGCTCAGTAGCAAGCTATTGTGGGATTACATAGGGGAATTTGGAAGACACAGAAGAACTGGTTGCTCCATCAGATTCCAGCGTATTGCAGAAGAGAGAAAGCCAAGCTTCAGGGGTCGTAGAGCAGGCTGATGGCATTGGGCTCCCTACAAAATACAGTGGCAGCCCCTGCTTTCCTTGTAAGCACCAAGGAAGAGGGAAGGACAGCCCTGGGGAAACCGGTGGATGCTATTTCTGCAGGTCATTTTATAATCTTTTTTAAAATGTCATTTCAAGATGATTTAAGAAAAGGAATCCTTTAATGTTGCCAGGTTCCTTGCAGCACATGGTATAAGTTTGGCAAAGCTTGTTTTATTCTTGGATTTTATCTATAGACAATATAATGTTGTAGTCTGTTAATGTCTGCTCCTAACTCTGAAATATAGAATGGAGTAAATTCACAGTTAACAATATCTTAACAATGCTGATAGATTAGCAGATGCATAAGCGGGGTGGCCTATGGCCAGAGGAGTGCTTGGAGTGGCATGAATGAATCAGACTTACTTCTGTTCTTCCACATAGTTGTATTTACTTCCCCTCTCTTGGTCATTAAATAAAACGGAAAGTTAAGATTACGTTTTAATGCAAAGAAAAATTTCTTTGACCCATTTAAGTCTTTGTACTTGGACATATTAACCCCATGCATGGGATGAGACCATTATTAACCTGGAATATAGAGGGAAGGGCCTTATGTGGAAAGACAGTGGCATAAGTCTTTTAGTAGGTGATTTAAAAACAGAGGGCAATTTCTCTGTAGGCCCCTTAAATGTCATTTCCTCCTGAGTCTCCTCCTCACTCATTTGGAACCTTGTTGCCAGGTTGGGATGAAAGTAAAAGTACCAGCCGCAGATTGGTCAGCTGCCAAGTATGTGAGAGCCTCTGAGTAAGAGCCTCTGTAGCTATAGAAATAATTAAGACTCTCTCTGTGCTGAGTTATATTTGTGTAAATCTTTTCTGTTGAGGCTTTAAAACAAAGCAAGCTGGCTGTACAGGAAATAAACAGCGTCAAGCCCTAATAAGGTAGCATTATGAAGACAGTATATGGCTGATCTTAGCCAACTAAACAACTGCCTTTGTCTGATTTATTTTCAGTTTTAAAGGGGGTGGGATTGTGAAATTGTCGAAAATATGTTTCAGGACATGTCACCTGAATAATAATGGGCAGCACCACTTTTACACTGAACCGTACAACCTTGTTCAGTAGCAGCTCAGCAACCGCATAGCCGTATGCACGGCTGAAGGAATCTCTGTATAGGTGGTTTTGTCTTGCAAAGTATGAGCTCTGTCTCATGAAATACCTGGCACCCACACCTCAACTGTGAGTACAGTGTAATACCGGTGCATTCCCCTGGCAGCATTTACTAGTCAAATGCAGAGCATTCCAGATGTTTTACAGATGCATTCATTTTTTTTCCCCCATGTCTTCATTTTTAAAGACATGAAGCCCCATCCTCCAGCAGACTGGTCTACTTTCCAAGGGTCAGTCATGGTTGGCTTTAGTCATCACTGAAACCATACTGCCTCATTTTTTAAAGAACAATACTACCAAGAGCAGGAAAATGCCCCTCTTCACCAACCAATCAGGATTGCTAGCATTCTGATTGTTACACAGGGCAAAGTAAGAAAACTTGCAAACCTTGATGAGTTCTGGATGGTGATTGGCTGGTGAGGAGGTTATGACACTCAGATATCATAAGGGAAGAAAAAGTTGGGCCAGTGCTACAGACTGTTGGCAGTGCTGCATGCTGCCATGTGCGGGGATCAAAGTCAGTAACAAGCACAGAGGCAAACTTCTGGCAAAGGAAAAGCACCAAAGTTCAGAGATAGCAAATACAACCAGTTGGGAAGAGACCCATAAATCAACTCCAGAATAGCACCAGCTGAGGTGCTTTCAAAATCAGGAAGAGTCAGGGCAGACTGAAGAGGTTTACACAGGGGGAAGAAGAGGAATGACTTCAGGCACTAAGCGGGTGTCTGATTACATCATGAGAGGAAAATGAGAGGTAGCAATGGGTCCAGATCCTTGCCTCTCTAACCCCAATGGCAAGAATCCTAGTGATGTGAAAGAGAAGCAGGGACAGGTTTGAATTGTTGAATGTATCTGTAGTCAAGCATCATCACATAATTAATTTTAAACTAACAGAATACAAAAACCCCTTGATCAAAAGAGAGCATGTTTTTCATTTAAATGAATTAAACAACTGCCCTAACCCAGGTTGTTTTGTGATGACAGCCCAACATCCCATTGGAAAAGACAGTACTTGTTAGATGTGAAAACTGCTTTTACACTTCACCAGAACTAGCATTTCTGCACTGCATGCCCCCTCACCAGCCACCAGGCCCAACAGTCTCTCAGGAAGAGCAGCAATCTAAGGCAACTAGTCAGGACTGTGACAGTGGATGAAGGCCTCTTCAGCATTTATTGGTGTATTTGGTTGTGATGGAAGTAGTCTGTGTTTATTCTAAAAATAGCAATTGGGCTCTTGCCTTTGTTGTTTTACTTACCCCATCAACCCCATGGCAACCGTCGACATATTGGATCTGCTGGTTCCTGAATAGCCAACTGTGGGCAGGTGGTAAAAGTAGCCCTGCTGCTCTTAAGTCTGCCTGTTCCCCGCAGTTCCACGAGGGTCTGTTACCTTTTCTCCTTTTCCCTCCTTGCCTCCCCAGCTTCCTCCTAAATCCTCAACTCTCAGATGCCCATATGAGACAGGCCAAGAAGAGATGGGTTTTTTTATTCTTCATATTTTGTAGAGATTTTTGAGGAGTAGCACCATTCTTCACAATGGACACAAAAAGACAATAAAAGGCAGAAACCAAAGGTTTGGGTATGGCTTTGCTGGTAGTAGGCCCATGATAGTCTGGCAAGGGCCAAAGCGACAGTGTAAGGGCACTTATATAGGCTGGTATCGGCCACTATTTAAAACATACAGTTGAGACATGCACAAATACTGCATTTCTTAAATAGGAACTAGCCAGAGGGAAAATTTGGAATTTTGACCGTGTATCTGTATTGTTTGTCATAATGAAAGTTACTGATAATGCAAAACACTTAAGCTTATGAAATAAGTATTTTGGAACAAAGGATGTATACTATAGCTTTGTCAGCAGTTTGTTATGTCACAAAAGTTATTACTCTTCTTGACAAACCTTTTATAGACTGAATACTTAAAATGTTGTTCTTTTTCCTCCACAGATCCTTAGAATTTGCACGAGATACACCCCAGAGCAGGACACGATGACATTTTCTGATGGCCTTACCCTAAACCGAACTCAGATGCACAATGCTGGATTTGGTCCACTAACTGACCTTGTGTTCACATTTGCCAATCAGCTCCTGCCTTTGGAAATGGATGACACAGAAACAGGCCTACTTAGTGCCATCTGCTTAATCTGTGGAGGTATTGTACAGCATGAATTTTGACATGTTTTAAAAGAATAAATATTAAGATATCTACTTAATATTCCTACATTGCTTTGCTTCCCCCTGCTGTATTATAGAGGAATTATTAAAACAGTTTTTATTTTGGGCTTGTTTAAATTGGACTAAGTTTTATAGTCCTTCCTCAAGATAACTGCCTCTCAAATCAGTCAGAAGTCTGGGTTTTTGCCAGATAAAAGGACAGAAAGACCTATCCCGCTGGGGTTTTTTTGGTTTTCGTAAAAGTTGTGTGTGGTGGGACGGGTCCAGAAAAGGTTAACCATTTCTTTTGTGCACTGGCTTCTTTAAAACCACTTTTATATCCAGTTGTTGTCTGTGAATAAAAGATACACACATATAAACATTCACACAGAGAGCATGAGAAATATCCTCTTTTACAAAAACTCTAATCATTACTGAATAATTTTATTCTGAAATATGTACAGTACTAAAGACAATATCATTTCTTGGGTGTGGCTTTGACAAGTGGAAAGGGACACTGAGAATTTAAGAACTAGAGAATTTCAAATAGTTTTTGGATTCAATGCCTGCCCCCAAATCCCACTGCCAATTTTTACTGTTTTCTTATCTTTTTTTTTTTTAATTATTTCCTTTCCCCTTTTGCTTTACAAACTCTGACAGAGGCCAGAGAAACTGAATGACTAAATAAAAACTATTAAATGAAACATATATACTAAGTGCCTCAACCGCAGAGAATAAACACACTAACTAGCATTTTTCCTCTGTCTCTTTCAGGTATAATAATTTTAAGTGTTACCTGTAGCAATAGATGGTAAAAGTTTCTGAGACTGAAGTGCAATTGTATAGCATGAATTTGGACAGAATACTTTTAGGTGCAACATGTAGCAACAGACAGTAAAAATTGTTGAGACCGGAGGCATTATTATTAATCTGAGGTGTTAGTGGCACATCTATAATATTCTATGGATGACACCTGCTGTAGTTCAGGCTAGTGCTGCCACCTTCTGATATGTGGAAGAATTTGCTTTTGGACCACGTGAAGAAAACCAAATAGGGCTTTTTTTAACTTAGCCGAGTAACCTTTATTATTATAAAAATAAACATTTAAAATTAATTTTGAAATGCTAATTTAGCATAACACTTCTCCTTTGGGGGGAAAGGGGCAGAAAGCAAGGATGTAGTCATTTGTTTTGTTCTGCATTGCCCAATTTGCAATTTTTCCAAGTGACTGGGCACATCTATATTAGACGCTTACTTACTAAGCACATCACAGCACAAACTGTGCTAATAACCTGCTGCACAGTGTTATTAGGCTAATGCCCAGTAAGCATCACTAAATAACTGTACGCCGGCGCTAATGCATAGTAACTCTAGGTACTGAGCATTTAGTTAGTACTTTAAGTGAGTACTAAGCTAAATGCGCAGTATCTAAGGTGCATTAATGAGCATGTAGATGCACCCACTGAGCAGCAGGGTAAACATTGAAAAACACATCACTTAGAGAGTGTATGAAGGAGCATAACAGGTGAGGTTCCAGGAGTTGCTGTAATGCCCCTAGTGGTCACCTCAACCCTGCCTGGCTCTTGTCATTGCCTCCCAAGATGCCATCCTGATTTCTTACCTGCCATGTCTCGTTGTAAAACCTGATGAAGACAGGCTGCCCAGAGGCTGGTGAGCCTAAGGTGCTCTCTCTTCCTGTCTCCATGCCGGTTCCTTTTGTCCTACTCTCCTTAAGGGCTAAGTTTGTGGCCTCCTTCCACCCCTAAAGCTACACCCATGTTTCATACCTCTGTATACCATTCCATCCCTTGCAGAGGCCTCAGTCCTCCTGGCTTTAGCCTCCATTTCTTCTGGCTGCTGGCCTCCACCCCTGGCCCACCAATTTGGGCCCAGCTCTTGTGGCCTCAGCCTTGCCTGTTCTCTGGGCCTCTGGCCCATGCCGTCCCTTGCTCTGGGGCAAGGCTGCTTGCCACTGAAGCCCTGGCCCCTTCCCCACTGTCTGCCCTGAGGTGCATGTGCAGTCACTGACAGCAATGAATGGGGTTGGAGCTATGGCCCTGGTGCAGCATTTGTAGGCTTACGGCTGCCTGCTGCAAGCAGCCACAAGTCTGCAAGCCACTGCACTGGGGTCTGGAGCCCCAACCCCACTTGTGGCAGGCAGCGGCTGCAGGCATACCTCCAGAAGCATGGCAGGGGAGGGGCCAGGGCATGGAGCACAGGGCATGGGGAGAGGAGCCTGGCCCCTTCCCACTGCAGACTGGGCACTGGCCACATGTGCAGTTTGCACAGGGATAGCACAAACACCTGCTGGACCTAGCCAGGCTGTGATGGGGATAAGTGACATGGTGGAGGTCCATGCTATCCCGTGGCAGCAGCCCAGCTCCAGGGGCAGGGTCTGGGGACTGGCCTGCTGGGGGGAACTGGCTCACTGTGCTAGAGTGTAGGAAGAGGAGCCACCTTGGGACTGCTTAGGGCAGCTGGCCCTGTGACACTGCCCTTGCCCACAAGCACCTTTCCTGGCCCCATGGAAAGGCCTGAGGGCTGCCCTGTCTCATCCCCAGAAGACACAGATTGGGGGCAGTGGGGGTCAGAGCCCTCTTGCATGAGTCAAGAGCACACACACAGCTCCCCATCCTTTGCATCTGGGCCTGGCAGGACAGGGATGGGAACATACCCCACCTTCCCCCCCCCCAAACCCCTGCCCTACATGGGGGTTCCAGGCTTCATGGGTGTGCAGCCCCTGGTGGTGGAGCACGACCATGGCCCCTTCCATGCAGTAGTCCGCAAGGTACTTGTGGGAATGAACTAGGGCAGGACTGCAGACCCCATTGCAGCCGCTTCCAGGCTTGTGGCTGCCTGCTGACATCTGGCCCAGGCTCTGGTCAACTGGCGCCTGGTACAGAGCCCAGGCTGCTTACAGCAGGGCTTGTAGTGTCCCTGTCGCCTGCTGCAAGCAGCCCAGGCTCCATGGCTGGTGGCAGCTGCCCAGAGCCTGAGCCAGATATAGCGTGCTGAGCAAAATGGCTTTGTGTGCCATGCTTTGTTACATGTGTCCAGGTTGCCAACCCCTGTGCTAATTCATTCGCAAGCATCTCCCTCAGAAGCTCCTCACCCTTCAGCATGCAGAGCCAGACTGTGTGCTGTGGCTCAGGCCCTGGGTTTATATGCTTGGAAGCCATACCCCCTCTTGGTCACCTGCCTTCTCCAGCTGTGCACAGGGTTTTCCCTGTCAATCAAGGTCCAGCCTGTGCTCATGCAGCTGTGGCCCCACAGCCAGCTAAGCCTGCAGTAGCTTCTTAAAGGGGCAAGAGCCTTCTGGCTCCCTGCCACAGTTCCCTCCCCTCCCCTTCCAGACACATTACACAGATGAATGAAGAAAAACAGGGAGGTTCACAGAGTTACGTCACAGCTTTGTTTTTGAGAACACAGAGAAACTTGTTTGACTGGCAGTTTGAGAAAAATGCTACACTTACATCAATGGAAAAATTTTATTTACCTCTGCAGACCGCCAGGACCTTGAAGAACCAGCAAAAGTAGATAAACTACAAGAACCGTTGCTGGAAGCATTGAAAATTTACATCCGAAAGAGACGACCCAACAAGCCTCACATGTTTCCAAAGATCCTAATGAAAATCACAGATCTTCGCAGTATCAGTGCAAAAGGTAAGCTATGTCTTTGATACACTGTCAGGTTCGTAGGAAAGAGGAAATATCTGGTTTGTAGGCTTTGATTACAGCATGTTTAAGAACAACAAACAAACAAACAAACAAACACTTTGCTTTTCTTTGTTGGGAAATCTTGGCTTAATCCTCCTGATGTTTTATGACACTCTTATACATAAGCACTTACATTCTTCATATTCTTCATTTAATATCGTCACACCATTGATACTGAAATCTGGTTTTGTTCCTAGATGGGTTAGAAATGAAACTGACTATCAGTAATTTAAAGAGCAGAAAAACCCTCAACTAATTTTCATTAATCATTTTTTTCTAGTAAAATATGGCCTAATTGTATGTAGTACCACAGATCACTTTCAAGTAGAAATATCTAGTTTTTGGTGCTGTATTAAAAAACACATGCAAAATTCCCAACATCCTGGATCTAAACACTCCTGAAATTTTAGTCCATATAATTCAAACTAACCTGTTTTTTACATCTTTGAAAAACACATCTCAAGTGTCTGAGAGCTAAGCTTTTAATGGGTTGAGCATGCTGATTTAATATATTTTCAAGCAGAAATGAAACAGATACTCTTCTTGCCAGTATTTAATGGTAGCTGAACCCTTCTTCCATCCGTGCCTTTAGTGCTAAGGAGAGGGTGGGCTTCTGTAGCAGGTGCACTTAGGTAGCAGGAGGATCTGCCAGCCGGTTGTAAATATGTATTGTACAATCAGCAGCACATTCCTGCATCCTGAAACATCTTGCTCTGTATGATAGCTCTAGGGGTGAACACGCTGCTTTGGTTTTTACATGGCACCTCTTAAATACATCAGGCTTTGAATGTGTAGACCTGAAATTGATACTCCTGTTTGATATAGCTTTATCAGCAGTTTGATATAGGTGTAACTGCTCTGCCTTTAATGAGTTGCACCAATTATGCAGCAGTATAGAAATAGGTGTACACTCTAAGTTCACAAAGATAAAATGAATTCAGCGAGCTATCCCACTGTACCACTGACCCATGCCTTTTTAATGGTTAAATATTAGTTCTACCTACTTCATAGTCTTTGGCTTCTATTGTTTTCCCGGGTAAAAAGAAAAGCACCTGGGATACATGACTGAAGGTACTTCTCTCTCTCCCCCTCTTTCTCAATTTCTATTTGACATCTCTTAAAACATTTCATAGTCAAAGTAAAAGAAATAAAACTAACACCTTACAATATATTTTTTTTTAATGTTGTAAATTAAAGAAAACATGGACCTATTTTGGTGGGCGTTCATCCTATCAATTAATTCAGAGATGATTGTTAAGGAAGGGATATACCAGAACTGGAGGTGAAAACAAGTGTGTCCTCAAAACTGCTTAAAATAATAAACTAAAGCTTGTGATTTGGCCATAGAGATAAAATAAAGTAATCCAATTATATTTCCACCAACCTAAACCTACAAAAGCAACTCATAGCAATGTAAGGCTATAAAGGTACCACTCAGAACCTCAGAAGCAGGCCGTCTTAATTCCACAATCCCGGTTCCTTGTTATACCCGTTATGTCTCCCTTGGGAATATGGCAGTGTCTTGAGAGTTAAATGAGCATGTTAAGATGGAAAGAAGAACTTGTTCTTAGGCATTACATGTAATTGCATTAATGCTTTGTACCAGAACTAAATCATACTAAAGAACTGGTGGTACCTTTTGGGGTGTTGCTATAAAAGTCATTCATTTGAAGAAATGAATATTAATCATCTTTCCATATTCATTTCATATTTAAAACAAAATAAAGATCATCCACTCATGGATGAACTTTTGAATATTAGTTACTTCCAAAGTAGTCTTTTAGGTGATTCTGTATCAAGATTCATGACTACTGTGCTCACCTCTTTGTCCCTGACTGCTCGTTAGGACACCTTCCTTTATTTACACTCACTTGGAAAGTTGGTCGCTAAAGAAGATGAAGCAGAAAATAGACTTCACAAGATCTGAAAAACGATGACCTTTTAAACAAAGGCCATCAATGTGGGTGACTGTTCTCTCTTCTCAGAAGATGCATTAGATTAATTACATAAATCTAATCTACTCTATGGTGTTGAAAAAGCATCAGGAAATAGGTCCAGAGGTTCTCTCCTTTACCAGGACCATAATTTTTTCTTCTTTCATCTTGTTTGCCATTTTTATGTAGTCGTCCCCCACCCCCCAAACACACACTCTTTTACTGAATAGAAGTTATTCAGTTACCTTTTTGAAATCCAGATTCTTGAAGAGCAAGATCAGGGTGAATGTAGTGGGATATCTTACAGCACTACCTGTTTATCCAAATAGCTGTATGGCCATGAAAGATCAGAAGTTGGTCTTGATGGGTAATGTCTTTTTCAAAAATAGAAACAAATGTTTTTAGTTCTAACACACTGCTGTGTGAGTAAAATTATCTTTCTATGTAGATAATACAAAGATGGCTCTTACCACCTTGTGACTGAATGTTTAGTGTCTGTCTGTCTTTATTAGAAGGCTAAAGTTATGTCCTGCTCTGAACACTGAAAATTAGTTTTGCTGATGACTGATTGCTGCAAGTCAGTGGACATCTGACAGCCTCCCTTGCTAAGAGTAATTTATATTCTGCCATCCACTAGTAGTTTTATTTTGAGGTCCAATATGGAGTGGAAGCTGGGAACAAATGGCTTTAGAGTGTTTGCATTCATTCTTTTCTGAGACACTCTTGGATAAAAAATGGTACTTTTCCTCTTTGAGCATGCTAAGCTTTGAAGTTCTGCATGGTATAGTCTTGCCATATACACCTGTTGGTTAGTGGAGCCAGTTCAGGAAATTTGAGGCTATGCTTTCTTCAGATTCTGAAGTTTACCTACTCTCCCAGAATTTGATGGAGACAAAATTGAATGACCTGAATTAAAGCCAACAGTTCATTGCAAGTTAGGTAGAAGTAAAATTGATTCACAATGCAGCAGGTTCTTTCAAATAAGCTTCTGATCCACCTTGATGATAAATCTCAGCAATCCCACCAGTTTCATTTCTGCACCTGAAAAGTCCTAAGACCAGCAACGATGAAAAATACTGCCTGTGGTTTTGGCTGATCAAGAAAGAATGCCCGAGACCCAATTACTTTAACCGATTCTATTTGAGGCTACCCTTATGAATACTCAGAACAGGAGGTAGTGCAGAACGTGGATGCTGTGAGATCATTTTAAGCGTGCTGCAGGAAACATCCTTATCAATTGTGGCCTTTCCAAGACCTTTGCCACAGAAGAATGCAGCTACTTTTCCATAGTCCAAAAAAATGAGTGGAACCTAAGAGCTGGAATCTTCTGAGGAATGCCTTGAGTTTAAAAAAGTTGACAACCAGTGTACTGGGATAAACAATGATTTTTAAGTGTGTGAAAAATAGGCGATAAGGACTATTACTCTAATTGATTGAGAAACTCCTAAAACAGGCAAAATTACTGCTACAATAATTTTCAAGAGAGGCCTTAACTCTCTTAGGCTTATTTTAAAATCCCAACCAAGGGTGCTGCTCTAAGCCTACCATTTCATGGTATATTAAGATTTTAAGTTGGCATGTTCCTTGTGCTGCGCTTGGTAGTATTTCATACATTCAAAAACATCAGATAGCTTATGGCTGGCTGGTCCTTACACAAAAGTTGAATTAGTGTTGTAGGGTTTATAAAACCCTGGAGTAAACAACCGATACAAGACAAAAATTATAATTAGTAGGTATAAACATCATTAGGAGCAAAGTAGTGAAAATGTTTGAAAATTTCATTTGTAAAAGGTGACTCCAACAAAATATCAGACTGATTATACCTTAGCTTTGAACAAATAAGTTTTTGTGGAAGTCAGAATTAGACTCCTAATTTCTAATTGCTTTTACATGGGCTGACTTAGACCAGTGTAAATTAAACAGCTGAACCACACTTGATTGTTAAAGCAGAATTCTGTCCTTAGTGTTCCACATGAAGGGTCAGCAAAGTTTTCTGGTGGTGGGCCAGAATGACCCACCTCTGACCCAAGGCAGACCAGTGCTAGGACCTGGCTATGCAGCCGTTTCTCTGCTGCCTAGCTGCGGTGCAGTTCAGGTAAAGTCCCCTGCCACCAAAGCCCCAGTCTACAGGCCAGATTTAATGGCTCTGTGGGCCAGATCTGGCCCATATGCCATAGGTGTTGCCCCCTGTTTTGTGGGCTCCTATGTAATCAGTGGATTAAGTAGAGTACAAACCAGAATATTTATTTTCTTTTCCTTGAATTAAATCCAGCTTCTTTGTAAAATTAAAAAATAAGTTCTGAAAAGGTGTTGAAAGTAGTTTTCTGTTCTTTCTATAAAAAATAAATTGCTTCTAGTTGATCCGTTTACCTGTAACTTAAGTTTGGAAAGCACTTAAGACAACAGCAGTAAATTAAGTGAATTGATCTACTGCTTTTGTTAGGGACAAATAATTTTGGCTGCTATTTTTTTATGATAAAAACATTCCTCTTTTGTGTACTATTATTTATGAAAGCTTGTTTATATAATTTTTTATGCAAAAGGTTAGCAGAAGACTCTTATTTCTTAGTATCCAGTTTTAATGCTCTTGTGCATAGTGATGACAATGCCAAGTTAAGAACAAATCATGCAAGCTGTGCTAACCAAAAGGGGCTTCCATCTTTTTGTTTGTTTGTTTTTTAAAGGGGCAGAACGTGTGATTACACTGAAAATGGAAATCCCTGGATCAATGCCTCCTCTCATTCAGGAAATGTTGGAGAACTCTGAGGGACATGAACCACTGACACCAAGCTCAAGTGGAAACACAGCAGAGCACAGTCCTAGCATCTCACCTAGCTCAGTGGATAACAGCAATGTCAGTCAATCTCCAATGGTGCAATAAGACAATTTCCAGCTACTTCAGACATTTCTAATACCTTATGTACAGGGATGAAAAGCAAGAAAAACATTTTTACTGCTGCTTAGTTTCCGGACTTTTATATATATATATATATATATATATATATTAAAAACTCAACAAGGACCAAGAAGTTTTCATATGTATCGATATATACTCCTTGCTGTTTAAACTCTTAACTAGAAAAACACAAACTTTTGAAACTCTAAATCAGCCATCTCATGCAACAAGAAACTAGTTAAGCTTCTGTTTTCTTCTAAACATTCAAGATTGCATGGTGACAAGACAGTTCTCAAACTTTAAATTCTGGTTATGTTTCTGATGACTTTGTACATACAAATATATGGCTCTACTTTCTATACTGGATGTTTGGTGCTTTCCTTTTGTCTTGCATACATAAAATGATCGAGACATCAAGCTTATAAAATGGACTGCTGTACATGTCCAGATAAAGTTTAAAAAGACATTCTGATTTAGTTAGTATGAAAACTTATCATTGAACTTTCTGATGCCCTCAGTTTGCATCTCCTTTCTTGCTAAAAAAAATGTATACAAAAATTCACTGCACTAACAGAAGGGACTTCTGTATCAGTGTAACTGCCAGCTCAGTTATTCAGATGTCATTTGTTCCGCTGTTATGTCACTTTAAATTTCAAGGTTTATTACCTGGTTGACATATCTACACATTTTTAAAAAGCCCTACGCTTTTACAGTAAAGATAGCCTCCAAGGCAGAAACACTTTTCAGTGTTACCACGTTTTTGTTTACTTGTTCACAAGCCATTAGGGAAACTTCATGGGATTACCTGCAGACTCATTCACTACTTCTGAACTGGTGAGTGCAGTGTATTTCCTTAAGAATCCGATACCAGGAGTAGGGTGCCTGGTACCACAACTAGGACTTCCAGAAACACAGGAAGAGAATCTGCCTTTTTGACCTTGTTAAATCACCATGAAGCAGAGTGAAAACTGTGGTAGAATGGTTAACATTAAAAGTGTCAGTTTCTTAGGTTTCATTTAAAGCACTAGTGGATTTTTTTTATATATTCTAGCAAATCTGTGATGTACTTTCACTGGCTCTGTTTGTACATTGAGATTGTTTAACAATGCTTTCTATGTTCATATACTGTTTACCTTTTTTCCATGGAGTCTCCTGGCAAAGAATAAAATATATTTATTTTAAAACTGTGTAGAAAGCAATTGTTCTAATCCAAGTTTTCCAGCACACAAAAGTGATAGATTTTCATTTTTAATGTTTAAACTTCATTTCAAAAAGCAGGTTTGCAGTTTGCAACCATGACAATTAAAATGTGCTTTAGCACAGCTGTCTAGAACATCTCTACAAGCCAGTCAGACAAATACATGACATTTCAATGAGTAAAAAAGAGCATAAAACTGTAGGTGTAAGAACAAAATGTTAAAATGCCTACACACAATAATAAAAACCATCAATTACATCATCACATAAAATAAGTCAAATGTACAAAAGTTTGCGACAGAAGGGACAAAAGGACAACACAAGATATTTGTTGGAAAATGTTTGTGTGCTCTTTGGGCACTTAATTAAACATATCAAAATCATCATCTTCATCAGACTCTGCAAAGTATTTCACCTCTTTCCTAGCCCGACCTGTCCGTGGCTTAGGGGTAGAGTCAGAGGCAAATTCAGACTGGAAGATGTCTGCATCAGAATCCGGATCAAAGGAGGCCTTCTTGGATTTCTTTAAAAGAAATGGAGAATGCCATAACAATTCTGCAGTGCGCTTAAGAACGTTTCTCTAACATCTACATCCCAGACTTGCCTAAATGCCACTTCCCATAGAAACAAACTAGGTTGCATCAACATGCTCCTTTAAGGAAAACGATAAAAAAGCCACAGCCATCCCAAGCAGCCAAATCTGCTCCTCCTTTATGCAGCAGTAATAATCTATTTGAAACTGACCTTGCTTGGTGTCAACTTGGGTGTTTTCTTGCCAGGGGTGTAGTCACCTTCATTTTCTGAACCAGATGCTTTCCTTTTCTTTGCCCCTCTACCTTTCCCTGGTTGAGAGAAAAATGTACTGATTAATTACAATATATGTTGATGTTCAGTGTTAGCACAGCAGTGCTCAGCAGCCCCATGAGCTGGACGAGTGACAGGGGGCTGGTCTGCAGGCCAGATCTGTTTTCAGGGTCAGCACCTGGATTGGCCCCTGCACTGTGCCACCCTGCCCTAGCTCCAGCCATACTCTGCAACACCCATGGGACAACGGTATCCGGCCCGCTAGGCTCCCCGCAAGTCCAGAGATTTGGCATCAGCGAAGCAGCAATTAATGCTACCGCTGATTCCTTGCAGCCAAATTTTCCGACCAGTGGGGAACCTTGCAGGCCAACAGACACAACTCTGCCACAAGTTGAGGGTTGAGCAACCCTGCATTAGTGCATCTATTGCTAAGAGGTTTTTTTAAAGTTTGACTAAAAGGTTAAAACTTACACCACGGTTATATATCTCCCTGTAGAAATTGGATATAAAGCACTAAGATTCTGTTATTCCAGAGTTTCTAAGGTTTTAAATTTTTTGGTTAAGATTCTCAAAAACTATTGCCTCACTCTTGCATTTCATGGTCTCAGGGCATGCACAGCTCAACTAGATAAAAAGCTTCTGGATCTCCGAGGCAATACAAGACCTCACCACTAGTACTAGTTACACACAACCACGATCTATTTCAAGGACTTAGCCTGGTCTGTCATTACTGAAGCACTCTCTTCATCTTGAGGACCAGTGAGTATTCAACTTGATTTTCTGTATTGCATCCACTTATTTTGGGGCCCTCAGTGATGAAGGAGCAGATATACTGCAAAATCCTACTGCAACTATAGTGAAGAATAAAAGCTGGATTTCTTGTTGACCAAAAAACCTTTATACTGATGACACTGTGCTCTGCCCCTCTCTAAAGTGGAAAAAAATGTCCTGTTTCATAAAGCCAAACTTAATACAGGCTTATCGTATTGTCTGTCACTAGAAGCAGTAAACCAAAGATTTTAAATTGTATCACAGAGAAATGTGACTGATGATTTGCTAGTGAAACAACAGCTTTCAGCTCTAATTTTAGGACAGTGCTTTTCTGCTTATTCATAAAAAAGGAACTCAGTACCATATGATGTAGAAGCCAAATTCAAAAACTACAAGCTTTGAAGCCTGAGCTTTTGTGGTGTGTGATTAAATTTGCAATCTGTTGAAATCCTCACCTTTGGGTGCTGTAGTCTTCTTTGGAATGCCAAATTCTGAATCCGAGTCAGAATTTATGATCTCCATCTTCTTCCCCTTGGGAGATCTTTTAGGTTTAGGGGGTCCATCTGAAGATGGCTTTGCTGTTTAAGTTAAGGACAGTAATGCTGACTTTGCATACTACATACATAAGACTTAAATAATTACAGTATTTATTCAAATCAAAACAAGGGTTTTTTTCCCCATGCAACATGTGGTGGGGAGCTCATGGGTCTTGTCTTTAGATTTGAGTACTGGGCCATGATGGAGATGAAGCTGCCATTTCCACTGCTGCTTGGCTGAGGCCAGGCTGGTTTGTCCAGCAGAGAAGCATGGAGGTAGGGGGCAGGAGAGACCATGAACTGCTGAATCTCTAACTCTGGCTCCAACTTTGATTTGGGCCAGAGCTGCTGCTGTTTTCAGGCCCAGATCCACTGTGCGCTCCATACCTTGGGCCAGAGATGGAGCCAGAGCCTCTGCATACAGTAAGCAGCAGCTTTCCCTGCTGCTCATCTCCCTACTGCTTCCTTCTTTGTTGCAGCATTTTGTGGGGAGACAGACAAATTTAAGACAACCCTTGAATAATTAGTTTTGATACATACAAAATTTTAAATAATTTAAAATTTGTTGAGGGGGTGATCTTGGATTCAGGTAATACAATAGGTACTCTAATACAGTTAACAAGTTGTTACAGGAGTAGATTAGAACAGTTTCTATACTAGAGAACTTTATTTTCGGCAGCTATTTCTTTCAGTGATCCTTTTCTATTATTTTAGACATACATGGTAAAAATTATTCTTTAGCATAAAACTCAAATGATTTTGAGATATTTTCCAAACCTTTTCTACTTTTAAGGAAACAAAGTAATATGTAAACCGGTTGCTTTGGTATAGATCTTCTGGAGATTTTTTTTCTGAGAAAGGTATTAATGAGGAAAGCACAGTGCCTTGAAAATCAAGTTAGCTTGGGGAGGCATTCTATGGATAGGGCAGGGTGTCAAAGATATAGTTCTGCCAAATAAAACCCACAAATGTCGCTTGTGGACCCTATGCTTCAACTCAACTGCATGGCCTCACCAGTACTCTGGTCTATTGAGAGTCTGTGGCTGACCTCTCAGTACAGACCTTCTAGAAACTAAAAGAGGGAGGCGCATTTGGGCTCTATATGAGCCTCTTCCATATTCTTACATGACTGGGAGGTCTTGATGCTTGTCCTTTTGATGACCCCCATGCCCATCTTTTCCAGGGATTGCATTCCCAGGTCAGCATAACTGACGACAATGAATCACAGAAAATTAGGGTTGGAAGGGGCCTCAGGAGGTCTAGTCCAAGCCCCTGCTCAGCTATATCATCCCAGTCAAGGCTTTGCCTAGCCAGGTATTAAAAACATCCAAGGATGGAGATTTCATAACCTCTGGGTAACCTGTGCCAGTGCTTTAGTGAGAAACTTTTTCCTAATATCTAACCTAAACTTTCCTTGCTGCAACTTGAGGCCATTGCTCCTTGTTCTGTTATTTGCCACCAGTGAGAAGACTCTAGATCCATCCTCTTTGTTACCACTCTTCAGGTAATTGAAGGCTGCTATTAAATCCCTGCTGCCCAGCCAGTCAGTCCCCAACTTGTACTGGTCTACTGCATTGCTGACCTACGACTTGGTGCCTGGGTTTGAGGACAATTTGAGGAACCTGATTAGCAGGAATACATGTAGTTTCATTCTAAAGTCCTTTCCTGGGCTTGAGCAACCAGCAAATGTTTCATCCTTGAGTCAATATAAATCACAGGAAGTCTGAGGTAGGATTTAGCCTCTCACAGCCAGTGACATACCCTTTTTAGCAGCTGCTGTTTTACTGGGAAATTTCTCCATTTGTTTTGGGGTAAAAGATGATGTGAAGACTGGGGCAGAATCCTCTTCATCGCTGTCTAATTTTGTTGCATCTAAAAGAACAAAAAAGTTTAGGAGATAGCATATGCATATATACATCTACTGTACATTTTAGTCTTTGACATATGCTGCATGTCTCTAAGGTTCAGAGCAGGGGTACAAAACTGTTCTTGTGTCTTGGGCCAATTCTGGACCATGGGGCTTCCTGAGGGCTGGATCTAACCTAGCACATGAAGAAGTGACAGCAGTGGAATCTTCAGGTCTGACACAGGGCACACAGCAGCCCCTACTGCATGCCCTGTCCCATAGCCAGACCTGCCGCATGTCCTTTTCCAGTGGCAGCACTGGGCATGTGGCAGGGGCTGGCGGCTGGAGAGGCAGTGCCACAGCACTGGTGAGAGTCAAAGCAGCTGGAGGGCAAATGGGGCTCTGTCAGCTCTTGCTCACCATAACTGAGCACAATGTCACCTGGGCCCCCAAGGGGGGCCACACCCCCAACTTCTGGTGGCCCACTGGTAGTCCAGCAGGTGGCCACTTTGCATGTCATATCAACCCTTAGGCTGTATGTTTAACACTCCCAGCTTAGAGCATCTCTTCCCCCTACAAATCTGAGCAGTTTAATGTTTTTGCCATAATACAAAGTTGGTATTCACTACACATATCTGATCTAGTGCATCTTGGTTATTGCAGTATTAAATGAACTGATGTAAAAAGCAAAACACACCATCATCAGTCTTCTGAGAATAAGATGGAAATGAGAAAAGATTCCCAAAATCTTGATTCTTCTTCTCTTGAGGTGTTTTTCTACTTTAAAAAAAGAAAACAAAATAGTATATACACATTATATTCTACATGTACTGTTTGAAACATTATTACTGCAAGGTGTATAGCACTTCTGCATGCTAGATAACTACTTTTCAGCCAAACATTCTGACCACCTTGTAAATAATCTCATTTTTGCCACATAAATCAACCAATTTTGCAGATTAAAAATAGACCAAGGTAAAAAATAGGATCATAGGAAAAGTGGAGCTGGAGGGGACCTCAGAGTTATCTAATCCAGGCCCCTGTTCAAGGCAGGATCATTCCTGACTAAAACATCCCAGTCCAACTTGAAAACTTTCAGCAATGAGAGATTCCACAATTCCTCTAGGTAGTTTGTTCCAATTCTTGACCACTCTCCTAGTCAGAACATTCCTCCTGATTTCCAACCTAAATTTCTTCTGCTGATGCTTAAGGCCATTACTCCTAGTGCTATCCCCTTTGGGCAGAGAAAAACGTATCCGCCTCTTCTCTATAACCACCTTTCAGGTATTTGAAGACTGTTATCAAATCCCTCTTCACTTCTCTTCTCCAGATTAAACAATTCTAGCTTTTTCAGCCTTTCCTCATAAATCTTGTCTCCCAGACCCTTAATCATTTTGGTTGCTTCCTGCTGGACTCTCTCAAAACTGTGCCCATCCTTTTTGAAGTTTGGGGCCCAAAAATGGACAGAGTGCTCTAGGTGAGGTGCTGAATATAGCGGAAGAATCACTTCCCTTGATTTGCAAGTGGCACTCCTGTCAATTCAATACAATATAATACAATACAATGCAATACAGTATATTGTTGACTTTTTTGCAACAAGGACACACTGTTGGCTTGTATTCAGGTTATAGCCCTACTGTAAACTTCATGTCATTCTCTGCAGGACTGCAGCCTAGCCAATCATTCCCCAGCCTGTGCTTGTGTATGCAATTATTTCATCTCAAATGCAGAACTTTGCACTTGTCCTTGTTGAATTTCATTTGGTTGATTGCAGACTGTTTTTTCCAATCTATCCAAATTATTCTGGATTACAGCCCTATCCTTCAAAGTGTTTGCAATTCCACCCAATTTAGGATCATCTGCAAATCTGCTAAGCATGCACTCAATCTTATGTCCATATCTTTAATGAAGATATTAAAGAATACTGGACCCCTGGGAACCCCATTAGATACGGCCTCCCAACTAGACATTGACCCATTGAAGACTACTCCTTGAGCATGATGATCCAACAAGTTGTGTATTCACCTTATTTTACTTTCACCTAGTCAGCCTGTCCTTAACATGTCAAAAATCTTGCTAAAGTCAAGGTATATCATATCCACTGCTCTCTCTCCTTCCACAAAGCCTGTCAACCTTATCATAGAAGGAAATCTAGTTGGTCAGGCATGATTTACTCTTGGTGAAGCTATGTTGGCTGTTACTGATCGCTTTGTACTCCTTTAGGTGTCTCACAATAGATTCTTTGAGAACCTGCTCCATGATCTTTTCAGGAATCGAGATCAGACTGACTGGTCTGTAATTCCCCAGATCCTCCTTCTTCCCTGTCTTAAAGATGTGCACTATATTTGCCCCTTTTCCGATAACCCAGGACCTTACCCAACATCTACAAGTTGTCAAGCAAGATAGGTAATAGCTCTGAAATTACCTCAGCCAATTCTTTCAGACAACTTTGTGAAGCAGTACTTGAAGCACTATATTATTACTTGGCCCAAGCCATGCTTGTCTCTGCATGAGTGCAAAGTAAGAGGAGGCCAAGAGTTCTTTTTCTGCTTCAAAGTCATCCATACAGAAAGCACTCAGACAGCTGTAGGTGCTAGTTGTTAGTAAGTTCTAAGCACCACAGCAGGCATGTCTACATGAATCTGGTTTCCCAAACACTTCCAGATGACAATCATAAAACACTGGAATGAGAAAATCTTCCTGGGGTTATGGTTAAGTGCTACAATCAGAAAAATGTAATTTAGCTTTCAATAACCAAGTGTTTATGCATATTAACAACATTGGATTAATATTAATCCATTTCCCAACATGTTCCTTCTGTTTCTGGTTAGACACAGATCAAAACCCAACACTGCATTTTTTTCCAGATAAAAATCAGTATTAAAAAGAATATTCAGTTACTGTACTTACTCTGGAGAAGGCTTTGATTTGACAGGGGAGAAGTCATATTCATCTTTATCTAAACTATCTGAAGGAACAAACTCATCCTCTCTGTCATTTATGACTGGAGATGCTTTTACTTTCAATTCATCTAAATCATTATTATTGTTGGCATCATCGTCATCATCATCAGGATCATCTTCCTCTTCTGAGAAATCAAAAGTATACTTGGGCCTTTCAGCTACAAAGAAAGTATTCATTATTTGCATTATTCACATTGAAGTCACACTAACAGCCATTGTACAAACAAATACAAAACCCCCCAAAATTTCACGATTTAAGTAACTGAAAAGAGTTCACAGAAGACAAATAGTAACTTCATGTTTGGGAGGATAGGGCAACAAAACTAACATACTTTCATGATGAACAGATATCACTGCTCACCATTTGATCAGGCACTTTCAGATATTAGCGTTGTCAAGACCAGAGATTCTCAGACAGGGTACCATGGCACCCTAGGGTGCCTTCAGATCCTTTCAAGGGTGCCACATGGTGTCACACAATCATAGATAGCACTGTTAGGTGCGCAAATGTGGTTTACAAGATAAACCCAGAAATTTCAAATAGGAATCCATATTATTAAAAACATTCCAACTTTCTGTTCCCTTTTTGAGTTCTCTGCAACAGAAGAACTGTGGTATTATTTTTCTATAGTTAAAAATGATCAAGTGAAAAACTAGGAGCTGGCATTTTCCAAGGGGTGCCTTGAGCCAAAAAAAAGTTGAAAACCACCACTCTAGATGGTAATTAATCAATCAATCTTTTCTTAAAGGAAAATGTGAAACTGATTTATAAATAATGGACCACATAACCTTCTTTAAAGTACAATTTGAGCAAATTAATCTTAATCACTGACTTGAAAAAATTATCCGAGATTTTCAGGATAAATCTCTCAGATGCTGTCTTCATCAGGCTATCCTATGCTAATAAGACTTAAGGGGCTAAATGTTTCATACTGCAATATAATCTGAGTGGTCTGTAGTTTTCTTTTTGGTAGTTTCTTAGTAGCCTGATTGTGTCACTAAACACCTAGCCTAATAGTATATAAAAATATTCTAAAGTAACTGGTTTGTAATGGCTAACTATTGTTTTCATTACTGGTTTCATAAGTAATTTTTTACCATAAATAAAAATACAGGATTGCCAATCCACACTGAAAACCCATGAGCATAAACTTAATTCTAAAAAAAAAAATCAAGATGTTTGTATTTTCAGTTAATGTTCCAAAGCAGAATTTACAACATGAGTTAGATAAGAAATGTAAAGTCCTGTCTTTATAATAGAGAGTTCCCAGCTATTGATAATCCGAGAGGAAAATTCCAGACTTAAAGCATGCAATTTCATTTATACAGAATGAGCAGCAATAAAACATTGTGCTTATTTGCAACATAGAAACTAGAATACCTGCAGCTCTCCTAAGCAGAGAGTCCCTTGGAATAATCACAGGTTCACTTTCTTCTAAATCACTTTCTGATTTTGATTCATCATCTGACCATGGGTTTCGTTTCTTCACTTTTTTTGCGCTAGATTTCGTGGATGATGGTGTTTTTCTCACTCTGGTCCCTGCCACAAATTGAAATGTCAAGTACAACTGGGAAAAATACTAATTTCTAGTCTTTTTCAGTTTTTTTCACATGGAAAATTGGCTTCATATGTTTATTTAAAAGCAAATGAACAAGGCTTTCAGTAAGGACCATCAAGTCTTATTTTTTAATTCTTCCTGGGGGAATATGTATCAATTTTTTTTAGAGGTTGGGTAACACGACTTAACATCATGACTGCAGCAAGGTCTGCACTGCAGCCCTCCTATTCTTGAAATTAAAATCACTCCTTTTGGGGCAGAGATGAACCTCCAATCTGACGTTTCAGAAGAGAAAGTAATAGGGATTTATTATTTACCGTCTTTCACAATACAAGAACTACCGGTCACAAAATGAATCTAGTAGGTAGTAAGTTTAAAACTAACAAAAGGACATTCTTTTTCACAGACTGTGTAAATTGAAATCTGTAACTCATTGCCACCAGATGTTGTGAAAACTTGACAATTTAGGCAGATTCAACAAGGAGGAAAAATTCTTGGAGGAAAGGGGCATCAGTAGCTATTGAGCATGGGAGTTAGGGGGATAGCTTCTGTATAAGAACTTCCTAGACCAGTTCACTGTCCTTTTCAGTATCCACTCAGGAACTGTGTGGCACATGATACTGGGCAAGATGGACCTATGGTCTGACACAAGAATGGCAGTTCTTACGTTTTTAATCACATTTCCAGCTCCACCTTGGAGCTGGCATTCCTATATTTGGATCTGCATAACAGCTACTTTTTATTCCCATTCTTTTTACACATACTTTTTCAGTCTCTTACCCTCTCAGTTTACATCTTTCTGCCATTAATTTTTCTTTTTCATTTTGCCCCTTCAACAATTCCTGTATTACTGGAAGGTTACACGCAACCCAGGGCAGAGATATGTATTGTTTTTTCTGTGAACATATGTTACGGCAACTAAGTTACATTGATTGCTCTTAAGAACCAGAGGATTTATGTAGTCTGGGAAATTATTGCCAGTCTTGACAAGCCCCAAATTGACCAAAGGTTGATCAAGGTTGACAGAGAACTTATTTTTTCATAATTAAATTGATTTACATTTCTCTGATTAGATACCAAATCATTTTGGCTCTTGTCACCTTCTAAGTCATTTTTTAATAGAGACAGGGCCCAGGAAATTAATGTTTATCAGCAAGACAGTTAATAATACCTACAAAACAAAATCTGTGCATCTCAGATTCCTTCAACCTCAATCTAAAAGTACAAAGCAACTTTAATATGCTAATAATGCATACATATAAATAAGCTGATCTACGTAACTTTAAATTAAGCAGACTTATTATTCAATAGTCTTAATTACTATTATGCAAGTAAGTTACCTGGTTCCTTTTTCTCTCTTTTGGGTTTAGCTTTAGTTGGGGTAACTGAAGTATTCACAGAATCTTCTCCACCGCCTTCTGCTGGTGCACCACCAAATTCCTCAAATTCAAGTTTTATTGCTAGAGAATCAATATCACCCTAAAAAAAAAGATGGTGGTCAATAAAGCTGCAGTGAAAAGAAATCACAATACCACATGCTTCAGACAGGACTGGAATACATTTATTAGTCTTTGCCCAAGAATAAAAACAAGCTAATAATGAGACTCAGTGAGAAATGTTGGTGAAAATAAATCAACATTAAACAATTAAATATACTAGCACCAGATAGCCAGTGCTGTTCCTTTTGTACATTTATGAGGACAGAGTAGAGAAAGGTGTCTTCATAATTCCAGGGACTGAATTATAAGAATTCTTTCTTTGCAAATGCTGGCATAAAAGTAGTAGCATTTAGTAGCTGGATTTAAAGAATTAACAAATTAGCAGTTACGGTATCTAAAATATTTCAACTTACCTTCTTCTTCTTTAGCAATTTCTTACTGGCGTCAGCTTTCATAGCAGATGTAATCTGTGGAACTATTCTTCTACCAAATGGTGAGGGCATCGTCTCTTCTAACTGAAGTTTCTTAATCTTGGGTTTGCCAACTTTTCCCTTTATTGATTTGCCAGTCATGCCTGCCAAAACATCTTCTCTTTCTTGTGCTTCTACTTTCTAATAAGCAATAAGGGAGAAGTAGGATATAAATAACTTACTAAACACAAAGCATATATTTTAAAGCCAGAAGGGACCATAATGATCATCTAGCCTCACCTCCTGCATAAAAGCGACCTCAAGAACTTATTAGTCCCATTTGAACTAGAGCATATCTTTAAGAAAAACTGAATCTCAATTTAAAATTTCTAAGAATGGAGAATCCACCACAAATCTTGAGGCGTTTTTCTCAACAGCTAACAATCCTCAGTGTTAAAATTATTCAGACTGTTTCCAGTCTGAATAGACTTGTCAATCTCCAACTTCCAGCCATTTTGATTTCATTATACCTTTGTCTGCCAAGCTAAAAGGTTATTTAGTATCACATTTCTGTTTCCCATGTAGAAATTTACAGACCAATCAAGTCATCTCTTAAACTTCTCTTAAATTAAACAGATTATACTTCCTATGTTTTACCATAAAACCCGCTTTCCAATCCTTAATCATACTCCTAATCCTTCCTGAACCTTTTCCTTATCAACATCTCTCCTGAATTATAGTCACTAAGCCTGGACACTATTCTAATTAAAGTTCTATCCCTGACAAGTAACAAAGTGAAATAATCCTCCTTTCTTCTATCTATAGTCCTTTAAGGTTAACTGGGAACTCATTTTCATCTCATCATTCACCAAAATGTCCAATTTTTTTCAAAAATAGAGTTCCTCATTCAATATGCATGTATCAGGTCTTTGTTCTTACATGTATGACTTTATATCTGGCTGCATTAAAACATGCCTCCATGGCTCACCAAAAACATCCGGGAATGTCTCCTTGCTAAAAAGGAGGCTTACTCCCAATGGAAAGGAGGGGTCATCACCAAGGAGGACTATTTGGCAGTTGCTCGGGGGTGTAGGGGGGTAGTTAGGAAGGCCAAGGCAGAGATGGAACTGGGACTAGCTTCCCGGATTAAGGACAAGAAGTCCTTTTTTAAATACATAGGGAGTAAAAAGAAGGCCCCGGGTAATGTGGGGCCCTTGCAGGACGCGACGGGGAATCTGGTTGTCACACCAGACGACAAAGCCAACATATTTAATGATTTCTTTGCCTTTGTCTTCCTCAGTAAGGACCAGAACTGCCACCTCCCTGCTAGGCCCCCATCGGGCCCCGAGGGAGGCACACCTGAGCCCAGGGTAAGTGAGGATCTAGTTAGGGAGCTGCTGGAGGGGCTGGACGTTTTTAAGTCAGCCGTTCCGGATGATCTCCACCCTAGAGTTCTAAAGGAACTGGCCGGGGTCATTGCGAGTCCCCTGGTGCAGCTTTATGAGCACTCGTGGTGCTCTGGAGAGGTGCCGGAGGACTGGAAGAGGGCCAACGTGGTTCCCATCTTCAAAAAGGGGAGGAAGGAGGACCCGGGAAACTATAGGCCAGTCAGTCTTACCTCGATCCTGGGCAAGCTGTTCGAGAAAATTATTCTGGCACACATCCAGGAGGGGCCAGCAGGGAAATGCATGCTCAGGGGCAACCAGCACGGGTTCATCAGCGGCAGGTCATGTCAGACCAACCTGGTGGCCTTCTACGATCAGGTCACTAAATCATTGGATGCAGCGGTAGCAGTGGATATAGTCTTCCTGGACTTCCAGAAGGCTTTC
>NW_005841981.1:2697773-2729954 GCF_000455745.1 Alligator sinensis
CTACCCTGGGGGTCTTTAAAAAAAGGCTGGACGAACATCTGGCCAGGGTTGTTTGACCCCAGTACTCTTTCCTGCCGTGGCAGGGGGTCAGACTAGATGATCTGCCCAGGTCCCTTCCGACCCTAGAAACTATGAAACTATGAACTGTTTACACACACAGTTTATTCAGCAGTCCAAATCACTCCAGTATTGATGACCTATTCTCTTCCTTATTTACCATCCCCCTAATCTGCGTGTCATCTGTACATGATTAGTAATGACTTTGGTCCTTTCAAGTCACTGATTAAAATGTTAAATTGTGTGAAGTCAAGAACCCAGTCCTGAGGAACCTCCCTAGAAATACTCAGTGATAATTTCCCATTTACAATTATAGTTTGAGACCTATCAGTTACCCAGTTTTTAATCCAAGACATGCCATACTGATTTTGTATCATTGTGGGATCATGCAGTATCCTATCAAATACTCATGAAGCCAAAGTCATAAGCTACTGACTTTGACACTATTACCTCTCTAATCTCTTTGAAAGTTATTTAATTAGTTTCTATATACCCACGTTGACTGGCATTACTTGTATACAATGTATTACATCACGGGTGTCAAAGATACAGCCCATAGGCTGCATAGCCTGCAGGATTCCCATGAAGACAGAAATTTGGCAGACTGTCCCACCACCGAATTCCCAGTTCTACTGGGAACCCCACAGACTGGATCTGGAGTGAGGAGCCCTGTCATCTGACACAAAGGAGCCACAGCAATTAACATTGCCAATCTCAGGTTTCTGGCCCTGTAGGCAACCCCACAAGCCACATGACATGGCCCAGCACCCTGAATCCAGCCCACAGACACTGCAGCAATTAATGCTGCCATAGTCAAATTTCCAGCACCGCTGGTCCAGATTAGTTTGACACTCTTGTATTAGACTATTTTCAAACCAAACATATTCTGTAGACATTTAAACTACAGCTCTAATGATTCTATAAAGTGCAATTCAATTTAAGTCAGTTTTCAAGTTTTAGAATTAGCGTTTCAGCTGCTTCAAGAACTGACTCGTTCAAGTACAATCACTTAATTTGACTCAGTGCTCCATAAAGGGATCACACTACAGCTATTCCGAAATTGCTTTTGCCAGAGGAATATGAGGAGGAGAGGAACTAAGTATGTGGCATGTTTTGCATGAAAAAGGAAACCTGGGGAAAAAATCTGTAATTAAAACACATGTCCCTCACTTTATGTGGTACACACATTCCCAGAAAACTGCGCATAAATCAAATTCACATAAAGGGAACCCAGTTTATAAGGTAACAAATAGGGATACGTTCCCACGGCAGTGAGCCAGGGAGAGTGTGAGGCTGGGGCTGGGGGGGGTAAGCGTGCACAGGGCATGGGACAGGGGAGGCACAGCTCTTGCTGCTAGGTGCACGCTGGGAGGGCTCTTCCTGGGGGCACATGCCCCTGGATCTGCACACGGAATGAGAGCAGGCTGCTACTGCAGGCTGGAGACAATGGTGGAAGTGGGATTTTCCCAGTGCTTGATGCAGGCGGCAGCCTGCTCTTGTCCAGAGTGCAGATCTGGGGGCACGTGCCCCCTGGGAAGAGCCCAGCACCGCTCCCCAGCTTGCAGCCCTCCCAGGGTGTGCGTAGCAGCAAGACCCATGTCCTTCCACCCCCCACCCACTGCGTTCCCTCTGCAGCTGGTGCTGGCTGTTCTCGGGGCCACTGCACCAGGGGCTGGGGTGAGTGGGGACAAGCAGAGGCCCGGGGGACATGGGGTGCAGTGCAACTTGTCCCCACTCACCCCAGACCCTGCTGCAGCGGCCCTGGGAATGGCCAACGCCACTTGCCTGCACCGCAGCATGGCATAGCCCAGGGGCTAGGGTGTGAGTGGGGACAAGCGGAGCCCTGAAGGGTTCAGGGCACAGTGCAGCCCAGCAGCTGCAGGCAGCTGGCATCAGCCGCTCCCAGAGCCACTGCAGCAGGAGAAGCACACCGATGCCGATCGCATAAGAGTGAATTTACCTCACATATAATGAATTTTGGGTATAAATAGGGTCATCGCATAAGAGCAAATTTGCATATACAGAACCTGCATAAATCAAGGGAAATGTGTAAAGAATTATATAATGCCATCTTAATGAAAAATAGCTGTTTTGGTATGTTATCAGAAATTATTCTGTTCCCTGTTTGTTGTACATTAAGTGAACATGTTTCAAAAAGAACTTTAAAAATAAGTATTAATGCTTAATACTTTTATATTCAGAAAGATGTTCAAACATACCTCAAGCTCTTCAACGAAAGCTGCTAAATCTTCTTTCCAGAGGTCTGAAGAAGATTTCCTCTTGAGGTCACCAAGTTCCCTTTCCTAAAACATTAAGGTAGTATACAGTTGTTCCTATATAATATAAGGAACATTCATAATATAAATGATTTATATAAGATATACTGACAATGAGGGAGACCTTTTTTCTATAATATACAAACCTTTGAATCTCTCTGTTTAATTAGCTCTTCTACTTTCTCTTTAGTAAGAGACCACAGAGACATGTTTAGGATGTAGTTAAAATCAGGACCTGAGGTAGAGCCTGAAGAGGAGGAAGCATCATCATTTAGGGTCTGTGAATCTTCTTCTTCTGCTGCCTACAATGAAAGCATATTAAAACTGTCATTCCAGATTACTGATTTTGAAAAGCTGTTTTAAAACAAGTGACCAAACTATATGGTGATGCATTTTAAATTTTTGGGTGCACTGACAGAAAAGCTAAGGCATCTTGCTATATATCCAGATGTATGCGTGCCAGCCTCGTTCCAGACTCGCCATACAAGTCACTGAAAGCACAGTCAATACAGCTCTAAGCAGATACCTGGGTTACTTGGGCTGTAGAATCAAAGGAAGCCAGGTATGATACTGGCCCTATTACCATCTATGTGCTATTGACTATATACACCTGCCGTAACCATTTAGCTATCTAGGATTCAGCTAACCTTTGATCTGTGTATTCCAGACACTTTACACAACTTTTTTTTTCAGGGCAAGGAAAAGACAGAGTACTAACATTTTAGATAGAGGAAGTGCTGTATAACTGTGAGTATTATAAACTTTTATTTGGTACAGTCATTATTCCACCTTCTTTTCACAAAAATTCTATTAGAAATGACTATATATTTTACAATTACCCACTTTAACTTTATAAATAAACACACACAAAATAAAGCAGCAATTCCACTGAAAAAGGGTACTAGGATCAAGTTAAGGCCACTTTCAAAAATGATTTCCAACATGTATTCTTCCTGTGCTTTACTAAAAATAGTAATTTAAGGAGGTGAAAGGAGTTATTATGACCTTTCTCCTCAAATAAGTTCAACATTTTTTTTTAAATTTAACACTAGTAAATTTTACCTTGACCTGCACAAAACTGAAAAGAACAAAAGATGATATCAATTTTCTATTCCAAAGGTCAGATATTAGATTTTCTTTCTGCATACAAATACATACATTGTACACTCATATAAACAAAGATGGTGTTAGCAATTGATCAAACTTGACTATCATAGCATTTCAACTGATGTAATATGCTGTATACAATGCTTGAGGATGTCAAATAACTAGGAACAGTATAGTGAGCTTCCTAATGTTTGCTGCATTTAAACTTTCATCTTATATTAACTGGTGTGTTTTTATCTGTATGCACAAGGAGTACATTATTTAGCAATGCTCTTTACTTTGATGCCCTTATTAATATAGCAAGAAGAAAAAAAGTGGTAGACTTTTAAAATGAAGGAAGAGAATAATTTATTTTACACAGTTTCTTAACATTAACATAACAATACAATATCAAGAGGCCTCCGACCTTTACCTTTTCTTGTGCTTCCTTCCAGGCTTTTACTGGGTCAGATTCATAACCTCTCTGGACTAACATTTGAATCAAATCTTTCTTTGACCTATTCTCTGTGTGAGAAATACAAAGAAAAAATATGGTGAAGAAAAATATGCTTTATTTTATTAATTTCACATATTTATTAAAATACATATGAATAGGTATACATACATGTGTATATATATTTATTTTCTATTGATTTACAGAAATGTTTTCTGCTTTTATCAGTTCTAAGTTTTAGTTTTATTGTTCGTCTTCTTACCTATCGTAACTTTCCCCTGTATCTTCTCTAGGATGAAGCGAGCTTGATTGTTAAGTTTGGTAGATTCTGCCCCTAACATTCCTACAAGCCAGTCCTTGCGCAAACTATAATAATGTAATCGTAAATCAAAGAACTCTTTCAGGATATCTTGCACGGTTTCATATTTTTTCAGGCATCCCATATGATCAAAAAGCACCTGTAGGAAAAGTCACTGAGTAAATTAAATGTTGTTAAATCAACATACATACAAAAGAGTCACTGTATATTACATTATTTGTGGATATATGGCAGGTAGAGATATTTTCTAAGTTTCTTGAAGTCAAATTATGATCTCACACTAGCAAGAGATCGATCACTCCAGTTGTAAGCCTTAATGTACAATCATAAAGTAAATGAACTTACCTACAGACAGAAATAAATCCCCATCCAATTAATGCATTAGATATACAACAATATTTTCAAACAGTATTCAAAACATCTATGGATGTTCCTTAATTTAGCTTGGGCATTTAGGATCCATTTTTGTATAAGTATTAAATCAGCAGTATAATAAAACTAGTCATTTGTAATAATTTACAGGTAATATTTGAAGAGTACCTGTAATACTCAACCGGTATTTAAAATAAGTAAGCATTCCTTCTCATGTCAGCTGTGAAAATCAAAATTTCACAAATTCTCAAAAATACTTCAGGTATAAAATACACACACCAGGGGTTTAATTCTACATTATCTGTGCACTTAAAGCTACCTTAAGTATCTATTTAAGTTTGCAGGAAATATAGATTAAGCTCTAAAATTTAACAGGCCTATTACCAATTTTAACCCTGATTCTCCACTTACAGTATTGTATATAGACATATAAATCCACGCAAAGTATAAGATACCATCATTTTTATATGGTACGTTTGCTTTCTGTAGGATACAGTGCAAAGCAGTAGGGCATTGGGCCCTTTACTTTTTTAATAAGGTATTTCAAATGACATCTATATGTATATAGTATGTCTCTATTTGTATTAGAATAATAGCAATATTTTGTATACAACAGTATCTAGAAGCTGCCTGAAGGAGTGCAATTCTGTCTGTACAGAAACAACAGTTGAAGAGGCACCCAAGGAACCTTGTCAGTCTTTACCCAAAGCTTTTACAAATCACATTCCCTATTTATAAACAGTTATGCATGTATGTAAAAATTACTGATATGAATATTTGCCTCTGGGTACAAAACTGACAATGCACTTGAGTAATGTGTGCGTAACAGTGCACTAACTTAAATAAATACTGTGGCCTTGATCATAAAATGAGATGTGACAGTGGGCCCTTGTGATCACTCATAACCAATTGTAGTATATAAAATAAGAATTTAAAAATGTTTCTGACTAAAGTGTGATGCTCAGATTTATCTGCAATATGGCAGAAAATAACATAGTGTTATGTTTAAACGCTGTCTAGCTGCTGAATAGTTCAGACATTTGTTCTATGAAAAAGTACACAACATAATCAGCAATTACTTTTGTCAGTAATAAAACACGAAATATTTCAGTTATCAATCATATGGATTTAGAGCCAAAACCAAGTCAACAAGTTACTGTAACAATTCAGGTAATTAAACATAGAAAAGTTACCATAGAATTACAAGTAAGACTTGTTTGAAGCTTAAAGACTTTGTGTAGTCCAGCAGCCTCTGCTTGTGCAAGTTTTTCTTCTGTCATTTTCACTACAAATTTCACAGTTGTATCAGTGTGGTACTCTTTGTAGTCAGAAATTAATGCTGGAGTTTTTTCAGTCCCATTCAACATAGGTTCTAGCACCTGTTCTTTGTATACCTATAATAAGAATAGAAAAAAAACGAACATGTAATCCTTACAGTTCTTGTTTTAAATCCTCAAAATGCAAGAGCAATGCAAACAGATATGCTAAAAAGCTACATGTAGCATAGCTACCAGACTTCATGTCACAAACATGCACTTGCAATTCAACCTTTCACAAAGCAATCTGCACAACTCACACGAGAACTAGCACAAGTGTCAAAAGGCATCTCACGAGCCTAGCCAAAGGATACATATTTAAAGCCATCCAGAGGAGAACAGATATTAAACATTAACCCAAGAGGAAAAGCTAGCATTCCTTAAAAAAAGATAGTACGTGACACAAGAGTAAACACATCTTCTATGGAAGCCAAGGAAAAGGCAATCCATGAGTAGCTTCATGCAATGCATACTACCACCAAAATAAAAATCTAATGATTGAAATTTGAGTATGTGATTAAATATTTTAGGAAAGTTTATTTTAAAATCTAAATTTGTTTCAGCATTACTAACCTGGGTCCATGTTCTTACTGGAAGCTCTGTAATCTCTACTGTGTTCCTGTCCACCACAAATATTTCACCACTAACAACATACTGGTTTTGACCAAGTTCGTGGATAGTTCCTTTAAAGTTTTTGTAGTTGGGAAGCTGCAAATGCAAAGAATATACAGGAATATTCTTTAAAACAAAACACTGAGAAGAAATATTTGTTTTATACTAAAGCTGTCAAGTTTGCTGGCACTGTTATTTACACAAGTTTCCTATGTATCTTACAAACTTAAGTTATAGTGAGTATACTACATTAGAAACCAAAACATACACATACAAATTATAGCAACATATCACAGAGTAGATTAAATCTTGTTTGAAAGATGGCAGTGGGATTCTGAGAGATAGTCAAAATATAGACAAGACCCCCCAAAATAGGACACACTGTAGATTAAAGTAGATTAAGTGCACTAAACTGCCAGGATATCTCAAAAGGAAGTCCAACAAATACAGCTAGAACAAAAACAAAATTTATTTGCAGTAGTTTGTGAGAAGAAATTCTGTGCACTGTAAAAGCTGAAATCTGTAGCCAACAGTTATGCCATGAGAAAGGTGGCTTTGAAGGCACCAATGCAAACCATACAAATTATAAATTTGCCTGAAGAGAGACTGTAACCCATAGAAGATGGGCAGGATAGTGCCAACATCTGACAAAGTGAGCTTCTGCTCACAAAAGCTTATGCATTCCTGATTCAGTTAGTCTATAAGGTACAACTGTAGCCTACCTTCTGCCCAACAACTTCAGACTAACATGGCTAACTACCTATCTCTACTGTAATTTAAAAGAATGATGGATACAGTTTGTTATCAATCAGATCACAATGTCATAGCCTTCTTAGAACCATAAATTGTATTTGCATCCTAACAACATATTACTCGCTGTAATAGCGAAAGTGCCTTTAAACAAATCAGAATTATAAAAGTTGCCAGTTTCTATAAAAACTAAAAATCTTCATTTCTCCAGGCTCGTTGAAGATACCTTTAATAAGATTAGTGACGCACTCCAAGTCCAAGGAGGTAATAATTTGGCTGTGAAATGTTTCTAGAGTGATATAAAATGCTATTTATAAACACAAAACTGAAGTTGGTTGAAGGAACATACAAGTTTTCATTACTTTACCATAGGATGGGGATCTAAGCCTTCTAGCATTCGCCTGACGTTGTTCACAATCTCTCTGGTATCATAGTTTGGAAGTTTACAGGCCCACCCAGTGCCAATTCCCTCGGCTCCATTTATTAAAACCATAGGAATGATGGGAATGTACCACTCAGGCTCTACACGCTGGTTATCATCATAAAGGAACTTAAGCAGGTTGTCATCCACTGCAGGAAAGAGCAGCCTTGCCAAAGGGCTTTAAAAAAAAAAAAGAAAGAAAAGAAAAGAAAAAAAATTAGAATAATTTAACAAAAATCAAGTAAGTTATAAGCTGCTATTCTATGAATACTCATAGCTTAAATTTTATTTTTGGCTCAATTTTATGTGTTTCAAAAAGCTATATTTCTCTCTTAAATTGTCATTATGATGCTGAAGATTCTTGAAGTAGGGACTGAAATACTACTGAATCTTCTCAGTGAAACAATCTCTTCCTCAAAAAAACTCAGACTGCTTGTTCATTTGTAAGCCATGCATATTGTATATTTTATATTAACTGACGTATTTAATATATACAAAACCCCTGTTATCTCAGGTACTCGGGGCTCATCTATCTCTGTATAGTACTTGCTCAAAATACCAGACATAGGTCACCAGCCACAAAATAGTATCAGTGCAGTATTTATTCAGTTGCCAACCAAGCCAAAAAAGCTAGACTTAACTGCAGACTTGACAGCTCATTAAATATTTTCCAAACATAGATTTTATCAGTGGACCCTTGTTAGTTTAGCACAGTGCACTAGGCAAATCAGACTTCCAAAACAGATGGATCAAATATAACTGGAGACAATATTAACTACTATGCAACAGAAAAAGCTTTTTAGGAAGAGATCCAGGAGCTAAAATTAACAGATAAAGTAGACATAACTAAGTAAGAGAATAAAATTAAGAAAGGAAAATTTAGGCTGAATACCAGACTATGAAATAGGAAACTATTATAGCAGCACTGCTTGTAATGTCTAAAACTATACTGGACAAATGTACTGTAGACAATACATTCTGTAGGCCAAATTACACACAAATGTATTTAATGAAAGAACACTTTTAAATTATGTTTCAATTATATATATACATATGTGTATATGTATGCAATTCCATTAGTTTGTATTGAGGCTGTACAGGTAAAATTGAGGTCATTACTTGGTCTGCAAACTGTAACACTGAAAGGAAAGAACCTACTGACTCTCACACCTATGTCGAGTTAAAGGACTGCCAAATTGAAAAACAATCTCTTTATCTATAAATTTAGCAAATATAGTGTGGACTAAGAGACAATGAACATAAATCTGAAAAATGAAGTGTAGGATTTTAACTTCTATGAAAAATCATAATAAGATTGGAAACCGAACTGGGCAACCTAACTTTTCAATGTCTCTAGCCTTATGATTCAAAACATTTAGCTAACTTAAAAATCCTTAAGGTAGTGTTCCCACAAAATCAGTGGGATAACAGATGTATTCAAAACACTCAATCTGCACATCTAAATAAGAGATCTAATTGCACATAGCTACATAATTTCTCTCAATACACACACAAACATCTACAAATTCTGTGATGCCATAATAAAGTCAATTTGAAAATCTGCTTTTACCTTAACATTGTGAAAATATAACGGGGGCTAGCAGCATCCTTGCCACCATGAAGCCTGGTACCAAACTGGCCAATGGGTTGCAGAAGATTAACATTGTTACTTCCAACAAAGTTCTGGGCCAAGTTAACAATTGTCATCATTAATGCTTGCTGGAAAAATAAATACACCCACATTGTTATCATTCAGTGTAAGAATTTGTATTTATCAGTAGCATAGAATGTGTGTCTTCATTCCTAGGTAATATGCGACTAACCCTACACTGGTTTCAAAACATGCCATCTCTGAAAAGAGAAGGCTACGCTTTATTACAGAAATAGTTGTTAAAAGGTTGTGCTTCTGTGCTTCCTCCCACCACCACATTTAGCCAGATCTTTTCCTGTACAAAAGTATTTATGTGCATGACTCATCTCTCTCATCTTATACACTATGCTTTGTTTGTTTTAAAAAATCCACATCTGTACAGGAAGGAAATGACAGTAGTGCTTCCCTTGTCCCCCACAATGTTTTTGTATTTATAGTCTGACTGCTGGTCATTGGTAGTTTTCACTAGTATATGGGAAATAGCCCTGGCTTTGAAATATCTTCACCTAACAGAGTGAGAAACTGCATCAGGTAATTGCAAAATTTTCTCTGTGTTTCGGGGGGGGGGGGGGGTGTTGCTGAATATGCAAAGGGGCATGGAGGACCCTAATTAAAACATCTCTTTCCTGTTCAAAGTTTAAACATTTGATCTGGCCTACAGCTGGTATAATAGAGGACCTGCTGCAAGTTTACAAAATAGTTACCCTTCTGTTTCCCTGCAACCCACAAACTCTTATTTTGAACATTACTGGACCTGAAGTAGACATAAAAAATGGAACCAAGGTGTCTTATCAAACTATAGCCTTTCTGATTTACTTTTAAAGATACTTTCCCCCTGACCTAGGACTATTGTTCAATTGACAAGTGCTTTTAACTAAGTACATCCTTATGCTCCAATACAAGGGGGTAGGGAAGTAGGGGATGATGACACACACATCTTTCCCTGTCTTCACACTCACCTCTCCATGGTGATAGGCTGACATTTCAGCAACAGAACCAGCCAGCTGAGCAACTTTGACTTCACGTTTATCATTTCTCTTAAAACAAGTATACAAAACTTTGCGCTGTCCTGGTTTTAAGCCTGTTTAGAAAAATAATATTTTTAAACATCCTAATGCACACACTTTAAAAAATTTTAATCATTATAGATGTCTCCAAATCTCTTTGGATATGTTGAAATGAAGAAAACTTTCAAATTAAATTAAAACAAAAAAAAACATAATACTTGGCAAAATAATAAATATAAAAAGTATGTTTCTAAGTGCAAGTGAATACTGTGCTTGTAAAAAGAGACAGAGCTGTAAATTTCTAACCAATTAGTTCAATATTATCATGCAGCATTGAGAGACATACCTGTATTCTAATTTGAAACAAACCCTTTCTATTATATTCTAAAACACTAAAATACTTCAACAGAAACTGCTGTCACCTTTCTACTATCAAAAAAGTTAAAAATCCTGAAATGAAGCCTTTACTTCGGGTCTCCCCGTATATTTTGAATTGTCTGGGTATGCTCTAAGTCCTATGTGGAAAGGATGTTGCCACATTTGAAGACCTGGTAATTTAATTTTCGAAGGGCATGTCTACATGTGCACTTTACTGTGCATTAAATTAATATAATGCGCTGTAAAGCATCACCATCTACACATGAGCAGAAATTACTGAGCAGTAGATTAAAATTGAAGTGCCATTTGTCAGTACTGACAGATACAGATATTAGAAAACAGTGCTTTAAACTAGTGCGCCTAAGCACACGTGCAGACACCACCTGGGAGCAAATTTTTCCCAGTCAACACAGGCAGCAGGGGGCAACAATGGCTACTTGGCTTAGCTGAGCTCTGGTACCAGGGAACGAGCTGTCCCCAGCTCCCAAGGCAGCTCTGAACCATGTGGAGCTTGGGGAAGAGCTCTCTCTGGCTCTGGGGACAGCTCCAAGCCACAACCGCATGGCTCAGAGCTGCCCTGAAGCCAAAAATAGCTCCCACCCCCCAGATCCCAGGCCTGAGCCCCCAGGCCCCTGCCAGAATGGGGGTGCCCCCAGAGCCCCATGCCAGCCCAGGGTTGGCACACAGGGAAGCAAGGCAGGAGCAGCCCTGGACTACGCTGCTCTCATCAGGCTCAGTTTGCTCCCGACCCAGGTGCACCTGGGTGCAGTTTAATATGGCTGAATTTACTGCGCCATTAAATTCAGGTGTATTCATTACATGTGTAGACATGCCCTAAAACTGCTCCAAGATCAACAAAGCCACTTAATTTCACTGAAGAATAACTATTTCCTATTGTTGCTAACCTCAGTCAAGTCTAAAGCAAAAATTCCAAGGAAAGGCTTTGTGTCCCCCCTCACTAGTCCCTTCAAGCACCTAGTTAATAATATAATGCTAGATGAGACCCTACCATACTTTGCCAGTACAAAGATATTCCTATGGTTAACTGGGTGTTGGAGGATTTTCAATGAACCAGACAACCACACATTGGTGTACTGGAAACAGAAGCAAGAGACTTAGCTCGTACATTTCTTCCCATAAATTTGTTCTGGTTTCACCATAGGACCACTTTGACACAGGTCACCATACAAACATGGAATGCAGAACTCAAGAACAAAATACACTCAGTTCTGTTCTCTTGCTGCCTATAGTGAGCATCTGGAAATATGACCTCAAACCACCTATATCATACAGAGAAGTGCTTTGGTCCAAGTAAATAAATTCCAAAGCATCCACTTGAGCTTCCTCACAGAAGAGGAGGGCACTCAGTGCATAGCAGTGGCAATAAAATAAAGCAGACATACAGGTTCTCAGGTTCTCTCCCTGATCCCATCTCTTCATTCACAATGTGCTATCTTCTTTTTCAAATAAAATTGCATCCTTCAAAAACAAAAGAAGATAAATAAGTGCATCCTTACATCTACTTACCATCAACAAGGGATGGAATGGATCTCTCATTGTCTGAATTTGAGAAGAGGATCAACTCTTTATTAATGAAGTCGTTGTAAGTCAAATGCTTTGTTGCTGTACCATATAAAAATTGCTAAAAGAAAATACATTATTATATATATATTATATTATTAATCTTTCAATATCAAAACTACATTAAGTCTAGTTCCCATCCTCCGGATCTCTTACTTAGAGCTCACCTCTGGAAGACCATGTAACCGACGCTGTCGTCTGTCTTCCATAAAGTTTGTTAACCATTCTTTTCGGTCATCAATTTTCTTTTTACTGAAGGCCTGACAAGATTTCAGGTAAGTTAAATCATTATCATATTACAGATGTGCAATTTAAAAAAAAAAAAAAATCACTGTAGAACAGTTTCACCATGCTTTTAGGAATACAATACTATTTATTTAGGAAAAATAAAAAAGTTAGCCATGAAAAAAATCTATATAAATTGCTGCTCTAATGCAGGTATTAAATATATTTTGTACGTGTTCTGGCTAGAAGGCCCTGCTCCTCTACTCAATCAAACTACCACATATGGGACCAGGAAGGAATTTTACCTCATAGTCAGATTGGCACAGATGATGGGTTTTTTTTCCTTCCTGTGTTGTGTGACATATGCTGCTTTAGCACAACAGAAAGTGGGTGTCCACACAATTCATACTATTAAAAAAATCCCCAAAATGGAACATCTGCTACTAAAAGTTGCTGTTTCAAAGTTTTCCACAACAACTTTATCAACTTTTAACAACTTTTTAGAGATCTGTACAGGTCTCTAACCCCCAGTATCCCACAGTGCTCTGCTCTCCTTCCCCATCCCAAAAGGGTGGGAGAACAGTGTGCTCCCTGATAGCCCATCTAGCCAATAAACTCTCAAGGAGCCCTTCAGGCACCCCAGTCAGCCATTGCCACTGGTTAGCAATGATTAATAGGGTTCTAGTGGATGTAGAGGCTGAACAGGTAGTGGAGGTAGCCTGAGGGCAGTCCCATCATAGTTGCTACCAGGAGCTACAATGATGTCACGGGCTGACTGGGTGGTATCTGAAACTTGTGGGCAGCCACAGCTGATCAAGCAAGTCTGTCCCAACCCCCCACAGCCTGTGTAAGGACTGAATTACAATCTGAATAGCCAGGATTTGGCCTCGTTTGTCCTGGAATGAGCAATTCTGGGTTACAACGTAGGGAACCATTTTTACTTGGGCAGTACCCACTTATCTTGAGAAGATGAATATACCTTTTCGTGTTTCTCATGCTTTTTCAGCATAGAGTAAAAAAAAATTCAGAAGACAGGATATGACAGTTATTGTTTGTAAGTTGTTCAGCTTTGTAAAGCATTCAGTAAACTCCCCTAAGAATTACTTCAGCTTTAAAACTTTGTTCCAGCTGAATGAAGACAAGCATTCAAATCACTCAAGACCAGAAAACTAATTCCCAATTCCCCACCCCCAGTCAAAAAAACTGCAGCAGAGTAAAATTGAGTCTTCAGAGCAGCAGCTAGAAGAGAGCCTAAATTCTTCTCACTGTCTACAAATCAGACATTGGGGCCCTGTGCCCAAGAAACAAATAAAACAAAGGATTTCTTGATGCTGACAGCTGGAAAAAGAGAGGAGCTTAACATGTTCTTACCAGCGTGATGGCAGCATCATCTTCAGGACCAGCATATCTGAATAAGATGCGATGTCTCTCCATGTCAGCAAAATACTCCTTCGCTTCCTTAGCAGTGCTGGTACCCAAACCTGTATAATGAGAAGTAAAATGCTTCTATATACTTATGGAGGTGTTGGTTGTAGCCGTGTTGGTCTAAGGACATAGGCAGAGAAGGTTCTTTGGGTAGATGTGATATCTTTTATTAGGCCAGCTAAACAGTTGGTAAATTTGTTCTTTGCAAGCTTTCAGGCACAAACACCCCTCTTCAGACATAGGGAGTCTGCTGGTGTTTTGTGTTCACCTGAATGGAATAGAAGTTAATATGGAGACTCTCCCTGTTCCTGAAGAAGGGTGTTTGTGCTTGAAAGCTTGCAAAGAACAAATTTTCCAACTGTTTAGCTGGCCTAATAAAAGAGATCACATCTGCCCAAAGAATCTTGTCTGTCTACCTACTCAGAGAACTTTCATCACAGTCTTATGCTGCCTTTTTCAGGGGCTAACTAGGAAGTCACCTCAGAAACAACTACAAAAGTCCCTAGTAGTACAACTGTACAAAACCCATTTGTTTGCAAGGTTCATGAGGTTTGTTTGTTTAAAGTGAAAAAAACAAAAACCACAACAAACAAACAAACAAACAATTATTAGGCCAGCTAAACAGTTGGTAAATTTGTTCTTTGCAAGCTTTCAGGCACAAACACCCCTCTTCAGACATAGGGAGTCTGCTGGTGTTTTGTGTTCACCTGAATGGAATAGAAGTTAATATGGAGACTCTCCCTGTTCCTGAAGAAGGGTGTTTGTGCTTGAAAGCTTGCAAAGAACAAATTTTCCAACTGTTTAGCTGGCCTAATAAAAGAGATCACATCTGCCCAAAGAATCTTGTCTGTCTACCTACTCAGAGAACTTTCATCACAGTCTTATGCTGCCTTTTTCAGGGGCTAACTAGGAAGTCACCTCAGAAACAACTACAAAAGTCCCTAGTAGTACAACTGTACAAAACCCATTTGTTTGCAAGGTTCATGAGGTTTGTTTGTTTAAAGTGAAAAAAACAAAAACCACAACAAACAAACAAACAAACAAAAACCAACCCAACCTCCTCCTGGCACATATACACACAAACCTTTGTAGTATTTTATCTTCCAGGCTTTGTGATTTTCCATATGTTTCTTCCACTCATCAAATTCAGGAATACTATAGAAGGAAAGTTCCTGCTTATTTTTGCTTGCCTTAAACAAGAAAATACATAATCAGCTTTTTGGCTTATTGTAGAGAATGTAATAAAAACTGTACATCAGTATAAGTTGTACCTTTACAATGGGAGTGATGAATTCTTCAAGAAACCCATGTTTCAAAAGAGATGGCCAATTGTGATGAATAAAATTGATCAACAAGCCTTTTATATGAGATCCATCCTGATCCTAAATAAGAAACAAGAGTGACCATTCAGTGAATATAATGCATCAGCTCTTGTGCAACTGAACTGATATAAGAGTGTATGAGTGGCATATCATTAAATATGACTGGGTAAGATTAACATATTTTCACAAATTGATACTGGTTCAAAGGACCATGCACTTATACATTGCACAACAGTCATTTGGCAGAAGTCCTGAGATTTGCTGCAAAAGCAAGAAGTACCCAACAACCTGGCCTTCATCTGCAACCAACTAGCACAGAAGCAGAAGTCTTGACATGAGTACAGTATGGAATGCGTAGATCTCCTGAAAAAGCTCTAGGTTATAAGTGGACTAGGTTATAAGTGGCTATAAAGCTGTAGATAAATGGACTTTAAAATATCATACTTTATAACAAATTACATTATTAAAATTTGTAAATTTCAAACTAACCTGATCAGTCATGATCATAATTTTTCCATATCTCAAGGATTTTAGAGATTCTGGATCTTCATAACTCTTCTTGTACTGCAAACCAACTATTTTGATAATGTTGTTGATTTCTGCATTTTCCATAATCTATACAAAAAGCAAAGATTCAGCAAAGGATGGGCAAGAGCATCAGGTTTTATTTTTTCCCTCAGCTACATAAATACAGCATTATATTTAAAAATATATATTTAAAGTTTAGATAATATACTTCCTTACACAAACTTGTCAGCTTTTTTTTTAACCACAAGGTTAGCAATATATGGTGTGTTTTGGAAACTCCAACTCCAGAAGTTACTTTAGGTGAGACTCTCAAGGTTCACTAAAAAAAAAAGTTTGTAGCCCTCATATTTACAAGAGAGGGGGGGAATGCAGAAAATGTGAACCTTCAAAACTCTAAAACAAATAAAAACTCACCCCCAAAAATTTAGTCTCATGATTTTTAAGCTGTTCTCCTAATTTTGAGCCTGAGTAGAGGGAGGATAGCAGAGGTGGGGAGGGGAAGGAATACAGTATTGCTTACCTGCTTGTGAGAAGCTTCACGAACATTGAGAATTTTACCCCTGAGCGGGAATACCCCGTATCTGTCTCGTCCAATTACACCTAAGCCAGAGACAGCTAAAGATTTGGCAGAGTCTCCCTCTGTTAAAATCAATGTGCAGTCCAAGGAATGTTTACCACCTGGGATGGGGGTAGGAAATACAAGAAAACCAAAATAGAAAGATTTTTAAAACACATATAGGAAATGTGATGTTACTGCATTGTGAGCATCTTCTCCTAACCAAGATTATAAATTAATTTTAGGGTAAATTTTGCCCAGCTAGGAAAAGCTCTCCTTATCACTTAAACTACATGGTGGGAATGAAGCAGTCTACCCACCCTGCGTACATCATAAAGGAATCCTAATCTCAGTTCCAAATGGGCTGGTGAGGAGTAGGGAGAATGATGCAATGAAAGTGGCCCAAATAGTAGTAGAACAGTGGGTGCTATAAGGTCTTTACACCCTAACAGCTCCACAGCCTGTCTGCAAATTACACCCATACATATATCTATATTTATATGAGGTTATTTGCTCTTCCACATATTTGCATACATAATTTCATTCTCCACAAAGCCTAATTGCTTCTGCCCTCCTATACAATCCAGACTGAAACACATCACCACACAAACAGCAGAACACTGGATCAAAGTTTGGTGTTCCACTTACATTCTCAGGGATTTCTCTGACAACTACTGTTCATATGAGTAAGTTTCTTCTGTTATTTACAAGATATTCTGTAGATGTAGATATTCCACTATCCACTATTAATGTGTGCTCAGTGCACTCAAGCTGCACTTAGTACTTCATGGGGCAAGGAATGCAGCTCCCTCATGCATCCAATGAAGAGCATGAAGGGCGGGGTCAGTCAGAACTTTCTGAATTTCTTCACTACCAAAATCTGGGTCATATTAGAATCCAGTGTAGTAGGAATGGATGGTGGGTTGTAAAATATGCATGTATGAATATATCTCAAGAGTATGGTAAATGCAGTTCAAGTAAGGAACTGTTTCTTCTTTGATTGTTTGTCCACATTTAAACTCCACTGTGAGTGATTCCCAGGCAGTGCTTCTTTAGTAGCTGAAATTCAATCTCCTTAAACAGCAACCTTCCAAAGTTCTGGATTTTTCAATGATGAAAATGAATGGTGAATATGAATACTTAAGACCAAATTATGGCTTTATAGGTGTCTATGAGCAGATCATTAAAGAAAATCCACTGAAATAACTGGAGACCTTGTGAAATGTGCAATAAATCTCTGCTAGTGGTGTTACACTTGCTACTGTAGGCCAAGATCCAATTGGAATTCTTTGGTCAAACTTAGCCTGGCTTCTCATTCCTTGTATGTCAGCTACAAAGGTCTACAATGCTTTTTCCTCTTATATAAAGAAGACAGTCTGAAAACATTCAACCTGTGAAGACCTCCCTCATGCCTACATGTATCTTATACATAAATAAGATAAAGATGGAATTCCCAAGTTGAATTTCAATAAAAACCTCAAACAAACCCTCAATAAGACCTTATTCTTACAAAAGATTACATATAGAGGTTTTGGCATTAAAACTTGTAGCTGTCTACTAGATCATGTTGCTATCAAACTTATTATCCCCCATGGCAACATTGCTCCAGGTGGGTTGCCACCTAAAGTAGAAGCAATGTAGCGAGCCACCTGTGGGTTGGCTAGTTAGCCCTGTGACAGCAGTGTTTATTAACACAGACACTGCACCACTTAGAGGTGGCTATGCTGTTTTCAGTTTAGCAGGCATCCTACCTAGGGCAGCACATCAAGTCTGATGGTATCACCACCACGAATGGGTAAGTTCACCACAGATTCTATTTACCAATATTTATTCCTACTAGAAAAAACTAAGATGTGGGTGCTTCAGGCTAATGGCTCTAAAGGTTACTCTTGATATACTGCCAATAATAAATTAACATCCCAGGAAGAAAAAGATTTCCTTTTGGGTCAGTAAGCCCTCATTAGACCTTTTAGAAATCCTCCTACCACAATGGGAGAAACAGGATGTTCTGAGACAGGAGGACAACTGGCATCAGTGGCTGCAAGATGTACCTTTACTGACCTTATAGAAAAGATACAAATGTATAAGTCTACCAATATTCAAAATATATCTGTACACTGAATAGAAACAGCAGGCAGAAAGCCCCAATCGAAAGCATTTTCCATTTAACTAGATATGTGGTTCTAGCCAAGTCTTGCCATTAATAACAATCCTGGGGACACTACATAAACTCAAATTCTCAGCCACTCATGCTGTGTCAGGCAGGCAGAGTGGGTGGAAGACAGCCAGGAGCTGAAGCTGGAGCCCCGTGAGCTGTAACAGGAGCTGCCCAGCTGTAGTGCCTTCCCTGCTTGGCTGGGCATGTGGTGCCTGGCACACGTCCCCACAGCCACCATCACTTCCCTGTGCTACCTGCTGCCTGGAGCAGCACAGCAGGGGCAGGAGAAGGAGGAGGAGCCACTGGAGGCAGGAGGAGCTGAGCAGTACCTGGACAACTGCAGCCATACCAGAAGCAGACCTATCAGAAACCTGCGCACACTGGCCAGGGCTGGGGACACTGACGGGCATGGGTGAGAGTGTAATGCAGCCTGCTCCACGTGGGAGCCCATGCAGAGTGATGCGGGGGCAGCCGCAGGCCAGATGCAATGAATTAGTGGGCACACCCCCACAGGCCAAACCCAATCATTTGGTGGGCCAGATCTGGTCCACGGGCCATATTTTGCCGACCCCTGCTGTGATACATCTATTGACTTACAGGAGTCCACAGGATGTCGATTTAGAGGGGGCACAAACCACCCCCAAGAAGCACATGCCACAGCAGCAGCCCCACATCACTGTAGCAGCAGCAATTAGGCAGCAAGGATGGGACACCATGCCACTGCTACAGCAGCAACAGACACAAACAGGGTGAGCAAACTGAGTGGCAGCAACAGGAGCCAGGGACTGAGTCCCTGGGGCAGGTAAGACTGACCACCCCCACATCCCACCTCTCCTGATCTCCAGCAGGGTTTAGCTCAGAACACAAAACTTGCTTTTTACACCTCTGCAAAAAAAGTGAAAAGGAGTCAGTAGACCCTGTAACTCATAGCCATTCTGTCAAGAAGAGACAAAGGGAGTCAAGGCACCCCAAGCTTTATGTCTCAGTTGTAGGTATGAGTACCCAACAGGTATAGAACCCAACAGGTATAGCCATCCAGTTTGAATACACTGGGAACAAGTGCACCAGTGGATTACATATGTGTACAAGCACTCAAAGAAATCACAGTATTTATTTGCTCAGGGAAGAGCTGCTGACTTAGACAATACAAAATGGTTTTGGTCAAAATCATCTTATGTAAAGATGGAAGAGAAGCTGTCCTGAAAAGTGCTACAAAACCCTTGGTCATATCTGCAGGGCTTGTTTCCCAATTCAGTATTTACAAATGAAAAAACAAGTCCCACATGCTTATTCTCACTTGGATGTATCAGAAACTGTCAGGTAAGCACAGCAGATGGCTCAGGAGCAGGTCTGGATTTCTCCTAAAACAATGAGTGTAAAAACAGCCTTACAGTGCACATAATACACACCCACACCCTCCAAGCCATCTACTTCGCTTAACTGGCAAACTCCTGCACACCCAAGAGTCAGCTGGTGGATGTCATTTAATTGTCAATGGAACCACCGTTAATTTTTTGGAAGATCCAAAAATCTACGCACAAACAGTGCCTTGTTTATATTACTGCTTTCTCCCTCTAATCTCATCCCTGCTTAAAAAGACACTAATTCCAATTGAAGGAATAATTTCTTACTGAAGTCTTTGTAGATAATGACCAGAACATTTTCAGAAAAGAGATTACAAACCCTTCTCATCAGCCTTAAATGTCATTACCTATTTACAACGGATCATTATTATATCTATTGAGTGATGTATTAAAAAAAAGAATCACTTACACAGAATATTGAAGATATTACACATTGTTATGTACTTCTAAACAGAAAGCACCATATCTCTTTAAATAAAAAATAGACCTTTGATCAGATATATCAACTCCTTAACCTAAAGAGCATGCCTAGCTGACACTTAAAACTTCAGTTCCACTGACCACTAAGAATTCCCATATGGAAGATAGAAATATGCAGGTCTGTTTAAAGGTAATGAAGCTTTTTGAATAATAATTCAACATAATGATAAATTCTCTATATGAACTTGTGGACAACAGATTTAGCCATCTAGTAATAGTATTAATAACAGTAATAAGAGATTTATAAAGTAATAATGTTCTTGGAGGAAATAAACATATACTTAGCTCTTACCAGCATCATTAGCATCATCCAGCTTTGGAATGCCTTTGATTTTACTGTGTTTCACAGATGAACATTTTTTGTTCAGCTGTGTCTGAGCCTTGAATTTGACCCAGTTCAGAATACTTTCTATGATACCACAATTAGAAGCCTATAAAAAATGACACATTAAAATTATACATGAGAACAGAAGTACATCCGCAAACACTGATACCAAAATAATGAAGTAAAATGTGAAGAGTAAAATCTAACAATGGCTTTTAAATTCTTTCACCAATTTAAAAAAGCATAATTCAAGACAACTTCAATACTACCCAAACAACCTTGTAGCTACCTATACTCCTTTCTTTTCAGTTCCATTTCCACTTCACTTCTTTGCCTGCACTTTATTTGGCAGTTGTCTATGGTAAAACTTCTAAAATAAGGAAGTATTTTATTATGTCCTGAGCACACTTTGGGTACTTGATTCCATTCACACTACAGCCACATTACACTTCTCTGGCAGTGTAAAGCGGTGCTATAATGGAATCAAATTATATTTACAATCATCTTAGAGGCCCATTTATATGGAAATAGTCAGAATGAAGTAAAAAGGCCCAAGTATAAATGCGAATCAGGCCTTATAACCAATAAACCACCACTACGGTCTAGGAAGTCTATAGCAATAAGATGTATTTCTTCACACAACAAGTAGTACCAATATTTTGCACACGCACACACACACACTCCTATCACCCGCCCCCCACCCATCCCCAATGGAGCAAGACAGCATGTGCTTTTGGCATTTTACAATTCCCTAATCATAAAGAATTCAATGGCTAGAGATTTCATTGCACATTTAATACACTTGATATACAGACTATAAACACTATAAATCAAAAACTTTGCCAGAAATGGAAGATATATAATGGAGGGCAATTCTGGAGGTTGTACAAAGTCTATCATTATTTTGGTATACTGCCTTCCCCCAAGTACTAAAAGGTATGAAGAATGCCATTAGTTTCATAGGATGAAAGCATTTTAAGCCAAGGAGCTTGCTTCCTTTTTTAGTCTAAATCTGTTGTTTGTTGGTAAGCGTACAGGCTGTAACTCTGCCATCACATGCTGCTTCATTTCCATTTAGGTTACTGGCACTAAACATGACTCAGCTTAATGAACTCAGGCTGACATTTAAGTCAATTCTATTTTCCTTCCCATGTATAGAGGCATAGATAAATGAAGTTTGCATTTTCACTAATGCAGTTGCTTAAAATGGTGATTCCCAAACCATCCATATTGAAACACAAATCCATATTTTCAAAGTAAGACGTGGACAAAAATACATTTTAGCTGCTTTAAAAGCTGAGAGGGAGTTGCTGCTCAGGAGCACACATCAGCTGTTACACTGTAACTGTCAGTCTGCATGAGCTTGCTGAAATTGCAAGGCTTATGTAGCATGAGTTTTGACCCTGAATGAACCATGGTTATAGCTGAAATGGTTGTGCTGCACACAGAATCAAGCACCCATAACAGTTCTGTTGTATCAGCTTACATGGGTATCCTTTGATATTTATACAATTGTTATGCCTGTGCGTATGCTATTTTTTGAGAAGCAACAAACATTAGTAAGTTGCCAAGATTCACAGAAAACAAGAAAAGTTCTTCTACAAGTTTTTTCCATAAACGTCTCACAGAGAATAAACACAGGTACCAAAGGACAAAGTAGAAGAAAGAATATGCTTTATCTCACAAAATTATTTTACTATTAATAGTTGTAAATGCCTGTCTTTATTCTAGAACAATGAGATCCACCTTACCAGCATAAGTACTATTAAATCTGCAAAATGTTGGCCATGGAAATGATGAAACCCAGAAACCCAGAACAAAGGCTGCAATGCTGCCCAATAACCCCAATAATTGGACTAGAAAAATGTCAGAAGACCTCTGTAATGTTTATCAAGTTTTTAATTTGTAATGTTTGCCACAAAAGTCACATAATTCAGACTGCATATCCCAGTTTATCTAGTACTCTGTGGGAGCACATGTAAGCTCACCAAGTACACTAATTTCTATGCTCCTATAATAAAAAGAAATGTGCAATACTTACTGCTTTAAAAAATTTCTCTGATAGCTGACATTTGGACCCAAAACTTTTAGGCTGAAGTGTCATGTTTTCTTTTGTTTGGGAATCAAATGATGGATTTTCAATTAGGCAATTAACAAAAACCCATATATGATTCTTCACCTGTTGAAAACAAATAGACCAATTCACTTATTAAAACTGCTGACCACAACTTTTTTCCACATGTTGGCATGTAATATGTATAAAACAACTTGCCTGAAATGGTTTCACTGAAACTCCAGCTTTATTCTTTTTCTTTACCACTTCTATCAATTTCCCAACAATCTGATCCACCACGTAATCAACATGCCTACCACCCTTAATGAGAAAAAAAGAAAAATATCTTTATGAAATTATTCTATTTTGGTTACTCAACTTGAATATAAATATAGAGTACGTCCGTACACTTCCACTCATTCAACAATGTTTATTACAGTATTATAACAATGTTAGGAAAATTAGCTTTTCTTAGTATGCTAGATATTTTAGTCACCACCTATCAAATGCACAGGTGAGATATGAGCCAAAAGAAATATCTTCCATTGTAATCACTGTGTAGGGACACACCATAAAAGTAAACTAGTGTTCATGGAAGACAGTAGCATATGTACCATCCCTAGTATACCTGGAAGATTTAGAAGCCCAGATCTCAAGCTCTGGAATAAAACATGAAATGCAATATATTTTCCAATATGGATCTGTGCCTGACTGGGACAACTAAGCTCATTGCCATATCACAAAAAACTGCACACATGGGTCCCTCCCCCTATTCCCTGCTCCTACAAATTTCCTTCCTTCCCCGCCCATTGTAGGAATTTGGTTCATACAAGATGGCCTGATCATGTCCTCAGATTTATATCAGCCATCAAATACTCATTCCTCCACCTATGCAAGACCTCTCTGTTTTCAGAGGTATACTTACAAAACACTCCTGAGGGAATGGCGAGTACTATTAGTATGCTGCTAATTTGGAACAAAGTCTTTTCCTTCTGCTTTATATGAATGTACAAGAGGAGTGTAGCAGCAGCAGAGGACCCAAAACACATTTTGACAACATAATACAGGATGGACTGGAGAAGATTACCAATTCTCCCTACCACTGCTCAAGAGCTACACCTGCCCTTAAGCAATACCTGTCACAATTAACAGTACACATATAGAAGCCCTTTGAAACATTCTAAAAGTGACAGAAACACTCCAACATAGTGTCTCTTTAATGAAGTACTATTTTTCAATGTTTCATTTTTGTTACATCTGGATGGGGAGAGGGTACCCATAAATCCTCAATAACCCTGCAGTGCTCTGGTCTCCCATGGCCCCATGGGGGAGGGAGGCAGAGAGCTGGGTGGAGCTGGTAGGCTGAAGAATATCTTACTAGCTGTCCAGCCACCAGGACCTGCTCTCAGTGCCAGGCACTCCAACCCAAATTGCCTCTACTTCTCCACTGGAGGAAAAAGGAAAGGAGAATTCTTGGGGATGGAATCCCTGTAGCGGATGCCCAGCACTCCTGACACAGACCCTGGTGACTCCTGACAGGGCTCCCAGTGTGCACAGCACTCAGCAGTGCTGGAAGCACTCCCAGCACTGGAATGTACTCCCTGTATGCTGCTGCTCTGGCCCCCACTAGATCCCACACCCACACCTATAAAAGTTTCCCTGAAGATTCATTTATCTTCTCCAGCTCAAACTGGTAAAATACTTAAAGCTACAAGTGTAAAATGAGAGATGTTCACTAGGAATTAAGTCAAGGACAAAGGCATTTCACATGAGATGTAAGGCTGGGAAGGAAAAAACAAAACAACAGAACTATCATCCTAAGAAAGACTGTCTGGGGTGGAGCAGATAAGGTACATAAAGCAAAGCCTAACAAGTATCCAATATATCCAAAGTACACAACAAGAATTAAAAAAAAAAAAAAAAAACTGCCACCAAAAGTAAGGCAGTATAAATTGATCTTCTCTATTAGAAAAATACCACAGGTAAGAAAAAACTATTATCTAAGCAAATAGTCAGGGCAAAATACTATTTCACTTTATGTTCCCAAATTATATTTACCCAACCACATAACTACTATTTTTGGCACTTACAAAGTTTCTTATCCTATTACATGCATAGCATGAACAAGCAAGTGTCCACATAGGTAGCGAGTATGCTCAGTAGGCTGTCCTCTGGGCAGGCACATATATGGCTCCATACTGTACTAAGCACTGGAACTAATTAGTAGAGAAGTTGTAGAATCTCCACTCCTGACATCTTTAAGAGCAGTTAGACAAACACAGGGATGATCCTGCCTTGAGCTGATCAAGATGACTAGGTGATCCCCTGAAGTCTTTCAGTCCTATTGTTCTATAACTGATGTACAGATATCTGACCATAAGTAAAGAAATTGTAGGGAAGAGAGGCCCTCCTCATGCCACTGAGCTCTTGCCTCTTGCATTTAATATTAATTCAATAAAATGGATGGTGAGGAATAGGGAAGTTTCTGCTCCAGTGGAAACAAGGGCGCAGGCTAGAACCTAGGCCCTACTCCCTTTTAAAGCAGCACCCCGCTCACTGAGCCATGCAGGCTTTTTGGCCTGCTATCTTCCTCCTAGCCTCTTATTGTCTCCTCCTTTGCTTGACTACTTAAGGAATCAACTTTAACGAGCACTGGAGAAAGACACAAATAATGCCTAATCTTTGGTGCTCGAAAACTGAAGAGATACTAGTTCAAACCTTCTTTGGGGAAGCCTAGAACCCAGGTCTCCTGTTTCCTGGAAAAATGCCTTATATACTGGGCTAACATATGGGAAACGCTTCCCTGTCTACCATCTAACACCTGCTAGCCATGGGTTTTTGCCTTACTACAATTCCAGGACTTATACCAGTGTGCACAGCGTTGCACATACTCAACAAGCAAGTGGATCCGTATGCATTCAGACTGCATGTGGAATAGGATCATGAGCCAAAAACATGGAGTTTCATAGTTGTCAAGTGCCATTTGGATGCATAATGTAAAAGTCGGTAGTTTGATAGGATCTCTATATCATTCCCTAAACACAGCAGATCAGAATAATCCATTTATTTTATAATGCCATGTAAGACTTCATGAGTGCATACAGAGAGGAATAGACAGAAGATTTTCAGATCTCTTATAAAAATTATTGCCTCTCAGCCCAGTAGATGACACTGCTTCACAAGAAGTCAGCTATAATCCCAAAAGCTTGCTTACATTATTTAAAACTAGCAATATTGCTGATTATTTTTTATAAGTATGCGTAATGCATTTGGGGAGAAATAACCTCAACTATACATATACAATGCTGGGTTAAACTAGCTGTCACAACTCAGAGATGCTGGTGTTACGGGAGACAGTTCTTTAAAAAAATGTCCGCTCAGGGTGCGGTGGCAACCAAAAAGCCAATAAAATGTGTCAGGCATCATTAAGAAGGGAACTGAAAACAAAACAGAGACTATCATGTGCCACTATAAAATTCCAATGGTGAGCCCACATCTTGAATACTGTGTGCAGCTCTAGTCCCCACATCTCAAAAAGAACACAGCAGAATTAGAAGGGCAATCAAAATGGTCAGGGGCCTCATACCAGGAAAGACTAAAATGGCTAAGATTCTTCAGTTTGGCAGGAAAAGGCTAAAGGTAGGATATGACGCTGGTCTGTAAAATCATGAAGGGTATGGACCAAATGAACAGGGAACTGTTATCCATCAACTATTATTCATCAAGTCCCAAAATACTGGAATTAGGGGATATCTGCTGAGATTAGGAGACAGGTTTAAAACTAACAAGAGAAAGTATTATGTTACACAAGGTGTAGTTAACTTATAGAATTCATTGCAACAGAAGGTGGAGGAGGCAGTCCCTTCAAAAAGGGCTGCATAAATTCACGGATGATCGATCTACTAATGCCTACTACAGAAAATGGTTGGAGATGTTTCCTTTAGCATCTCTAACCCAATAAATGGTAAATGCCAGAGAGGTATTGCATAGAAGATAAATCACTCTAGAGACATTCAGTTTAATGCTCTCCCTGTATAGCATCCACTTCTGGCAATTTCAGAGACAAGATACTGGGCTAGATGGACCATTGGTTTCATCTGGTTGTTCTAAACCATTTTTAAAGAGCTACATGTACCTTATTTACCAGAGGTGCACTGATACATTGATCTGATATTGGATTGGCACTGCTATAAAGAAAACTGATTGTATCGGATATCGGTCTGATGTGGCCAATAATTTGGCCAATAAATGCCCATGCATGTGCGTAGCTGCAGCATAGCACGCAGGCAGTGAGAAGCACAGCCTGGCACTGTGTGCAGCTGGTAAGTCTGGTGTGGTGCAAGGGGACAGGGGGAGGGCAGGGATTTGCTGGTTGGGGGTTGCAGATCAAGGCCCCTGCAGTGAGGGAGGCAGTTGGGCTGGGTCTGGGGCAGGCGCTGCCCAGCCAGGGAGGTGCAGGCACAGGACGGACCTGTGGCTCATCTGGGAGATGGGGAGGGGGAACAGCTCCTGATGCTGTGCACACGCCGGGAGGGCATGGGGGACCTTCTGCCCCCGGATCTGCACGGGGTGGGCCGGGGCTGCTTCGGGCTTTTCACAGTGCATGGAGGTTGTGGGGCAGACAGCCATGGCACTGGGAGGGCCCACACAGCCTCCACGCACCGGGAAGAGCTCAGCACAGCCCTGGCTCCAGCCCACAGCTGCAGCCTGCCGATGCCCCCCTCACACAGATCCAGGGGCACGTCCTCCCCACATACCGTGCCCTCTGAGGGTGTATGCAGTAGCGGGAGCCCCCCCCACTCTCCCCGGATGAGCTGTGGCACCGTACCATGCCTGCCCTGGCTGGGCAGCACCTGCCCCAGACCCAGCCTGACTCCCTCCCTCACTGCAGAGGCCTTGATCTGTCCCCCCACACCCCTTTCCTTTCCCCTCCCCATCCACCACCACAGACTTACCAGCTCCACACAGCTGTATCAGAAACCAGTTCGGTATCAGCCAATATGATTCCTTAAAATCAGCTATCGGTATTGTCCCCAAAAATCTCTATTGATGCACCCTTATTATTTACTTATATACCGCATCCGCCTTTCCCACCCCTAAAAAAAAAATAAAAATCAGCCCTCCAAAACTGAGATGCATAACTTAAAGGAAGAATTGAAACATGGAGGAAGAGAAGCCTGGAGAAACTGTACTTCAAAAATGACAGCTGCTTCTCTCTCAGCCAGCAAAGTACAAGGCCGCAGTCCAGTCTTAACCCCTTCACAGCTACCACTGGATTGGCAGTAGCTTTGGGATAAGTAGCCAAAAAAATGCTGCCAATTTGAATTCTGTCCTTGTTGCTTGCAGGATGAGACAGAAGCAGAGTGCAAACTGGCAGCATTTTTTTCTGGCTGCTCAGCCCAAAGCTACTGCCAACGCAGTAGTAGCTGTGAAAGTGTAACAACGGACTCTGCCCTAGCAGCTTGTTGGCAGCAGTAATTTTGAAGCACAGTCTCACCATGAAAGAGCCAAGTTTAGGCCATGACTCTAGGGGGAAAATAAATCTTCCCTTCCCCCCATGATTCTGTCTTCTAAAAACAAGGAGCACGCCTTACTAGGGGGCATGTGAGATAAGGGAGGAAACAGGTTATTTTGGAGGGGAACTTTGAGGAGGCCAAGGCATAACAATTTCATAAAAAAGTGGAAAGGAACTAACTGGAGCAACCAATCTTATTCAGTAGTCAAATGTGGTGATCTTCCTTAGTAATGAAAATGGAGCAGGGAGCCCAGTATGCATAAAATGACAAAATTTACATAAGAACATGTATGCAACCTGTAGCTCTGCAAGATAATCCTCTACATCCTGTAAATATTACAAGCCTCTTTTCTCCACTGTTTTCAGAAGAGGATGAATGCCTAAACTTTAGTTTCAGATAAAAATAAGCATTCAAGTAGAGGCCTCCCTCCATTCAATCTTCTATGGAGGTTGGAGATTTTTTTCTGGGCTTGGAGCCCACCACACTCATCTGCTGTCATAAGGGAGCTGAATAATTTTCCTCCAGATCAGAATTTTGTGCACAGCATTTTAGGCTACTCATGCACAGCAACTAATCTAGTGGGTCCAAGCAGATTCATAGGAGCCATCATACAAAATGTTCTCATACCTTTGTCCAAAAGTGTCAAACACACAGCCCACAGGCCAGAGCCCATGGAAGCAAGTTATTCAGCCCATAGGGCTTTTGTGAACTGGAAGACCCAATCTCTGGAACCAGCTCATGCAGCCAGACTTTTAGTTGGCATGGTCAACACCTGGGAAGTTAATGCTGATGTCACTCACCCTGCTGCAGAATTTTTGGGTTAAGCAGCAGCAATGGTGTTAACTCCTGGATGCTAGTTGCCCTACTGTCAAATTTCTAAGTCAAGATCTCCTCTGGGACTGTTGGCAGTGGTTGAGAGAGCAGTGGCAGTGTTAACCCTTGCACCAACAAAGCAACTCGGGTAGTTGAGATAAGTTAATGCCCAAGCCATAGTGTCAGCACAGTCAGCATGCAGGGGTTAATGCTGCTGCCACCAGTGGCAGGTCACCTGGGTCACAAGAAGCCCTGGATCTGGCCTGCCAACCCAAATGAGTTTATATAGCCTTGCCTTAATCTAACCTCTTTTCTGGAGATTCACTTCAATTGTGGACCTATGCAACATAAACACAAGGCTTTAAGAAATGCAGAATAAATCATAGTTGCTACTCTGAAGTTTATAGTCTGACAGACATTGAACAATTAAAAAACCCAGTAAAAAACCCCCAGTAAATCTGTGAAAACATAACTGGTAAGATTACACCTATGAAAAACACTTTATGTAAGAAACTGTTTTTAACAGATAAACTGAGTAGATAGTGAGTATTTGAAGAACAAGAAGGAAAGGATTGTTTAAATCAAGTAATAAGACATGCATAAGGCAGAAAACACAGTGAAAACATAAGAAAAGAAACAGTGAAAAGAACATGAGAGCATAAAGAGTACAAGGTGAAAATTAAAGCAGGAAGTCTATATAGAACACTGTACGACTCAGGACATTAAGAAGATTATACCCTGGAATGGTAAGAAGACTGTATTTACCCAAATCCAATACAACTTTGAATTTAATACCCACCAATAATTAGGTTGTACTTTTCCATATATAGAATGCAATTATTGGAGGGTTATCTTTTGCTCCTCCCATGTGGTGGGGGAAAGCACTGGCCACAGGGCCAGCAGGTAAGTCCCCTTACCTGGCAACTTGCCTTTCTAGCCCCTACAACCCCTTGCTGCCTGTATTCCCCCCCCAGCACCTGGCCCCCAGTACTTACCCTCCTTTCATTATATATAATTCCTTTTTTCTGTTTGTAACAAAAAGACTATTTTTTTAAAAAGTCTGTTGATTGCTATATTAAAATATTCATAAAAACAATCAGAAGAGCAATTAAAATATGTAAACAAACTGTTATAGCTTTATTCATCACATCACTAACATTAAGACTGTATCAAAATACTTATTAAAAATTATTAAATTATTTCAAGTGTTTACATCTGGATTTAAAGTCTATTTTTACCACTTTTATTAGTTAGCAAATTTGTTAATTTTTGATATAACACTATTATAACTACTTACCTGTAATTATTGATCTCAGAAGATAGTAATTTACCATAGTTCCCCACTCTTGGGTCCATTCCTAGTGTGCACATTTAAGTGAGGGATGTTCCAAGCTCAAAGTAAGGAGCCTTTAAACCATCTCACCAGTAGGTGGCATACTTACCTACTATAGAGGCATAACAGCCTGTTAACTGCCCCAACTGTGATACATACATTTTAATCAAAGTTGGTAAGACAGAACTAAAATGATCTGTCGGTTTTGAAGGATTGTGGATGGGTAACTTATAACAGCTACCACCTTGTGAAAAAAATTGCAACAGAAAATTGCAATACATAATTTTCTTTCCTAGAAAGGTGAATGTTCTAATTTAACCCTCCCCCCACCCCAACACACACTGGGAGCCTCAGGGCTCCAAGAATGCCCTTACTAAAAGTGAAAACAACAAAAAGCTTCACTAGGAACTTTTGTTGGTTCCTACATGGCATGCTAATAGTAACATTAACAATCAACTGTCCCCAGAGTTGTGTGGCAAGCTGGAACTAAATTAAAGGGAAAGACCCATAATGTGCAGCAAATTGAAATGATATAGCTTGTTAACATGAATTGTAAAGAGGAAGTTTTAACTGAAGTAGATATGTAAACACATTTTTTATAACATACCTGTTTTGTTTTTCCTATTAAATGTATTTTAATCTGATCCTACATTTCCAGTCTTCAGTGTGCTAGATCTGGGCAACTGGTTGGATAACAATTAGGACTTCTGGTATTTAGAAAGCTGTAATACATCTTCTCTCTTCCTCTCCATTGTGGGTGGGGTTGTAGAGGAATTTTATATTTTGGGAGAATTCTGTATTCCTCATTATCAACTTACAGCTGACCCCTTGGACCAAACATCATCTGCCACTACATCCACATTAGCTGAATGTTTCTGCTACAATGATTACCAGTGATATTGTTAACAATATTGATATATTCAGTCATTAAACTTTGCAGTTAATAATTGAGATGAAGGAGACAATTCATCTCTTTATTACAGGTATTGTTTGAAGCTATTTGAGAAATCAGGATGAAAATGTTCAATTTACAAGCGACTACCATTTGAACAGCTGCAAACACAACCATAATAGCTAGAAACATTCTTTTAAATGAAATCTTAGATTCTGAAACAATTCTGTTGCAGAAGGTAGATTCTTCTGCTGCAGATCAGGGGGACCATAAATAGTTAAAGCAACAAATTTAAAAAATATACATCTATATGTGGCTCAGGGCACTACCTAAACAATATTTGTTTTGGATCCAACAGTGAGTTTTTAAAGTCACCATTGGGTAAAGAATTTCTAAAAAATTAATAATAAAAAAATGAAAGTATTTTGGCAAACCAAGAGACATATGACCAAAAACAGATGAAATTAACTCCTCACCTGTTAGCAGATAAAAGGGAACAGGCAGTTGACGCAGTTAGTTACTAGCCATTATGTCTCATCAGTGGGTAGTTGCACATCAATTGCTGGTGAGGTGATTCACCGGCTCCGAACATTCCACATCCAGTCACACACATAAGGCATGGATCGGGAGAGTGGGAAAAACTAGAAATTACAACACTTACCTGTGAAGAATGCACAGTACTTTTTTTTTTTTTTTTTGAATTGTCAAAGAATTTCTGATAACAGACACTTGTAGCACAAAAAAGAGGTGAAAACTGATCCAAAGAAATCATTCTTAGACCCTTCTGAGGCAATGCATGTAGTATATTAACTTAGTTATTACTGTCTATATTTTCCAGATCTGCATTTCAAATTTTGTATTAGACATTTTATCTATACAGTATGTGAAATCAGTTTTAGATATGAGTTTCC
>NW_005841981.1:2729964-2733016 GCF_000455745.1 Alligator sinensis
TTGACTTTTTTATAATGTTAATATTAAAATATAACTATAAAGGACATTTTAAAGTGAGAGCTGTAAACTCTTCTTTATGTTGCATAAAAAGGCTTTATGTTGCATTAAAAAATAAAAGGTTCTACTTATTTTACTTTAAAAAATGATAAAAATACTAGGTCTGCTTTTCTATGCCTCTGACAAATGTTAGTTAGGCAATTATATCAGAGTTGTACAAAAAATACACACAAGCTGATCTATACTAGGTTATTTAAAAAAATTATGACTACTATTCAGATCACTGGTTCAACTAAACTGACACTAGTAGTGTTGCACACCATGGCTAAGTACAGACAGTCAAAGAGCCCAAGGCTGAGTTGATTCAACCTTCACAGGTTAGTCTAAACTACACAGATTGAATCAATAAGCAAATGAACAGACAATCACTTTTGATTCTGGAAATGCAGCCACATGCCTGCAGTGGTTTAGGCCAGAAGCCAGAGGGCACTGCGGCAAGGGGGGGGGGGGGGGGGGCGGTGCTACAGCATGCCTCCCTGCTCAGTTGGAGCTGACAGCTTGGGCCAAGTCTAGCCCACCCATCCTGCGAGATGCAGGATTTGTGGGGGAGGTACAAAGCATCCCAGGATGCTGGGGGACTGTGTGTTAACTTGAATCTGAAAAGGATCTGGAACAGAAGTTCAATAAACTGATTTAACCTGAATCAGTTAAGTCTGATGCTACATCCAGGTTTACCTCCATCCAGGTTTACCTTAAACTGATTTCAGCCATTTTGAAAGTGTTTTATGTGCACTGAACTTCTGCTGTGTTACAGATTTCAATCATTTTCTGATCACTTAAACCGGTTTGTGTGTAATTTCTGTCCCTTGCCCACATGGTAAAAAGTGAACAACACCAACAGAGGCTTGTCTAGAGGGGGAGCCCATTATTCCTATCACATCAGTAAGGATCACTGGCGAGATCTCTTGTTGAATTATCCACTATAAATATGACCAAAGAGTTTTTTAAACTGTAAGATTAAAATCCCTTTCCCTTAGTCTTTCAGGAAAAGTCTTAATTAAATCACTTGGGGAAACTAAGAACGGCTTAACCAGTATGTTGTTTTAAAACGGGGGATATGAAGATAGTTTAGCTAAATAATAGTTTCCATTCATTTTATATCCTTGTGCATTTGTATTTGTATCACAGCTAATGACTACAAATATTATTTTAAAATAAGTTTTTAAATGCATTAAAAATATAGTACTACCACAAAGGTATTCAAATTGAATTCAGTGACCCTGCAGACTATTTCAAGTGATAGAATTAGCTCACCATTTTAATGTTCACAAGATATCTTTTTATTAACATACAGTTAAGTATAGCTAGCATATGATTTTATCCCTCTTTCAGTCATTTAAAACAGATAAAATTGCTCACCTTTGTGGTCGCTATGCTATTTACAAAGCTGATTTGCTGAAACCCTTTCTCACTTAAAGTGAGGCACACGTCCCATCGTTCATTTGCAACTTCATGAATAACTTTGAGTGCAACTCCAGTTTCATCCAACTTGTCCTTTACGTAAAGATCTACATAACTGCGGAATCCATTCACCTAGAGGTTTTTAAAAAAGCAGCAATTATTGCCTTTCCAGCTATGTATGCTATTTATTTAAAATACCTTAAATAAAATTCTTACAGGTAATTTCTTCCCATTAAGTAAAACTTTGACTCCTTTGCATGACCCAGCCAAATCATAAGCTCTTCTTGTCATGAGAGCCACAGTATCCTTGTCAAGCTTTTCCATCTTGAATTTAGACAGATCTGGTTGGAATGTAATGCATGTGTAATCATCTCCATCGAAGTGCTTAATTTTGGGATCAGAGGTTTTCATCATATTGTTCATCCAAGTCTTAGAAAAAAGAAGTTTTAGGTGTTAACTACAGGTTACCCAATTTTAGAATAAAAATTACAAACATGACATCCTTTGTTTGTTTCCAGATATGCTAAAATTGCATTACCTACAGAATGAAAAGCCATGTACTTCACCTCAGACTTCTCCACAACCCACCCCAAAATTCAGAATAAACCACTTTCCAAAAAGCCCATAGAGAAGGAAATGAAATTATGCAGAAAGTCATGATTTCTAAGAACTATCTAAGCTGCATAATACTTCATGTTCTCATCTTACAGGAGTCAACAGAAAAAGAAGTTAATTTGGGCAGTTCTCTCACAAAGTTTTTCTTGAAAACACCCAAACATGAAGCTGACTACAGTATGCAAATAATAAAGCATACTCTTTAGAAATGTACACTTATACGAGCACTAATTTGTATTATTAGTTCACCAGACAATATAAAATACTAAAAACCTGATAAAACATGCTTTAGAAAGCGTTTATTGTTTATATCAATATAGCACTATCATAACTGAAAACAGAAGCATCATCGTTAATGCAGAGAGACAGAGAGAAGTAAAAGCACAATTAGTGAAAAATACCACACAGTACCCTACCAAAGTGCCTCAACCTAAATCAATGTGACCACCTCTAAGAGTGAGATAGTAGATTAATTTTACATGCTTATTCAGTCCTTGGCTGGTATGCTGGGATGTAACAGGCAATCTGGTTTGCTGTTTTTGGTAAAATGGTCACCTGTCCATGCTGAAGTTAAGAAAATTAATAAGAAACATACCCCCCAAAATTGTTTCATGTAATTGTTCAAGATTTTATTCAGATTTATGCATAAGGAACAAGACAATAATTAAGATACTAAGGCCCCAATGCATGTTACATTTAAAATGTAATTAACAGGCTAATCGCATTTTAAGTTGTAAACTCACAATATGCTGAAGTCAACTTAAGGTGTGATAATACAGTACAATGAGCCACAAAGTTGTTCCATGTGTAATGTGCAACAACTTTGTGGTTTGTTTGTATAATATCTTAAAATGAAGGTGTGGCCAGCTGGGGCTGGCCCATGACAGATCCCGATGCTTAGCTAAGTGTTGGGATCCAGCATGGGGCAGCCCTAGGGTCCAGGACACAGCTGTCCCATACCTAATCGGGCTAGGGAAAG
>NW_005841981.1:2733105-2740873 GCF_000455745.1 Alligator sinensis
GAAAGAGACAGCCCCTGGATCCCGGAACTTGTAATCCCAGGTTCCCTGTGCCTGGGGATGAGCAAAAGCCCAGTATGCTGCCTAGCTGGGCAGAACAAGCAGTGTTTACAGGTCCTATTGCATGGGGACCCTGGGATCGGGCTGGGCGATTTTACAAGTCCCAGTGCATGGGGTCCCACACAGGGAACTGGCTGCAGCCTGATCCCGGGGTCCCCATGCACCAGAACCTATAAAAATCTTTTGTTATCAGCTGGTTGTGGGTACCCAGATTTCAACTGGTGTAGGGGGAAGGCCGGATTCCCCTGCACTGGCAAGTAAGGTATGATTGAGATCTAATCTCCAATCCCAAAATCACGTGTCTTGTCATGTGTGTGTGACATGGCAGGAGGCACGATTTTGAGATTGTGGATTAGATCCCATCATGCCTTAAAATGAACATCTGCCACGGGCCTAAGACACACAGATATATTATACTGTAGCTACAAAACTTTTACACTTGATATCCACTATATTTTTATGATTACATTAATTCTATGACTAAAACCAATCTTAATTCTAATCTCTGGACTCTTTCTTTTTTCGGGGGTGGGGGGGGAGGGGGGTTGATGTGTTTTTCTCAAATTAGTCATTTAAGACTAGCAAGAAGAAAATGTGCATTAGTTATTTGAGAAAATTCTCAATATTCCAAAATGTACTAGTAGTATTTTTCTAAAATCAAATTTACATAATTCCTATTGCTAATGTTTAATAATTATGCAGCACAGAAAAAAAAATTAAGAGGCCACTTCAATACCTGTTTAAAGCTGTGCTTGTATTCTTTGCAAGCAGTTTCAACTGTAAACTTTGTACTGAATATATTACAAAGTTTTGCACCATAACCATTACGACCACCTGGAACAAGAATAAAATATGAAAAACTATTTCTGTTTAAAAAAGCTTTGATTATTATATTTACAAATGATGTAGCTCTTTACAGACCTCTCTTGGTGAAAACTCTTGCTTCTGATACAGGAACATTTTACTTCAACAAAGGCCCAACTTAACTCTTTTGTTTTAGGACTTGACTGCAAGAGAAACACCCCCTCCTATGTATGTTACATCATAGTGATTAGAGCACTCACTCAAATTGCGAGACCAAGGGTATATCCCCTCCTAGATTTGCAGGAGAGTGCCATAACCATGCAACTGTTCTGGAGTTGAATCAAACTCCACTCCATTCTGCCTGTTGAAGCTGGACCACTTCGGACCTCTAGTTCAGTGAATTTTCAATTCCCACGCCCCGCCCCCCGCCCCCCCGAGTGGCATATGTTACATTATGGCTGCTACACTGTTGCTACTCTACCTATTCTTATGTATCTAAATCCACAGAACACTAATTACTACATGATATTTGCACAGAGGAATATTCATGGGCTCCCTACGAATGAGCAAAAAATAAATTGCTTAACTACTGCTCCATAAATTGGGAGTGTTTTGTTATTTTTAATCTTTTCTTACACTTCACAACCTGGAATGGAAGGGCATACATCAATTAATGCCGATTATGAATGTAAAATTTGTCATACTGAATCACAGTTTAATTTAATATTCAAGAAAGTAAAGACTTAAAACCACTGTACTAGATATAAATAAGTTTCTCAGAAAAAGTTTGACAATGCACCTTAAATCTGATTAGCAATATCTATATTAATCCATTCTTAGGTGTCATTTTTCAAGAAACTTCCAGTTGTGCAAAACTGTCATTCTGTGTTTTGCCATACTACAGTAATTGAGTTAAATCTCTCCCTTGCACTGGGTTAAATATGTTTAAATGCAAAAACATCACCCAATTACTGTGTTATCCAATTCATTGACCTTTTCCTTATATTTTGCCATTTTGGACATGGTAGTAGTTGTAGATGTATACAAAACTAAAATTTCAGATTAAATGTATGTAATATATTAAATGTGAAATTTTTGTTTGTAGTAAATAATACTGAAATTAAGAGAAAATATCATAAATAATCCTAAATTCAGGATATTACTTGCCAGGGTAATACTAAAGGGACAACCACAGGTATCTTTAGTTCCTTTCAATAATAAGATTGTTTAAATTGGATTTGTACTATGGTAAAAACCCCACAGAGCTCAAAGTTTGTTCTCACTAAATTTTACACCAACATAGAAAAATCTGCAAACAGCAACTAGAAAATCCCTAAATGGTCATTTCTGATGATAGATCAATAAAGGGAAAAAAGACTACTTATAAAATTATTAATGTGCTTTGGTTCTGTCCATTAAAGTAGATATGGTTCTTGCCTGTGACTTTTTTTTCTTCATCATCATAGTTGCTAGATGTTAACAGCTGCCCAAAGATTAAAGCAGGAACATACACCTTTTCCACTTTGTGCTCGACAACTGGAATACCTTTCCCATTATTCCAGATGCTGATAATGTTTGATTCACTGCAAATAAGCAGAGATATCCCTTCAAATAATAATTACAGCAAGAAAATCCTACATAAGTTTTTACACAGATTTAAATAATAATGTAGAACAGGGGTGTCCAACATATGGCCCATGGACACTCTCTATCTAGCCCGCTGGGTTACTGCTCAGCCAAGAGAAGTTGGGGGGCATAGTCTGCTACAGAACGCAGAGCCATTTGGTCCCAGTGGCTACAGCCATTGGTGGCAAGCTTGGTTCACTGCTATGACTGTGCTCAAACCCTCACTGTACCTCCAGATTCCCGGGCCCACTGCTGCACCCAAACATGCCACAGTGGCCATGACAGCCACCTCAATGCCCTGGTCTGGATCCTATACATAAGAAGACCTGTTGTTTTTATCTAGCCCTGGTGCCTCAGACAAGTTTGACACCCCTGGTCTGGAATATACAATTTCAAGCCATTTTTTTTGCATTTATTGGCCTGCTTCTATCAATTTTGCATGGAAACATTTCTTTAATGGGCTCAACAAAATGTTACAGCTGTCTAGAACTCTTTGTTATTTAACAGAAAACAAAAAAGAAAGAAAAAGGGGAAAAAAAATCTTGTGACTTGCATTTTGTGCTAGATGAAAAATTGTATCATCCTGATCCTTGTCCTCTCACCCCAAATCAAAACAAATTCTGGCCCAATTAAACATGTACTGCAGTAGGAACTGAAAAACCATGAGTTTTGAACTTACTTATCAAAATAACTTCATAATTTTGTGCCTTCCAAAATATTTTATTATTAATTAAAACCTCATACCCTCTTTTCTTCTTTGGCTATGCTACCTACAAAATCATTGATACACTCCTACATATGTGTAACGCCCTACACTAGTGGCAGCTTAATATAGGATCCTGCATTACTTTACTGCCTCCTAAAGTATTTATTCCCATAGTTCTAGAGGCAGAAGACTGTTACAGAGTTCAAGTTCAGCATTTAAATCCTATTCACGACCTCTGCTGATGGCTTGTTGCAATTTTATTTTGCCAAGCTCATCAAGTTTTCAATGTTTAGATCCTTTATAGTTTTATTGAAATCTTCATACACAAAGCTGTTAAAGGGCAGATCAGGAAAGGAAGCTCCTTACAATTTAAAGTGGTGATAACTACTGTTCATCATTTCAGAATAATCTTTCTTCTTTCAGCATAAAGCTAAACTGCTTTTAAACAAAGGATGGGGGGAGGAGAAACAGAGGGTGGAGGAAGAGATTATAGTCAGTTTCACTGAATACACTCTTTTACAAAAAGTTTAAACTCCCATTTGCCGGGTAGAAAATGCTGGCTAAAGGTTCTTTTACTTACGGATCAATGGATATTTTAATACAGGTCATATTCTTGTCCCTCTGTTTATTGTCAGCAGCATTTACTATAAAACAAATTAATACTTTTTAGGTGCAAAAAATAAACATGTATTTTGTTCGCAAATTAAATATCACACATCTTCTGTCTCTCATACTTTGTATAACAAGTTACAATGTATAAAATGTTTCATTCATTGAGATTTCCCCTTTTAATATTTTATCTCTTAATAAAAACAGTAAGCAAACATATCAGAAGGCTCTCTAAGAATCTGAGGAATATCATTTTATTCCTTCAGTCTTTTTAGATTTAGTTCTTATAGCTACAAAATAAATCAGATTGTAAACACCAGTTTTTAAACAATAAACACATTTCAGGAGTCCATTTCATAATGAATTCTAACATAATGCACACTTTAACCTTCCTTATTGCCTTTCTCCATCTCTATAGAACCATCCACAAATTTTATTACATCTTTTCATCCTTTAACTATTGCTTTTAGGATCCATTTCTTACATAACATCTTCAGATTCCTAAAGCTAAATACAAGTTAAAATTCATCAGATGTTATTGGCTGCTATCATTACTATTGTTATTTAGTATTTGTATTATGGTAGCACCTAAACAGGAACCAAGCCCCACTGTGATAGGTAGGCACTGTACAAACGCACATAAAAAGAGATGATCCCAATCCCAAAGAGCTTAAGTGGCAACAACCAGTTAGTATTGTATACACAGCAGACACATTCATGTCAATTTGTTATGCATTTTAAATTTTGTTCTACAATAAATCTTCATGGAACAAAGATAAAATTACATCATTTATATTAAATTACTGCTTCCCTATTTGAATACAATAGAGGGAAATCCAGTTTTTTATGTTCTGAAGTTCCTTTCAGCCAATAATAATAAAAATATGAGTCAAAAAAAGCTTAGTATACAGTGTGCATCACCAAATTCATTCGCCTCTCAGAACCCCTCATAGAATGCTCATAGGGCTCACTGTTAGTCTCCATTTTATGTCACACCTAAGAACTTCAGCACAGGCAATGCTTATCTAAAAAGGGCTGGCATGATTGATTTCAAATTGTATAAATTCACAATAACTATAAAATCCAGGCTACAAAGAACTTAGTTAAGCCAAGAAATTAAAGAATATTTCAATTTATATTAGGTACAAAGCAACAGAAAAATCAGAAACTCTTGGGTGTCCATTAAGCATGAAAACGCATTACAGTAATTTTCAAAGTAATTTTCATCAGACAAGATATGGATTACAGTACATACCCCAAGAGCAGAAAGATCAAAAAAATCTGAGAAAATAAGACGTATTTAAAAGATATAAAATTAATACTGCACATAATGCAACGTAAAAAAAAATAAAAATCGGACGCGTCTTAAAATGTTCTTATTAAAGATGGTCAAGTAAGGAGGAGTTTAATTAAAAAGCACGCACAGTTAGAAGAACTGCAGTGTTCACTGTATTACCATATAGGGCAGTAGTTCTCAAAACCATGGACTATGAAGCACTTGCTACTGATCTATAGGGAGGTCACAGGTGGTTAGGTGGTACTAACTCCTCCCCCTCTTATGAATACGAGTTAGGCAGTCCCCTTCTAAAAGGGGTAAACTGGAAGTCAATCACTCCTAGAACCTATAAATTCCATCCCCAAGTCAATGAAAGGAATATATAATAAAGTGATACTAATTGCTTATTCTGGCACTGCTCATTTAGAAATTGGAAAGTAAAATCTCTTCCCTTCCCCAAGTGTATTCTTTTCTAGTCAAAACTGAACTTGTTATCCTTTTCTTTAATTCTTTATATTTTACCAATGCTGTCAGCACAGCTTTAAAAAATGAAATGAAATTCTGGCTCCACTGAAGTTAATAACAAAATCTCAGTGATTCCAATGGTGCCAAAATTTTAGATGTAGCAAGCAAAAGTAACACTGCCAACCCTCAAAATCTTAAAATCTTCCAGGAATCTATTCACCAAAAAGATTAACACCACCAAGCCAATGCCTCAGGAGAGTCCACAGTACCCTGGTATAGGGAAACCATGCAGTTCTGCTGCTCAAAGCCTGCAATTTCTGTGCCTGTTACCAAACCAGACTTCAAAGGCTGAATAAGGTTACACTGCATCCAGTACTTGGAAAGGAAAGTTTCTCCAACTTTAAAATGGGGTGATAAGATACTTACCTCCTTTGTACAGTATTTTAAGATCTACAAATGAACAGTGCTAGCTATTATCATCACCATCTTTTATGTTGTAGGAGATGGTGTTGCTTATTCAGCAGATGGTACTCTTTTAGAGTCAATGTCAAACCAATTTTCCACAATCACATTAGCTATGCAAGGCTGCTACAGATTTCTTCTTTCAAGAGATGCAAAGCAGAAGTCCGTACGCTTTTGTCAGTTACAGAATCCCATAGTAAGAGATTCTAGTGTCCAGCAACAAAAATCTCACTTGGTTATTATGTTCTGCCTTCTTAAAATGCAATTTTAGCTGGACATCATTTCTTTTCTTCACAACTGTTCTGCATTGCTGATGTGCAGTCAACTTCCTACACCTCAATTTAGTATTGCATCAAATTATCTCTATATGCAGATTCCATATCATTTTGATTTGCGAAGTGCCTTGAAAAGTTTCAGGATGAAGTGTGTTGCATAGCTCTAAGAAGTTTATTGTTAAAAATACTTACCAAGAATTTCATCAAAGATCTTGTATAAGCCTGGGACAAAGGTAACGTCTCTGCAATTCATTCCTACATCTTCATCATAAACCCACATTAACTATACATAAACAAAATAAAATAAAAATATTTATTGTCTTTGTTTCAATAGGAAATGTTCATTTTTTTATAATTTGGATTACTTCACATTTCAAGAATATTAAAATTATATTTTCAGCTCTTTGCCATACATCTGATTTGATATTTAACCGATCAGCCAGCCCTTCCAAGTAAAAGGGAAAAAGAAGGGCAGGGAGCAGTAATTCAACGTATGAATATACATTCAATGCTAGTAATTGTTCCTCACCATATTCTCTAGATAAATCTAGTCCTGACAAAAGTGTCATTAATGTAGATTCTCCCTACCTGCTTTACATTACAGTTATAGGGACACTGCTCTGTCCCCTGTATGCTACCTGGCAGTATATGACTGGCAACTGCCTAAATGAAAATTCCCTCATTACAGAGGCATCATAAGTTACCCCTTCTGCTAGTCCAACACAGCAAGCAAACTGGGGATGATTGAAAAAGAGGGAATGGACTGAAGCCAGACCTAAAGCACACGATGCACAAGAGATTATGTATAATAGTGTCTAAAAATCTAATTTAGAGTAATTTATAATAGTGTCTACAAATTGTAATATGTATATAAAGCTTCATTGTAAATGAAATTTACACCCCCCCACACATCTACATACACAAATGTGTTTGCGTGCATGTGTGTGAGAGTGTGGGACTGATTATATAATCATATACATACACATTCACACTATCTTCTTACTATGAATCTCTGCTCTTTGTGTGTATTCAGAGGTATTATTTGCCAACCAATAAAACTTTAATATTTTCTACTTTTATTACTATTTGCAGAGTCAATACAACCATAGGATAATGAATTTGGCTCATACATCATCAATGGAAGTAACAACTTCAGAAACTTTATTGTAAAAGAGTGAGAGAACCAAAAAACCCCCAACCAGCCTGATCTTCAGATTCCATTTTATTTACCCAGCAGTCAAAAACAAAAGACTTTGACTTGGAAACTAGGCAACTTTAATGAGGAAATCAATGAGGCAGAATAAATAGGAAACCCTAGAGTCACATTTCAGTAACAGTATTAAAAAATGCCCACACACTGAGAAGCTAGTAGTCTCTCACAGAAACACAACATTTTTATCTTTTCTTTCTATTACTATATTTACTCAAACCTATAATAGGTCCCGCCCCCGCCCCCCTGCAAAATCAACTGGGGGGGGGGGGGGGGGG
>NW_005841981.1:2740883-2755062 GCF_000455745.1 Alligator sinensis
TTGCCTTGGATTTGAGTATTAGTGGGGAGGTCAGGCAGCTGCTGTGCTGCCAGCCCAGATCTGGGCTGGGAGCCACAGTCGTACTGCCTCCCCATCCACCTACCAGCTGCCCACTGCAGCCTCAGCGCCCCCTGCCTGCCTCCCTGACTCACTACTGCCTCCCCTCTTGTCATGGCTCTGGTCTTCTAGCTACCAACTGGTCAGGTAGCAGTGGCAGCAGCCCCAGCACCAGCCCTGGCCCTGCCTCAAATGCCTGAAGCAAGGCTGGAGCTGATATGGAGGGTAAGGGTGTGAAGGGCAGGCAGTAAAATGGGAGGGGCAGGCCATTCGACTCCCCCACTGCCAGCCCCACTGCAAGCAGTGGAGGATACAAATTTAAGATGACCCAGCATTAACTAGGTTCTAGACATGGAAAATGATAACAAACTTATAAACTTTCCAGGTACAGAATCTAATTATTGGGGGTTGTCTTAAAATCTGAAGTCATCTTGGATGTAATAAATACAGTAATACCGTACTTTTTCTAGTTAGCAACACAATTGCTTTTTTATAACAAATCCTAAAGTTCCCTTGGGTACTAAACACTGCTTTCTGCACTGATGTATGTACTAGCCTAGTGTCATTTTCCTATAAGACATCCACAAATTATCTAAATCTCAATTTAAGAAAAAACCCAAAATAATTAAGACAATTCTCTATGGTGCATAAAAGTTTTTATTTATTTTCAGTCAAAAGAGTTGGTTTATAAATGTGTCTTATATTCCAAGAAATCTGGTACAGAATCAACCACAAAGAGGAAGTAGATTTAGGACAAATTTTGTTCTCATTTACTGAATATTCAATTCATTTCAATTTACCCAGTAAATTTCATTTCAAGTTCCCTTTTTTGGTCATAATTAGAAACCAAGGGATACTCTGAGTTACATTTTCCAAAAAAAACCCAACTAAACAACCCCGTAAAAAACAACCATGTTATACTAAAACTGGGAAGACTGCTAGTTTTGAGTTCAAAGAATGATAGAATTTAAGAGTAAAAGAAAATCTTGTGTTGCTTAATTTCTTTTCCAGTTTTCACGTTCAATAATATTACTAGCATCTTCCCCTTTTCTGTTCAGCTCATAGGTAGAACTACGCTAGTTACTGAGGCCCCCTCTACACATTACACTTAAGGCGAGATTAGGCAGTTAATCATGACCCAATTACACATTTGATCAATGAATGCCATGATAAAACAAGCAATAAGACACAAAATTATTCCACAAAAAATGTATAACAACTTTGTGACTCATTCTTATCAAGCCATTAATTGAACGTGTGTCCAGGTACTCCAGCTCAGGATTAAGCCTTATCCATTCTATGAAGCTTCAGGTGGTATAATTCCCAAAGCAGTACCAATATTAACAGGCAATTTAAACACCAAATTAATTAATTCACTTGTATCTGCAAAGACCAAAATGAACTATACACAAACACGTATACTTAATGTATAAGGAAAGATATATAAATAGACACAAGTACCTGCAGAAAAAAGGGGAAAAGAAAGACAGAGCTACCCATCTATATATATTATACCTAATATTTGGACAACAGTAAGAGGGAATGTCAGATTCAGAGTAGACAGAACAAGTAAGATCTTTCTCTTTCTCCCCTCCCAGTCCTGTTTCCAAGCTTGATAGCCCTATTTGGAATATTGTATTTGGATACCAGAGAGAAGAAAACAACTTGGATATGACAATATTATTATTAACAACAACTTTGAAAGAAGAATTAAGCTGCTCATGCACTACTGACAGGACTCTCTTCCCCAAGGACCTATTTGTAGGGCATGATCCAATTATATAGTACGTGACAAAAGGATCAATTCAGAATGAATGTTACTCTATCTTTCACCTACTCTCACAATCATTCTCCCAAAGATTACGCCTACTATCCACCTCTACAACTTCCCTCACCACACAACATTCCTTCTTCCTTTACTCTATTTTGCCCAATCCCTTGGTCCCAGTAATTCCTCTTTTCCATATTAATTACTCATGTTGGTTTTTAATACAAGCCTTACTATCATAACTCTGTTTGTACATGCTATTCTCTTCCCACCATTTGTCTCTCTTTTATTAAGATTTTCAGAAGCAAGCCATTGCATGCAAGTTTCAATAGTATCTACTGCCACAGAACCTAGATCAGAGTGGAATCTCCAAGCATTAATGTACTACAAACAACAATCTCTCTGCTCACAAAATTGATACTAGTCGAGTTAAGTGAACTGTAATTCTGTTAAGGAAATGTTCACAAATTTAGTTTTACGTCTGTGAAGAGGCAGTCTTAAAGGAACTGTAGGGTAAGAAATGGTTATAGTTTTCATTTTTGTGAGTCTTTTATTCACACCAACACTTGAAGCATGCTGTTGTAGCTACATCTCTTCCACACACATTAAGAGACTACTTGTCACTTAGATCAAGTATGTCTCAGTTCAATGGTTCTCACCCCCGTGAGTTGCATGCAGCCCAATCAACACACTGCTACGGCCCATGTGACATCCTGTTAAATGGTTCCCATGCAGTAAGTTGTGTGGGTGCAGCCCACATAACACATTGAGAGCTGCAAGTGGGGTCCACTATGGCAAATAGGTTAAGAACCACTGCCTTAGTCAATTTATTTCATTCCTTTTCCAAAAATCTCCATGTAGTTTTCTGGGTGGTCATAAAAACATACCCCTGGAACAGGTCTAATATGGAAGATAGAAACATCTAATGTCATACATATAGTAACCATTTTTGAACCTCAATTACCTCAAAAATAACAGGGACAGTTTGAGTGTTAAGGCTGGTTTTAAAAATTGTTTTCAGAATCAGCATTAATAGCAGAGGAAAACAAGTCCTTTTGGGTCTTTCCTAGGATAAGCTCAAGCCCGTTATTGTTTTGTCTGATGAAGTATCTCCTAGTTCCCTTTGGAAGTAAACAAGTCCACAGTCAGATGGGCTTTGCCTGAGATAGTAAGAAGTTATTTCATTGCAAATTCAACTCTTACTTAGCATAAAGTACCCAAAACAAACCATCCACTTGTGTATTAGATGTCCCTGTGACGCATATTGCCCCAGCTGAAGAGATTTTTCTATCCATGAAAGAGCAAAATAAAGCTTTCTGTGAAACAAAGCCGTAAGTGCACATTTTTGTCAGTTTACATATAATACTGCTATGGTAGTAGTATTTGCATTCATAAGTAAGACTTCGCAAATATGAAAAGAGGACTACATAACTCAGCTCAAGATGACTCTTCATTTTCCTTATTGAGTTTAAAGGTCCTGAGCAATATGAAACCTTGAAAATACTTCTCATCTATAAACGCTTGCACTGATAGTCATCATTCTCCCCAACTGAATTATCAAAAGCATGCAAGAAAATTTGCCTTAGTACTTCTTCTTCCAGAACTACATTAGAACAGGCATTGATCTTTATGTTGGTTAAATAGAGAATGCTTAAGGAATTAAGAGCAAAACCTTTGAAATGGCCTTATATTTTGTCACACACAAGTTAAAACTACTGGCACAAAACAAACATATCTGGCAGCTTCATGGAAAATCCAAAGGTACAGCTGATAATGGAGACCACCCATTCTATAGCAGTTAAGATCCATAAGTATGCCTCCTGGTAAGTCTTTGTAGATCTGAGCATTAAATTTGTTTAAATTATGTCCACTAGAAACAGATGGCTTATATACTGGTTTACAATAAAGCTGTGTGAATTATATATACCAACCAGTCCAGAACAAAAATAAAATTTTAACCTTCCTCTAAGGCAATGGGGGCCAACATTTCTGGCAGGTGTGCTACACATTAGTCCCGCAACTTTCAAGTACCACTCCAATTCCTTTCCCCTACCCAATCTGCTGCTCAGCTTTATGCTTACTCTTCTGTGCTCTCTGCCTGATCCAGTGCTCTGCTTGCCATTGTGCTGCCTGACCTCTCCCCAGTCTGCTGCGTGCCACACACAGAAGCGGCCTGTGCCACTTTGTGGCACCTGTGCTACAAGTTGGACACCCCATGCTCTAAGGAAAACAGGCTCCTGAATCATCAAGATTCCACTGATGAGCTAAGTTCCTTATGGAATTGTTTTAAAAATTGGTGTTTGGTAAAGCTATCTCCTGTGGAATAGAAGTCTTAGGAGATAGTAGTTGTGGCTCATGATTTCTTCTGACATTCCTTGAAACTGGATGGACAGAGATATGTTAAGATTGGAAGACTATTTTAGGGATTTTTCCAGAAACAGAACTTTAAAAAGGCCTCCAAGTGGAGATTCCCTAAAAAAGGGTAAATTCTTCATATATTCCCTAGGCTGTTTCTCTTTTGGATGCAAAAACAAAACTAAAAAAAGGCTACACTGAAAACTAAGGGCATCTGTATCAAGAGTGCAGATGTCCTAGAATCCTACAGGTTTACTGAAAAAGCTCTAAATCCATATTTGAGAGAATTTTATGTGTTTCTTTCCACAAAGTTCTTATGAATTCCCACTCTTATGAATTCTTGCCATTAAAAGTTCTTATGAATTCCTGCCATTAAAATTTTCCAGTATTGGGAATAATTTTGGTTATGTGGAGAAGAGAGAAACAAGTCCAGTGGTTGAGCATGGGACTGAGACTTAAGAAACTAAACTGCATTCCTGGCTTTGTCACTGACCTCCTGTATATGGGATGCATCATTAAGCCCTCTGAGCTTTTTTCCCCCACTTCTGACCCTCTGATTGTCTTGTACGCTTTCTTTGTAAACTATCTGGGGCACTGACCATCTCAAACAGGTTTGTACAGTCCCTTAATACAGCAGAGTCCCCAGATCATCCAGGGTTTAAAAGGGCTACCACAGTACAAATAAATAGGAACACAAATTAAATTATATATAAGAGATATCAAAGAAAACTTGAATGATCTGCCCTGTTATATTTGGTATAACTTAATGGCAGCCATAACAATGCTATTTTTTCTGAACATCATCATCATGTTCACAGTTTTCTCTACAGCAGGAGTCAGCAAACTACAGCTGGCAGAACCATTGAAGCTTGCCTGTGGATATGAGGCTTCAGCAATGTTCAACCACAGGCACAAGCACTGACTGCGGGAGCTCTACCCATGCTTCTGCCAGGACAAGTCCCAGCTGCAGTGGGGTTCTAGAGCCCATCCATCTGGCCTTTATGCAGCCCACAGCCAAAAAAGGTTGCTTACTCTTGCATTAGAGCAGTGGTTCTCAACCTCTTGGACTAAAGACACCACTTAGAAAATGCCAGTCCTAACCTTTCCCTCCTATTATGGAAAAGAATAAAGCAATTCTATTGCAAAGAACTCAGAAAGACAACAGGTCAGAACGTTTTGGACACTATGGATTCCTATCTTGCAAATTACATGTAGGTATTTGCACACCTAACGGTACTAATATTATTAAAAGTTTAACCTTATTAAAAGGTTCTTATGGCACCCCAGAGTCCCATGGCACCTTAGTTGGCAATCACTGCTCTACAGTTTATGGTATGAGACAAATTTTCCCAGTTCTAGGGACTGAGATCAATATTCAGCATAACTGAATGAGATTCACCAACTCTTATGATTTCCCATGAATGAACAAGCAGCTGGAGCTGCCCAAGTCAGCATGGCTACAGAAGAAGCTGGTTAAGAATCCCCTAGGGAGGAAAGGGGCTGCTTCTCTCATCTTTATAAAATGTCATATGCTTCTTAATATTGAACTGAATATGAACAAAGTTATTATTGTTGGGTTTTTTTAAAGGAAATATCCAGGACAACTGATTAATTTGAAACCCTATGTAACTATAGAATTTAACACTTTTACAAACCTTTTCGATTGATTATCATAGACTGTGAAAGAAGAGAGGTGTTTCTCAGGGGAAAAAGTTGAGGGCTGACCCTTCTACAAGTTAGAAAGAATATTTACATAGCAAATTCATTCATATTTGAGAGTTGATGGAGGGGACTCTGTTTTGCTCCTGACTACCTTTTTTTTTTTCCTGTTTCCTCCACAGAAAGCATGGCTTGCAAATGTGGTAGTAGCGGACATAATTTTTAAGGCCCTTCCTGGGGCACTTATGTCAGAAGGAATCTACCACCACCATCACATGAAGAGTTCCAAAAAATAGGTACATTTTCTTCTCTATGAAATAACCTCAGTGCCAGTGTTAACCTGCTTGCTATTTCTGGAGATGCACAGTAGGCAGAGCTTGGCTCTGTATTCATGTTAGGAGATGACAAAAAAACTGAAATTCTCCTTCTTGCACCCAACAATCAGGTCGAAAAGAGCTGCTAGTTCTACTACTCAAGTCATGAGTGCAGAATGATAGCTCTTATCGCCAGCTCAGGCTGATCCAATCCGCAGTAATGGGTAAAGCCACTGCTACTGCTATAGTCTTTCCCAGATTTACTCCTTACTCAAGAGAAGTCCTTCTCCCAAGCAAAATGCTGCTACTATGCAACGAAACATGGAGAAACAGAAACATGATGAAAAATCATATTTCTTTTTAAAAAGGATAAATTACAGCTAAGCTTAGAGAAGCTCCATGATGAAACTCCACAGCTTCCTGACTGTAAGAACTCTGGGCACATAACGGGTTTTTTTTTAAACCAGCAGGCTTTTCTTTCTAATACCTTGAACTCTTTAAACTGCGGGCTGGGATCTTTTTTTCTATTCCCCAGCTGAAGACAAGTTCACCCATTACTTAATATGGAGCAGCTAGCACTTAAAGACAATTTTTTTTTTAAACTTCAGTATGTGGACCTCAGCTTTACAATTTTCTTGTTATATACTATTTCCAAGGCAACCAACTACTGCTTTATTTGAAAAAACAAGCAAAAAGTCTTCTTCTGATCATTTCCCTCCACACACACACACACACACACACACACACACAAACAAACCAAATTCAAGAGCTGATAGTATATTCTAGAATAAAAAAAGGAAGCTTAGATTTCTGGGTTTATTAGTCAATGTGTTCATTTTTTTCTTGAAAGAAAACTGAAGTAAACCGTGAATTTAAGAGACGCTTACCTGAGTTAAAGGTTCCACTGAACCAATGTATGTATCAGGACGGAGAAGGATATGCTCAAGTTGAGTCTTTTTCTGGTAAACTCTCTCAACAGAAATCTTCTTTGAAGTATCATTTTTATTAATACTCTCTGATTCTTCTTTTTTTGAAGCATTGTTCTGATTATCAAATAGAGTCTTAAAAAAAAGCAAAGTGAGGCAAGTTACTAATAACCAACTTCATTCAATCCACCCTTATAACTCTCCAAAGCTTTAAACAAATGTTGACTGTGGTTAATTTAAACTCAAGACACTCCATGTGATTTAAATATTCATTTGCAAATTCATTTCTTGAGCTCAAAACACTCTGCTTCCAGAAATAGTTCAGCATGCTACTAGAAGGCTTGCATACAAATTACCACAGATTCTAAACCCGTTGCAACAAATTCTGTGAGATATATAACACCAATAAGTTACAAAAAGAATATTTTAAATTAACTTTGTTTCTCCTTAGCTGAGAAACACATAGAAAATATCTCTTCTGCATTTAAAATGTGCTAATTCTGAAATCATTCAACTAATATTGCTCTGAAAGTGAAAACAGAAATATTTCTTCAAACTTTAGTTTGGACCTTGATTAGGTCTTGATTCAATGAGGTTTAAGAATATATTTAAGTGCGGCCTTCTAGAATCTGGGTCATAAGATACACAAAGCATAGCAAACAGATCCCATTTAGCTCAAAGTAATTAAGACTGAATCCAATACTATTTACAAGGTGACTTCAGCAGCAGAAAGAGTGGGTAGAGCAATGGACAGCACATAAAAGCTACCACCTACTTGGACTGGTGAATTATAATGCAGCCTAGGCAGGTAGTGGTAGAAGAGAGATGTGGTCCACTTTTCTGGGGATTTTTGGGTGTTCTATTTAAGTACCTCCCAACAGATCATATGCTTGCAAAAGTTAAATACTTCCTCCCACAAGAAACTCCAAAGACAAGGCTAGATCTTTACCCAGCAGTAAACGTTACTAAAGCACTGATCTGAGCCAGCAAGAGAAAATTCAGTAAATTTCTAGACATAGAAATTGTATGACATTCATCCTTGTTAAAAGAAGTTAAGAATTCTTTTACTGGAACCACTCAAAAAGATACCCAAGCTCACATTATATCCTTAACTGAGAAATCAGAAAGAATTTTAGCACCACTCTGCTGGGTCTCTTAAACAGTCCTGCTCTTAAAAGCTGATATAAACATTAAAACACAGCAATGAGCTAACAGGATGTACAAATATGATTTTCAAAAAGAAAAAAGGGGACTACATGGGGAATTTCAGGGGGAAAATAATAATGTAATTATAAAAAACAAACTTATTTTTCCCTATAATCAGTTTACCAATACTTATATCAATACAGCAGAGCCATGAAAGGAATGCCAAGTGCTTGCATACCACCTTTGGACACTTCTTTTTCCTTTGATCCTGTGGTAAATATGGCAAGTTAGAACGGTCCAAGGGTTACTCTACTGTATGTCCTAGCACCAGCACAAGTGGTCAAAACATAATAATATTCTAATCCTTCACCCTCTCCCTTCTGCCCAAGTCAGAAACTTGATATACAAATGGCCTTTTGCATTAATTTGCATCCTCCTCCAAGTAGACACAAATTAAAACAAAAACACTACTCTTATGCCAAATTAAGACTATTTTGCCACAGGTGTTAGATCAGTATAAATACATTGATCTAAATGCATATCTTAACTAACAAACAACTCTTCCATTTAGACAAGCTGTAAGTTAATGTAGGATCCTTCACTGAAGAGCAAGAGGAGCAGAGGACATTTCATTTGCACCCCTTTTTTGAGCAGGATCATGGTACAAAGACACAGAGGCTGCTTGCAGATGTTAAAAAAAAAAAAAAAGATTAAAAGATGTGTTTTACCAGAAGCTGCAGTACATTACTTCGACCCAGCTCTGCAGCATCTGTATAGATCAAGCACTTCAGCAGTGCTTTTTGGCACTTATCTAAAGCTGATTCAATCAGCTATTAGATAAAAGTGCCAAAAAAGCACCACTAAAGTGCCAGATCTATACAGATGTCAGGTAAGGCAGATCCAACTAAGGCTCTGGCTCTTCTAGGCATGCATGGGGCTCAGCGCAGGAACGTGCTGAGTTTAAAGCAAAGTGCCGTTTCTTGGGTTTTCTTGGTTTTGTTTTGTTTTTTTGTAACATCCACAAGCAGCCAGAATTACCAAAGGGCTGTAAGGTGGCATTTACACACATTTAAAGTAAAAAGGCTATGATTTAACCCCAGCCATTACTTCTGGAAAATAAACTGTTATCATAATTTCTAGAAAATCTATATTCTGTCTGCATTTCTCTACATGCCTCCCTTGTAATTTTAAGAAGAGTTATAGAAAAGTTATGTCAGTAAATTTTTTCTTTATCCATTCGAAAGACCTGTTTACATTTTTCAGTGCTGCATCCAGATGTTTCCAGAAAGCCAACGGCCACTCTCCAATAACAATATTTTTACAGGAAATGTGGCTTCTCTGCTATGACCCTATCAGAGCTCGTACCAGCTGAATTTTGATATTCAACAGAAAGAATAAGATTCCTTGAATTTATTTGGGGAATGAATGCCATAACAGCCAGGAAGACTGCATCTTGGTTAGAAGTACAATACTAAAAAAAGAGAGAGAGAAAGGAAACCTCACAACTTCAGTATATTATTGGAGACCACATTTATAAGTGGTCTACTTAGTGAACAGAAAACAAGGCTCTTGCCACAAAGATTCAATGGGATAAGTCCTGTAACATATCAGAAAAAGATTCCAAGGTTGTGTTCTACTCTTTCTTACAGATCTAGGTTTAAGGTAGCTTCCCTACAAGAAGTATTTAATGTGAGGTTTGGAAAAAAACTTCCTTTTCAGGAACCCACTGAGATCATCATAGTATAAAGACTTGATATTTTGTTTGGACACTTTAAAATCTTCTCCTAGAAAAATTCAACACTATTTTAGTTGTTCAATTTAGCATTATATTATAAACTGCTTCACTCAAGTACATGTTTTGAACTTGTTGGGTCCTGAAGCACTGGAGCTTTTTTCCATTTTAAAGGTGGACTGCTAAGTAGACATATGGGGAAGTCCAAAATTAAGTGAATAATACCTGAGAACCAGTATAACACAGCATTTCTGGTCCCTCTCCTTGCTATCTTTGACAGGGCCTTTGATAACAGTGAAAGAGGTGGAAAGGCATGGTTAATGCCATTGTTGAAGGGGGAAAGGGCAGTCCTTGGAGTCGTATAAACCTGGCTCTTGGGCAAAGCAAGTCAGTCTGACACAGGCAGGCGTGGAGTAAAGAGCTTTCTGAAGGAATACAAGACTGATGATTAAAGAGAGCACCTGTGAGAGAGCTGTTCCAGTTATGTTTACTTTGGAAATGATTTTCTTGGAAGAAGCAGCCACAAGACATGAAATGACTATTGGGGGTGGGGAAGGGAGGTCATTGTTAGCACTCACCAGGAACATGTTTTGTCTTTTGGATTTGTTGGTTTATGTTGATGTGTAGAGTTGAGTTTGTTGGTTTGAGTTGAGTCCCAGCCCCATGGACATGGTGGGATTCTTACGAAGCCAAGAGGGAAAGCATTAGCAACAGAATAAGGCTGGGTGGTTACCTAGGCCTGATATAGGCTGTTTATTTTTCTGGCCTACTGTGATTTGGAATGCCAGTCTAGTGGAAGGCAAATTGAGGGCAAGAAGCCCTGAAAAAACTGGATTAGGAGGCAAGGAGCCTTAGAGAGACTGGCTGGGCCAGAAAGAAGAGCCCTGCGATGAGCAGTTGTCCTGCGATCTGAGGGCTGCTTCTCAAATTGATAGATAAAATCAAGGTGTGGCAAGTGCCGTAGGGAGATCACTAGTATACTGGGATGTGAATCAGGCTGGATTCGGACACCAGGAAGCAGCAGACCAACTGTGAGACCACCAGGTCTTCTACAGCATGCATTACAGAGTGCCCCAAATTGCAAAAGTTTGTGCCTTATATCACATCTCAAATCGTTCCATAAAAGGGTTATTGGACATTTTATTGTTTTCCAGATGCAAAGAGATTAATCACTAGCCAATAAAATAGACTTAAGATGAGTGAGAATACTTTGGAGAATGGGTTCCTCTTTTACTTCTACTCCAACTTACCCATAGAAATACTTTACTCCCTTTCAAGGAAGGGGAAGAACAAGAAAAGTTTATTCTCTCTCTCGGTTTGATCTGATCGTATTTTTCCTAGTTTATTTATGGAAGACCCTCATGCACAAGAGACTTGCTCTGGCAGGCAATGAAAGGAAAAATGGACTCAGTCCTCATAAATCACTACACTCCATCAAATGGATGCCTTCTTCTTCTTTCATTGCTCCCATTCCCTGGAAAGAATGAAATCGAAATAATTCCTCACCACCTATTATTTTGACATGAATATTCCTGTGACAGTCTAAGGCAGTGGGTCTCAACCATTTTTGTACCAGGAACCATTTGTAAACATTGATAGCTAGTCTTGACCCAGTGCCCCTCATAGTTGGTAAGGTCTGAAGGGACCTGAGGAGATCATTTAGTCTGACCCCCCTGCCATGGCAGGAAAGAGTACTGGGGTCAAATGACCCCGGCCAGATGTTTGTCCAGCCTTTTTTTAAAAAACCCCAGGGTAGGAGCCAGCACTACTTCTTTTGGAAGTTGGTTCCAGATCCTAGCCGCCCTGACAGTGACATAGCACCTCCTAATTTCTAGCCTGAAACTATCCTCTGCTAGCTTACATCTGTTGTTTCTTGTAACTCCCGGGAGTGCTCGGGGGGAACAGGGACTCTCCCAATGCCTGCTGGTCCCCCTTGACTAGTTTGTAGACTGCCACTAGATCCCCTCTCAGCCTTCTCTTTTGGAGGCTGAACAGGTTCAGGTCCCTCAGCCTCTCCTCATAGGGCCTGCCCTGCTGACCCCTGATCATGTGGGTGGCCCTCCTCTGGACCCTCTCCATATTGGCCACATCCCTCCTGAAGTGTGGCACCCAGAACTGGACGCAGTACTCCAGCTGCAGCCTGACCAGTGCCCCATAGAGGGGGAGGATCCACCTCCTTGGACCTGCTTGAGATGCATCTGTGGACGCACAACAAGGTATGGTTGGCCTGCCTGACCACGTCCCCACTTTGTCGGCCCATGTTCATTGTGGCATCAATGATGACTCCAAGATCCTTTTAAGAGAGACGTATCTTTTTGATCATTTTAGGAACAGGATGCCCAAAGAGAAGGATCACCCAGAGGCACCCCTTGGAAATTGCCAGTTCTTAGCTTTTCAGTCAAGAAAGGAGTGAAAGGTAAGAACTGGCAATTTCCAAGGGCTGCCTTAACTCTGAAAATGTTGAGAACCACTGCTCTACAGGTTGAACCAAAGCACTTTGGACTTTACACTGTGAACCTTCACTGCCTGAACTAACCCCCCTGTTGTGTAACAGATAGAAAAGGTCAGAATATTTTCATCAAAGCACAGGTTTTCATCAGAAAAAAAAAGTTGTTCCAATGGCCTGGAATAGTGTGCTAAATAGTATTGATTTTGAAGAAAATCCTAGTGGGGGAAAAATTCCTAAGAAAAAAAATTCTGTTTCATTTTGTCAAATTCTGACTTTTGCTTTAGAATTGTGTTCATTTGTTTCAGGTTATCTTAGTCTTTTAGATTTATATTTATTATTGATATTGTATCAATGCTAGTGCAATTTTAATTTCAGAAGCATTGATGTCAGCTGCTATTTTTGTACCTATTGAAACATTTTGATTTACAAAACAAGATAATACCTGTCCCTGTTACAATGAAATAGCTTGACCTGGATCTTAGTGCTGTGCGGTTAGAACAACCAACACAAACCCATGTAGATTAACCAGTACCAACAGTGACTGAAAGGAACTTATCTTTGGCTGAAAATGCAGAAGTGCAATGTTTATTTCTTTATTCCTTAGATTTAGAAGGAATCCCAAGAAGGCTTGCAGTGGCTCACAATAACAGAAACCCCCCCACTATACATACAGAATAACCTTATGCACAAAGAGAAATAGGAAACATTCATCTTGGTGTAGTAACATTTTGTTTAGCAGGAGCCTGTAAACGGTATAAATGTCATTCTTCAGAATCTCTCTCAAATAGCTTTAACCACTGAGTAGCTGTGTATGTTTATGGTCAGACACTTAAGTTTCACATTCCCCTAAAATGGAAACTGTCTTTCATGAAGTAGAAATGAAAATTGTTTTTCCCTGAAATGGAAACCAAAAGCACTCTGCTAAAAAAAAGAAAAGAAAAGAAAAGAAAAAGGCAAAATAACTCTGGAGAAATACTTCAAGCCTTTTCTAGAACTAACTGTCAATATTCACACACGGTACCTCAAAGAGCCACAGTAAACTGGGGAAACAGCTGTGAACCTCAGTGCTTCCCCCACTAGTTTTCTCACCTCGTTGAAGTCCGCCCTCCTGAAGTCGCGGGCTGCTGCCTTGCTGGAGGCTTTCGCCACCTTGTGCTGGATGGTGAATTCCAGAAGACGATGATCACTATCGCCAAGGTGGTCGAGCACCCGCAGACCCAGTACCCCCACTCCCGTTCTACTGTCCTCTGCCCCCAGACCCCGGCACCCCCCCCACCGCCTCCCCTCCATGTGTGCGGAGCCCCAAACAGCCTCTTGCAGGTGGGAACACTGCCAGCCTGCAAGGGAAAAGCCACAGTTTCCCACATTTTTCTCCTTTAAAAGGAAAATCCATTTTTAAAGCTTACTGATTCATTTTTAAAGTTTGCTTGCAACTCTTCCATATATTCTTGCAACCCACTTTTGGTTCACGACCAACAGGTTGAGAAACACTGGTCTAAGGGATACCTCCCTTCAAAAAAAATCCAGTGAATCATTTACTGACTGAGCAGAGAATGGACAAGAATTTCTGTGAACACATGCAACAGGGCAAAATGAAAGGGAAACCAACAGCTGGAACAGGATAATACTAGGTAAGGGTCATGTATATATTCATAGATGTTAGGGTCGGAAGGGACCTCAATGGATCATCGAGTCCAACCCCCTGCATAGGCAGGAAAGAGCGCTGGGGTCAGATGACCCCAGCCAGATGCCCATCTAACCTCCTCTTGACGC
>NW_005841981.1:2755102-2755725 GCF_000455745.1 Alligator sinensis
GAAGTTCTTCCTAATGTCCAGTCTAAATCTGCTCTCTGCTAGCTTGTGGCCATTATTTCTTGTAACCACCGGGGGCAACTTGCTGAATAAACCCTCACCAATTCCCTTCTGTGCCCCCGTGATGAACTTATAGGCAGCCACAAGGTCGCCTCTCAACCTTCTCTTGCGGAGGCTAAAAAGGTCCAGGTTCTCTAGTCTCTCGTCGTAGGGCTTTGTCTGCAAGCCCTTAACCATATGAGTGGCTCTTCTCTGGACCCTCTCCAGGTTATCCGCATCCCTCTTGAAGTGCGGTGCCCAGAATTGCACGCAGTACTCCAACTGCGGTCTGACCAGCGCCCGAGAGAGGGGAAGTATCACCTCTTTGAATCTATTCGTCATGCATCTGCCGATACATGATAAAGTGCCACTGGCTTTTCTGATGGCTTCGTCACACTGCCAACTCATGCTCATCTTGGAGTCCCCGCTAGGACTCCAAGATCCCTTTCCACTTCCGTGCCACCCAGCAGGTCATTCCCTAGGCAGTAGGTGTGCTGGACATTTTTCCTCCCTAGGTGCAGCACTTTGCATTTCTCCTTGTTGAACTGCATTCTGTTGTTTTCTGCCCACTTGTCCAACCTGTCCAG
>NW_005841981.1:2756242-2768970 GCF_000455745.1 Alligator sinensis
TACCCTCGGATGGAGCTCATCCGAGCCTGCCGACTTAAAGGCATCCAGTTCTTCCAAGTGACTCTGCACCATCTCAGGGTCTACGCATGGTAGTTTGGCGCCCTGCTGCTGCCTCTACCATCCCAGTGAGAGACTTGTCTTGCCCCTCTCTTAGGAACACTGAGGCAAAGAACTCATTGAGGAGTTCAGCCTTGTCCCCCCTGTCCATCACCAATTGCTTCTGCCGATTTAATAGGGGTCCTATTCCACCCTGGGCCTTCCTTTTACTCCCTATATAGCTGAAAAACAATTTCTTGTTCTGCTCATTTAGTAGGGGTCCTATTCCTCCCTGGGCCTTCCTTTTACTCCCTATATATCTAAAAAACAATTTCTTGTTGTCCTTTACTTGGGATGCCATCCTCAGCTCCATGGTAGCTTTGGCCCATCTAACTGCCTCCCTACAAGAGCGAGCAGAGGAGGTACACTCCTCTTTGGTGATCTCTCCCTGTTTCCATTTTTATGTGCTCCCCTTTTGGCCTGTAGGCTGCCCTGGATTTCTCTGGTCAGCCAAGAAAGCCTCCTGGCCCCTATCCCTCTTTTTCCTCGCGTCGGGATCGTTTCCCTTTGTGCCCGAAGGATCATTTCCTTAAGGCACAGCCACCCTTCTTGGGCTTCCATCACTTCAAAACTCCTACTCTTGTTTATTGTTTAATTGAAACATGAAATTAATATTCCCAGTAGCCTTTACTAATATTTCTAATAGCCTTTACTTTTGTTTCTGTGATGCACTTTACTCTATGACCATTTTTGTCTGTACTGTTCTTCTGAAAGCAGACACCGATTCTCAATCAGGGTGCCGCAGTACCCTGAGGTGCCTTGAGATTTTTTCAAAGGTGCTGGAGGCAGGAGAGGCACACACAGTGTTTGCATACCCAACTGCGCTATCATGATTCACAAGATAAATCCAGAGACTTCAAATAGAAATCCAGTGTTAAAAACATTCTGACCTATTATGATCTTTCTGAGTTCTCTGAAACAGAAAAATTGCTCTATTATTTTTCTATTGTCAAAAAACAAGTGAAAACTAAGAGTTGGCATTTTCTCAGAAGTGTCTTGAGTATAAAAAGGTTGAGACCCAATACCTTAGATCTGACAGAATTCGTCATCAGCTAAGATCTGGACTTAATTTAATCTGGTTGGAAAGGTCTTCATTTATCAAGTTTCCAAGATATTGACTCTAAAGGGTGAATCTGGGATGGTGAGGGAATAGGGTATAGCAGCAGGCAGAAAGGGAAGTCATGGGGAGGGAATCCTCATGTCAGCAAGTGGTATAGTAGGGTAGGCACCCACAGAGGCACCACGAGGTGTGTGACCCATGGGCCTGTGGCTCGCCCAGGTGCAGTGTGCAGACTTTATTGATACAGCTCATGAGGCATGCAGCTCCCAGCTGCTGGAAGTTGGCCAGCCCTTTTTTAAGACACTGGGGCTCAACCTTTTTAGAGTAGCAGTCCAGGCATTTGTTGCACAGTGAACCTTACTCCACTCTGGCAGGGAAAGGAGAGGGTGGGGAAGGAGGTAGCTGCCAATGTCAGATGGAGGAAGAAAGGTTACCTCTGCTAAACTGCACTTGTCTAGGAAAGGAAACAGGGAACGCTTCAGATCAGCAGGCTGGGCTGCTTGCTATTGATTTCCTGTGCTGTGGGCTGGATCCAGTCACTTTAGGAGCCAGATCTGACCCATGGACTGAAAGTTGAGCATCACTGATTTAAGGCAATTCAAGACAGGCACTGATCTCTTATCAACATCTGATTTTTTTTTCCAGCTGCAATCTACAAAGCAATATTATCATCAGGTGGTAGCTGGCAGCTCATTGGGCACTGAAGCCTTAGTTACTGATCAGATTCTGATAGGCGTTCCAGAGAGACACAATAAAAAGATAATCCCCCACACTAAAAAGCTGATGGTCCTTTTGTACTATCTCCAACATCACTATTTCAAGCTGTCTTTCTATTTTTCTTTTTGTTATATCTGGTAGGAGCCAGGATTGTAAATCTACTTTTCCAATGACACAGAATTGCCTTAGCTTTCCATTTAAGTTTGTCATTGTACCAATAAGAGAATTGGTACACCAAATTCAAGGCAAAGACATTAAACAGATTTGTGCCACATTGTCTTTTTCCCCCAAGAAGATGCCCCGTAGGTTGTGTGCGTGTGTGTGGGTGGGTGGGGGGGATTAATGATGTTGGGGACCACATTTCCAACTCCTACGTGTGTATTGTTTGTGAAAGGTGTCAAACATCTTTGCTAAACAGCTGATGCTGTCTTTTAGGCACAGACATTCCCATGGAAGGCAGAGCTAAGATCTGATTAAACCTAGCTTCCTGAAAAAGGCCTGTATTTAAAAGGGTGGCACCCTTGCCAAAAAAAAAACTTCTGTTAGAAATACTGAGACTGTAACCACAACAGAAGAAAATCTTTAACAGTAAGCCTAAATTGCATTTGGACAGGTAGACAAAAAACATCTCTCTCAAATTGAGGCTAGCGAGTTAGAAAACAGGAAATGGTGAACCACTGACTTTTTGGCCTGCTTGTTCTTCTTGATCTGGACTGCCCTTCATGTCATTCCTTAACAAACTGTTACAGGGAGGTAATGGAAGTGGTGACAAGGCACAGCAGCCACTTACACCAGCTAGAGAAAGACTTGAAAAGTACTGGACTTCTAAGATATTGCACAAAATCACCTTTTCTATATCCTCCTAGGGAAGATGAAAAGGAATAGATGGTTAGAAGTAGGGCTGTCAATTAAACACAGTTAACATGTGCAATTAACACATTCATCAATTCTTGGTGGCAGCAGAGGGAACTGCAGGGCAGCCCAGATAAAGACTCCAGGCAGCTGCAACTAGCGAGGGCGGGGTGTGCACACAGACACACAAGCAACTACAGCATACATATGGCCAGGAACGCAGCCCGGCTGCATGTAAAGCAGCGCTGTGCCAGTAAGTCTGTGGATGGGGTGGGGAGACCAGATAGAGGTCCCCATGATGAGAGATGTTTGCCCATACACAGGTCCTCCTTTACTGCCAATTCTCACCACCCAACACTGCGCATCACTTAGATTCCTCTATGCTCATGCTCCTGCAAGCCTCTTGCCTTCCACATTCATCTTTACCATATGATTCAGCCCTCATGATACACTGCGGGGGGAGGGAATAAATTACTCCAGGAAGTGGAATATATATCTCACTATAATTGATCCCTTTTATTTTTGCCTGTTCTTGCTACTTAACTTGCACTTTCAGGATAGTGAATCTGTATCATCATTTTCATGATCTTCACTTTTTATGTATCTTTGACACTAAAACTCACACAGCTTTGTATTACTAATACCAGTTTATGTGAAGTAAGTCGATCTCTGAAACACTAATTATATTGATGACAATGCGGATATAAACTCTGAAAATGAAGAGCTCTAAACCATTTCTTTTAGGAAAGTAAGAAGCCGCTGGAAGTCCACAATTTCCAAGGGGTGGAGAAAAATGAACTGGGAGGTGCCATGGAATTAGATTAGTCACCATGTGACTTCCATGGCTACAGTAATTCCATAGTATGCTACTGGGAACTGGGATCAACGATCCATGAAGGAGGAATGAAATTGACTGCTATGCTAAGAGCTCTTGGGTACCTCAGAAAATTTATGGTTTCACTGATTAAAGTGCCCGGCAACATAGAAGTGAGCCAGCCCACTGTTTGTTGGATTTGTAAGGCCTCCTCAAATTATGAGACCGTGATTTGTATGGGGTCAAACAAGATGCTGACAAGGAAGACTACTGTGACAGGTACCTAAAGACAAAAGCAATAACATTTGGAATCTTTTCTATAAAGTTGTAATGGAGTAACCAAAGAGTAAACAAAAGCTTCTCCTTACACTGAAAAGGCCATCTCCATTCAGATAAATCCTTTACTTGACTAGATCTTTCATCAGATTTTCAGAAGAATGAAGCCATACATACTGCCTTGGAGATAGTGCTACAGACTTTAATTTACAACACTAAATGAGGTACTTGCATACTGTGTAAACATACAGTATAGTTCCTTGCAAAGATACCTGAAGCTCTGAGTAGAGGTCTTATCCACTGGCACTCCACATGGGCTATGGATAAACTGCTTCCAATGTCCCAGACAACTTGCTCAGTTATCTGCAAGACAAGGAAGATAATAGGCCATGTAGGTACCCTTAGTCCTAATCTACATTACAGTAGCGTGAGAATAACACTGGCTAAGTGTTTGCAGGGAAGGGAAGAAATGGCATCCTGCAGCCAATACAGCTAGCTATGCCAGCAAAATGGCCAGTGTGGGACACAGCTCTGCCAGTACAAGACAACTTCTGCTAGCAAAAATTCTGCTCTTTAGGGAAGACAGTGCAACTTCAGTGGCAATAAATCCCCTGCAGTACCTACCAAAATTAAGGGGTAGTGGCACAGTGTTGACTAAGCTCTAGTAGATGGTTGTAGGTCTTTTTTTTTTCCCCAGAAGTGACAGCTTGGGTCCATTTCCTCTGCTTCCCCAGCAGTTAAACTCATTGAACACATTCCCAAAAGCAAATTGGTATCTTCCTGATAATTTGGGATTAAAATTCTTTACAATGAATTTTTACCAGGAAAAAAATGTTTTATTTATTCCTTTTATCAGCTATAATCCACTTGCTCTCTTCACATATATGAGATCAAAAAACTTGACAAGAAATATAAAAGACAGTATACAAAAATCTGCCCAGGAACTTGGTAAAGCTCATCAGGAAACTAGATAAGTGTCATCTAGATATTTACAATTAGCTCAAGAAAGCTTTCATTATCTAGGAAGTAAGATTTGTCTGGCAATATCATCTATGGGACCAATTTTAAGAGTCGAGAGAGGTGTTAGACAAGTTTCCAGCCACAAAATCCCTTTCTTCATACTAAATACCATTTAGAACAATTATGTTTTATTAACAGAATAGCATTAAACAAAGTGGTCACTTTAAGCAGGGCTGTCCAACTTCCAGGCAACTGAAGACCACATGCCACACAGGCTGCAGTCATGGTGGCCACTTACCACAGGGAAGAGACCTGGGTGCCACCTGCACTGCGTGAGCAACCCTCTGAGGCTCAGCTCCCCATAACTACTGCATGTACAGCAACCCCCTGCCCTCCCTGCCACGCATACTGCCGAACTGCAATGCAAGTGGCCTGGCTCCTTTGTCACACATAGCTCAGGTACCCAAACCCCTCCTGCTGATACACTCCATGTCCAGGATCAGTGGTAGGAAGAAGATGGACAATGAAGAAGGAAGCTGGATACTTCATCAAGGACATGGGGTAGTCGCAACAAAAGATATGCCCACAGGCCATATGCCAGAGGCAGGCAATTATTTTGGGTGGAGGGCCGTTTACCCAGTTTTGGCAAGCTGTCAAGGGCCACATGAGCCCCACCCCTTGACAGGTGCCCCACCCCCTGGTCACCATCTTGGGACCAATGTCTCAGGGCCAGCACCGGTGGGGCCCAAAGTGAGGCGCAGGCTGGCAGGGGTCTGTGGAGCTGGGTTGGACTGCACCAGCAGGGAGAAGGGGGAGCTGGCTCAGCTCCATAGAGCCTATGCCAGCTGGGACCCTGTACTCCTGCCACCTTGCTCTGGGCCCTGCCGGCGCTGGCCACGAGACACCAGTGTGGGCCTCATGCACCCACTTACTCCCAGTGCCCCTCCAGCCCCGCAGTACAGTACAGCATGCAGCCCCAACACCCTGCTCCATGGCAGGAAATGAGCTAGTGCCGAGCGCAGGGAAAAGTGGCCCCTCCCCTGCTTTGTGGCTGCCGCTGCCTGGTGCAGCCGCTCACAGCCCACATGGGGCTGTCTTGAGCAGGCACAAGTGGGAGCTGGGGCAGAGAGGCAGCAGATGTTTGCAGCTGGCCCAGGTTCTGCTGACAGCTACAGAGCCTGGGCTGGGGGGCAGGAGCATAGGTAGGGCACAAGCAGGGCATCCTGCCATGTACCCTCTGCCCTCATTTTGTTTTGAGCAGGCGCGAGCAGCCCCACGCAGGCTGCGAGTGGCTGTATGGGACGCCGGGCACGGGGCGGGACAGGGGCCGCTTTTCCCACACTCAGCACCAGCTTGTAACCCACCCCCACTGTCAGCCTGGGCCCCGCTCTGGGCTCACCCGTCGGGGCTGCGCAAGGCAGCAGCAGCTACAGCCCCTTCCGTTTGCCAGGCAGTGTTGGCCACCACCGCCTCTGTGCTGCCCAGTACGTGAGCTCTGAGCAGGGACCAGTGGGAAACACTGCCCAGTGCAGCAAGTGGGGAGGCTGCAGCTGCTGCAGCCCCCATGGCAAGCCCAGCATCAATGCAGAGCCCAGGCTGGCATTGGGGGTAGGCTACAGGCTTCCCCCTGGGTCCTACTTCCCCTGCTTCCTGTCATTTTTGACAGGAACCAAAGACAGAGAAATATTACTTTTCTAAATTTTGTAGGGGCCCCACAGGCTGGACAGAATGACCTTACAGGCCGAATCCAGCCCGCGGGCCATATTTTGCCCACCCCTGCCATATGCTAACCCTCTGTGGGCCACATGTGGCCTACAGACCACCAGTTGGATAACCGTGACTTAAAAAGGGAAGTCAGAAATAAACTTGCAAAAGGAAAAAAAAAAAAAAAAAAAGATGTTAAATCAGAAGCAGTTACAGATCAAGTAAGAAGAACAGGCCTTACAGACATTCAGGCACAATTATGTAAAAGACCATTCCCAAGATCAGAGATAGTATCACCTGTGGAGCCAAGGCCAGGCAAGTTATGAAGCCCCTGAAAAAATAAACAAATAAAATCACTGTGGCAAGTTTGATTGTTGATATTCTATAGTTTTTGTTTCCAGACTTATTTTAACATGCGCATAAGTAGAGGAGGTATTGTTTAAAACCCAGGGAGGGGAAATGGTGTTTTGCAACTATTTCCTTCAACACTTGAACCTCTTCACATATAAATTGTAATAGCTTATTTTAATACAAGTTCCAGTGTGAAGTGGCATGTGACATCCAAAAGCACAGTCAGTGGGGACTTTTGTATTGTAGGAGTGTTTCAGAGTATTCAGTTGTCACATTTAACATAAAATCAATTTTTCCTAGTACAGCATCCTTGCTGGACAAAGCCACTTTTGAGACTGCCATGGTAGAAGCCAGGAGCAACTCCTCAGAGACCATATGATAGCATCTGAGGATTTAGCTATAGATAACAGCTTTTTTGATATGCTAGAAGGTAAAGTTATCCTGTTTTTATCTTTTGTATATGACATGAGAAAGAGAGTCTTCCAACCTAACATGGTTGCTCTTAGTTCTGACCACTTGCACCATTAGGGGGAGTGTGTAAAGAAAGCCTCTCCTCTCACCTGAAGAGGTGATGGCTGATTATGCAGATCTGCACTGTATCAGCTCCACCCTTACACATGCTGTTACATTTTGCTTTCAGATACACAAGGGTTCTTTTGTGATATCTTTTATTGGATCACCTATGGGAAAAAAGTTATCTGGTAGAAACTTTCCTCAGACCTGAGAAGGAAACAGATACTGCTCAAGCTAAATTGCAAGCAGTAGCATGTAATACTCTATAAGTAAAAAAGGCCTACTTGAAGGAATTGAGAAGGGCTGTGAACTAGGAACAAAGAAATGTTAAGCAGGAAAGACTGCCTATTATGTATTTTTGTCTTGTAACCTAATTAATGGAAGAGTAGGACCATTCAAGAAGGAAGAAGGCTATTACCTGTGAAGTGTAGGGAGATTAGCAGAAAGTAGTTGGGAAACTATATTGATCCATAAGTGTTGTTTGTGTTTAGTCTATATTTTTAGTGCGCATTAGGGTTGTAAATTTCTGTTGCCAGGTCCATAATTCAAAGGTATTTTGTAGCCTCCTTTGAGCACAATGATTGTATGCTCAGAAAAGGAGCAACTGTTCCATGAAAAAGTAGTTTCCTATCATTGTTCATATCGGTCCTTCACACTTTTTCTGTCTTATTTTTCCCTGAGCGAGAGTTTATTGTGGAGTCTGGTTTTACCCACATGGTTTCCATGGAGGGCATTTGATGCATTATAGTAGTAGATGTTTAGGATTACGAATCCAAAAAAAGATGAGAAAGTCGGTAGGGAAATACAGATCACTCAAGTGAAGGACTAACATGTGATCTGAGCCCGCAAGAGGCTGAGAAGCAATTCTGTGATACACGTGCAGGGTATGTGGATTCCGTAACATCCCACAATACACGACACGAATTTTCTTGTAGGGTTCAAGTCAAAGCACAGAGCAGGAACAGGCAGCTAAGATGCCCACCTACAGTGTCACATCTTTTGTTGATGCAATGTGGTCATGAATAGCCATAATTAGCTAATATAGCAAAACTTGCCGGTAGAATTTAACATAGATAAAGGCCCCGGATCACAGGATTTGGTTTCAAGGCTTTCTGGATTAAAATCAGTTGCACGCTCAAACACTTCTTGGGGAAAATAAAATCACACTATGCACCTGAATACTTTGCTTCTCATTACTAAGGGCTAGATTTTCAAAACCATCAGTTTATTAGCTACAATTAATATGGATAATCAGTTTGAAATGCAAAACATGTTTTAATAAACTCACATTCCTATACATCCACCATAGTTAAGGTAGTTCTCTTTTGGCTACTGAAGTCAAAATTAAAATGCCATTACTGAAATGGAATAATGCTTTTTTAATCAAATTCCAAATGTAGCTTCTAACATTTTAATTAAAAACAAAAAACAAAAAACGTGTCACTGGCACATAATTTTTCTAACAAACATGTAAAATAAGTTGAGTGGCAGAGTTAAGAATCTAACTAAATGTATGTAAAAATCAAATATTAAGCAAAAGTCTGATAAAGTAAATCCTACTAGCTAGCAGGATATCAAATATAGCATAACTTTATTTACAAGGAAAAAGTGACTAAGAACCATTAACAGTGAGAATGAATGTTTCTCAAGGAATAATTAAAAAGTACAAGGCAAAACAAAATAAAAATGGGTCATACAAATCAATGTTTCAAGCTTGTCAACTTAAATTTTAAATCAAAACTTGCAAATGTAAATAAAAAATAAAAACATCCCGTCTCTTTTCCTCCTGCTGTTCAGAGCCTTTTGTACAGGACATCTCATCTCCTAATACTCTATACTAGCCAACTGTCCCTCAAGAATGCCGGGTGCAGCCGGTCCTCAGTGCAGCTTCGGAATCATGGCAGTGCTCCCTCACACGAAGCACTGATTGGCTGTTTCTATCAGGCAATCAGAGTGCTAATAAAGCGTGACAGACAGACAGACAGACAGACAGACAGACAGACAGACAGACAGACAGACAGACAGACAGACAGACAGTATTATAATATTAAAATACTCTGGGCCCACATTCTAAAGCATCTTCAGATCAAACAGTTTTATTTAACATCAGTATGAAAATAAGCTCTACCTTCAGGACAGTACCCCCCCCACATTGCCACTACATTTTTCATTGTTTCCCTTTTTCTTTAAAAAAAAAAAAAAAAAAACCAAAACAAAAAAACAAAAACAAAAGACATCAGAAACACCTTGGAAAGACCCAGATGGGGCACTCCAGGCTAGGATAAAGCTGTTCTTATGAAAATGACCAAACCAATTATCCATTTAGGCACAGACATTGCAACTGACTTTCAAAACATTAGGTGCCACTAATGGGGACATTTACATCTCTCCAAATTTGTTTCAGAACATATGCACACAGGATGTTTATACTTAGTTTTCACTTTCAAGATTTCCTCTACAGTATGACATCTTTTTTATGCGGGTGGGGGAAGGAGAAAAACCTCTTCTGACATAGGAGAATCTGTGCAAAAATGTTCAAGTTTTCTGTCTTGAAACTCCAGAAAAAAGTAACAAAAACACAACAAAATTTGGATTTAAGGCTGTTCTCACTCTATCCTTCTATGAAATTGCTACTAGTATCTTGGACTGGTAGGGTGGAGCTGGAACCCCAGAAGGGGCTGCTGCCAAGGCAGGGCCAATACCTGGAACTTGAGATCTTAATGAACCAAGGCTGAGAGGTTGACCAGAGAAAAAAGGGGGCCAGGGCTACAACAGCTGAATCCCTGACAGGTGCACAGAAGCCTGTAAGAATACTCCAGGTGTGGAGCTGGCCTAGCCAGGCAGGCAAGATGACTAACAAAAAGTTACCTCCTGCCCCAGGGAGCGCTTCCCTCAACAAGAAGGAAGACAACATCCAAATCATGGCAGGAGAGAGACTAGAGGCGAGTTAAGGCCAGGAAAGAACAGGCAGGTGGGTCAAACCACAGGAAGGCACCACGTGCCAAGATGGCAGACCCCCCCTCCCAAGGTACCACAGACTACCCTATAAAACCAAAAATAACCTAATTAATTATGACAGATTGCCCTGCAGAAATCTTAGAAACTGTAACAGCATGCTCACTTAAAACAGAGACAACCACCACACACACACACACACACACACTACTGAGGCACTACCCTATTTGTCCTTTTTTCTCCCAGAAGCAGAACAGCGAATTCTCATGACAGTACTATTAGAATAACAAAAGTGTTCCCAGGACATCTGTTCTGTACTTTAGTAGGTATACCAAAAGAATCATTTAAAAAAATGCAAACAAACTGGTATTTGATGTCTACAGAAATGTAGTCCAACCTTCAGATTAAAAGTAAATATGAATCTAGTGTTCTAAAAGTTTAAAGTGTTCTCAGTTTAAAGTGTGAAATTCATATGTAGTATCTCCACAGACTTAACAAATCTAACTCTGGTCCCAATCCTGGTACACGTGCCATGAGACAGGATCCCAGATTGTTTTGAATGTACGAGTTTGAAACAATCCAGAGACATAAGAATGAGGGTAAACATTAGTAAGAAGAGAAAAAAAATTGCATGTGGAACACAAACACTCCACAATTAAAATAAAATGCATTTTATTTCACGGTCTCAGGCAGTTGGAAATTTAGTTGGGCTCTACTGATTAAATATATTCCTTCAAAGCCTGACCCTATTTATACACATGGAAGTTGGTGAGAAATTGACTTCTACCAGTTCTAGCTTTTACTGTCTTTTAAATTTGTTTACAGAAAAACACATACCATTTGCCTGTTAGTTTGTTACAAAATGTATTGACCAAGCAGAACACCCACTTAATAGGCTTTCAGTTTGTAAGCAACTAATACATATCCATGTGAGCTAACTCCATAAAGTGGGCTAGCATAAGACAAGTTTAGAAGACTCCAAATTAATAGGTTTCTACAAATGTCAAGTCTTACTTCAAGATTCTTCTTTTTACACTCTGAAGAGATGCAAAATAAATCTTAAAGTTGTAAAGCAGATGATAGTGATGTCACTGCATGCCTACCAGAGGCTATGACAAAACTACACCACATTTAAACTACAATACCATTAACAAAAAACAAACAAACAAACAAAAAAAAACTTTTTTACAAATAATCTTTCCCAATTTAAGCAATATGGGGCTCATCTATTTTATAAGAAAAAGAACACCACTGTTGCTGCTATCACTGCAAAACCATAAGTCCCAATATTGATTTCAAGATCTTGGGATACTATTTCCAGAACTTCTGTGCACAGTTGGTGCCGCTATGCAACTTAAGGACATAAAAGTTACAAACTCATGGGGGGGGGGAGAAGCAGCAGGAAATAGGGGATATGAAGTTTACAGGTGCACCCATTGGGATAATTAGAAACAATGGCCATAAACTGAAGGAGAGCCAATTTAGATTGGACATCAGGAAAATATTCTTTACAGTAAGGGTTGCCAAAATATGGAACACACTTCCAAGGGAGGTGGTGCTGTCCCCTTCCCTGGAGGTACTTAGGACAAAACACTGGACAAACACTTTCCTGCCCAGGGCAGGGGGTCAGACTCAACGATCTAATTAGGTCCCTTCTGACCCTCATATCTATGAAAACAAATATTTCAAACAGTTTCAAGCACAGACGTTTAAGGCACTTTGTATATACTGGAAAAAGAGAGAAAGTAGTTTTGTTGCAACTTAAGGCTGACCATGCATGCAAGACATGTATTTAATTACTGGCACAACACTTGACTGCTTGTTAAACAACTCAGAAAAGCACAGCAAAAAAAAAAAAAAAAAAAAAATTACAAGAGACTACTAGCCAAGATGAAGTTTGCTCCACCCACCACACTGATGTGAGCAAATACAACTCCTCCACATTTGCTTGTTGACGATTGTGTGCTAGCATTATCACATGTGGGTGGGGACACTAGGATAAGTATCCACATCCACAATACTTATACTAATTTCCCTTATATTTCATGACAGTTTTCCTATGTATACTACACATGCAGAGTCTCTAAAGTTCAATTGTAACTTGCCTAGTTAGTCACCCCACCACCACACATTCATTCAAACTGGAAGTCTTCTTCTCAAGTTCAGACTTCTTCCATCTATTATGAAATATGTAGTCTTTCAGGCCCAAACCAACAACTCAGAGCTGCAATGGTTGAATTCACACCTCCCTCTTCATAAAGCAAACACCTAGACTTTCTCCTAACAATAGATGCTTTGCATCTCCTGGGTATTTCTAACGGGGAACCCCAATCTTGTTAACTACATGAGGAGGAGGAACAGGAGGCAAGAGTGGTGTCCCCAGGGCAACAAGACCTGTGGCCCACAGGAGAAGAATACTGCAGCAGCCAG
>NW_005841981.1:2768988-2773641 GCF_000455745.1 Alligator sinensis
AGCAGGAATCCAAACCTTGAGGCCTGGGACTACTAAGCAGCAATGGAGGGCTGCAGGGCAAGAGATTCCAGAAACGTCCTTAGGCCAAACAGAAACCCTGAGCCCATCTTTAAAGGCAGCATTTAGGTGACTGGAAGGGATAGGACATAGCTGTATACAAGCCCAGTCTCCGAGCTGGGGCTGGCAGTCTATGCCAGGAGGCTGCAGGGGAAGGAGCTGGGAACAGAGCTAGCTGTCAGGGAAAGAGGTATCCTGGGTGACTGTTGCAACTCTTATAGCCCTGAGGGGATTTGGATGAGTTGCAACCAGAGGGTTAAAATTGTGTACTACTTCTCTTTTCTGTATGTAACACCGGAGGACCAAGTGCTCTGGAGGCCGCAGAGCAGGGTACCAGGGGCGCTCCTTTGAGACAGGGATGTATGGAGCTGGGGCTCAGAGTCTGAGGCAGTGGATGTGGGCAGAGGTGGCTCAGGCAGAGAAAGAGGGCCAAAGCCCGGAAGGCCAAAGCCCAGAAGAGGGTTTGGGGGCCCAAAGCACCCAGTGTTGGCTTAGCATGGGCATGGCTATGGGAGTAGCTGTAGGCAATAATTATAACCCAAAAGGCACAGCTAGGGCAGTCTTAGAAGGGAATTATACCAAATAGAGTCTGAAGCAAAAGAGCCCCAAGGATTGGGGCTTTTAAAAAAGGGACCTTTTACTTAAACAAAAAGTTGTTGTTACAGGTCACACTTGTCCAGCTGTGTTCCTATTTGCTTCAAGAAAGAATTCTACCAACATGGATTTAAGAACTTCATGTCTAGTGAATGCAATACAGCAGAACTTGGAGAACTCCAACAGATTAAGACCTTCTTGTTCTATGCACGTGCAGGGAGCATTCCAGTGCACTGGAGCGAGTCTTCTGGAGCGTGGAAATTAACATGCTTCAGCAGCCTCTAGCGTCATGTGCATCAGCATCCCTGCACTGAAAAATGGTGGTGGGGCGCTTTGAACTAAAGCTTGTTCAACAAGCTTTAGTTCAAAGTGCCCCGCCGCCATTTTTCAACATGGCGACACTTTGAATAAGAGCATCACCTGCCCCCGCCATGCCTCCCAGAGCATGTGTAAGTGCCCTATGGGGCAAAAAGAACATACTGTCCCAAAAAACTGGAAGCAAGATAAAACACAGAAGTGGTGGGAAAAGGAGAATGAATGACAGCAGGCAAATGTACGTTTAAAAAAATGCAATACTAAAGATAAAGAAAAGCAGTTAGTGGAAAGTCCTCAGCAAGTTAGTTCCAGAAAGATAACTGTAGAGATTACTGGACATCACTCAAACATGTTCGTTTTCCTTCCTTTAATGCAGACAGCTAATTTATACGGTCAAAACTTAGAGAGCTCCTCATTTTCAGCACAAGACCAATCAGTTGATTATTCAGTCTGTTAATTTGTCCTAACTGGTCTATTTAAAAACAAGTTCTCTCCAATAGAGATTCTGAAGCCTGCTATCTAAAGAAAGGTCAGTCTAACTTAATTCACAAGAACAGCTACCTGCTTTTACACAGAGATTTAGATTTCAGTTTCAAGCCCATGTCTTAAAATTACCTAGAAACATTAATGGCATAAAATCAAATTTAAACAACAGTTTGTTATCTTTCAGCTGTTGACACACTGATAGACTATTAACAGAACTCACATCCATTTAAGCCTTAAATCAGCACGTATGCTTCCCATTCATCTGTCTGTATTTCATTCAGGTAGTCCTCAGATCTAGGGTTAAAGGATTTTTAATACTTGTGAATATCAGCTTAAACTACAAGTAACACCACTGATACTGAGCACATAGTATTTAAAAAAAATGAAGTATTTCTTAAAGTGTATGGCAAATCCCTTTATGGAGAAGCAAGAGAATGAAGGAAACATAGAGGATCAGTTATTTTCTGGTGTCAGCTTTCATTTAAGGTTAACACTCACAGTTGAGAAGAAAACTTTGAAGGGACTACAAATTGTAGACAATACAACATGGTCTTCCACAGCTTGTGAGAAGCCCGATGGACATATTATGCGTGTGTTGGCTTGGGTACAAGCTTAGTTCAAATATAAATTTCTAATTCTAACTGTACACAGTATATAAGGACAAAATAGGACTGTCTAGACAAACTGAGTAACAGCTCATTTTGCATAAGCCTAACAAATGGGAAGGGTGAAGGTATGATTCATTTCATGTTTTTGAAGAAGGGGCTCAACTTGCAAAAGCTTAGGAAATGCTCCGTATTCCCAATAGAAACTCCTCCCAATTTAGAAATTGCCACGCTAGAAATTAAGACACATTTAGTTTTATTTATTCAATTTACATGCCACCCATCCTAACAAAGTTTACAAACTGATGCTTTAACATTAACTCCCAATACCTCCAACAAGAGAAGCTGCATATGATCCTTTCAAGTCTGTATAAAATTAAGATTTGACCAAAATGTGGTATTTTGTCTGTTTGTTTTTAACATACAGTCAACCACTTAACTCAAACGTTTCCTCTACTGGAGTGTTTTTTGAAAAAATGGTTTGGTTTGGAAATCAGATATGAACACTGAATTAACTACTAGCATTGAATTTTGTTTAGCATGTACAAATCAAGCAACATTTAATATTATATAAACAAGCTTCAAAATACATGTGATCCATAAGGACACTGAACTATAGAAAAATACTGAACCTTGATTTTTTTTTTTTTTTTTTTTTTTTATTAAAGGATTGTCATAGGTTCTACTAGTAAATTGCAGGTAAATAATCCTGGATTATAATCTCATATAAACCACTCTAATTCACATAATACTAAATATTCAACCCATACTTTTAATGATTTTTTTCTCCTCATAAGAAGTTCTAATATGGCTCTCTCACACTTCCCTACCAATTTATTTTTAAGTGTCTTTTAATCAAGTAATCTTTGTAGGTAAACTTCTCCCCCAAGAGAAATACCTGGCCTATTACAGCCCCACAGAGGATAACTGGAAATCAGAAGCTGAAAATCATTACTAGTCAGACTACAGGAACCCTGGTTTACTAGAATTTAGATGTCAGAAATATAGCTTTGTTTTGTCCTTCTAGGAGTGACCAAAAGTTGATAAAGTATTACATGATGTTCTTTAACTTGGTGCAAAATATACCCAATCTTGTCCAATTCTGCAGCACTTCGTCCCTGGTGGTAAAGACTGCCAATTGCTCAGTTAACAGTTACCTCTGGTAGTGTCTCAATGTAAGCAACTTTTATTTAGGAAATGGTTTTCTGACTTTTCTACATGCAGAGTTGCTCTATTTTTATTTAGATTGCTAGTTTGAATGAGCTGGTGTTAAAACTGGGGGAGGGGAGACATATTTGTTTAAATAAACTTATTTCTGTTATTTTATTACCACATTAATTGAAGGAGGGAAAAGCCACTCAACCTAATGACTGTAAGACTATGCATTTTCAACAAACTATCAAATAATCAATTAGTAACCAGACGGTTACTATTGACCTGGGTTGAACCACTGCCATAGAAAGTTAGCAGTGATGTCAGTGCAAACCACTAGTGATTCTCTGAAGCACTGTCCGCATGGTCTGTAAAGTACTTGTCAATTTTAAAGCAATGATGCTATTTGCTTGTTGTGACATCGTTCAAGATTTCGATTTTGTATTACAAGAGCAGTCTCCGAGCCTACAGGACAATGATTCTCAACCAGAGCACTATAAAATCCTTAAGGGTGTTACAGAGTGTTGTTCAATAATACCACTGTTAGGTGTGTAGACACCTACATGATTCACAAGTTAATCACATGATTCATCCAAAAAATCCACATCATTTTGGATGATGTGGATTTCTATTTGAAATATTTTGACTTATCGTGGTCTTTGAGTTCTCTGTAACAGAATTGCTCTAATTTTTATGTAGTTAAAAAACAAAACAAAACAAAACAAACCACCAAGCAAAAGCTAAGAGCTGGTATTTTCCAAGGGCTGTCTTAAATCCAAAAAGCTTGAGGACTACTGCGCTAGGGTTTTCACTTATTTTGATCAACTGAACAAGTGCTACACCACCAGAAATAGATTAAGCATGTTTGCCATGTGTGTAATTTTAGCTTTTCTTCCTTCCTAAATAGAGACCCCAATTGTAGAAAAAAGCATACATGCAGGGCTGAACCAAGCTGAAAAGTTATCTAGACAATCAGCCCAAGTAGCAAGGTCTGGTTAGTTCCTCATATATCACTGCTAAACGCATGGAGCTACACCAAGAAAGCCCTAAAGAAGCCCTAGCATTATTCTCCCATTTCTCCATCCACTACAGGTGCCTCTGGTAGCTTGTCCACTGGCAGCTGTATTTTCAATGTCTGAAGCATCAAAGAGGGAATACCAAAGTCCTGAGTCCAGTTAAACCTTTACAATAGCTCCCTAGATCTGTATGCTGAGCTGAGAAACTAAACCTGTAAGGGGAGGCAGTATAGTAAGAGGTGCCTAAAACTGGTAACATCATCCTTTTTAGAACTGAAAAGAATTAACAGAAAGACTGTTCAGTTACAATGTTGTAAATTTCACTACCTACCATGCACAGTAGATTTATAATTGAGATGTACGTGTCCATTCCTCATTTTCAGGTTTAATTTTAGGAAGGGAGAAAAAAAAATCCACACACACCTCTT
>NW_005841981.1:2773672-2774680 GCF_000455745.1 Alligator sinensis
CAAAGTCAATGACTACGAATTGGACTGATCCTGCTTTTAAAAAAAAAAAATCCCACAGAAGATATGGCCAAGCAGAAGACCAAAAAAGGGTTAAATACACAAAAATACTATACTTAAAAAACCCCCCAAAAATAAACCCAACAACTGAAAACTATTTCTGATTTCCTTATAAGAGTCAAGACTGTAGGGTTGGCCCTATATAAGTGTGATTTTTATGGTTCTTTTAGAAGAAAAACAAGTAGACAATCAAAATATAGTCCCTTCTCTGGTTTCTGTGCCAAGGCATTTCCTTGCCGTGCACACGCACACATCGCATCACTACTGCTTACTCAAGTCTAAATCTTTCTCCAACATGTCAACATTGAAGACTAGATTGGACAATTAAAAAAAAAAAAACCCACGTAATTAGATAATGACATTATTTTAAATGAAATAGCCACTAGCATTTATAGTTTTCAACATGAAAAGTTTGCTATTAACATGAGAAACTACACGCAAGTGTTCCGCACGTAAAGCAGAGCAGAAGTTAGAAAGCAACTCTTATCATCCAGCACCCCGACAGGATCTCCAGTGCCCCCCATTTTCTCCCCTCCTCTGATGAAAACAGGGCTGGAAGGTGTGAAGTGGTAGATGGGCAAAGGATGAAGGGAAAGGAGGGCAGTTACAACAACAAGCATCTTGCTAGAAGGACAAGGGTCTGAACTCAGTACACAGTAAAGCAGAGGCAGTGCCCAAGTACCCGTTTCATAAAGTTGTTTGTTTCCTTTTTGTTTCTTAAACCACTGTGGGGCTAGGCAGCTTCTTCTTGTTGGCTACATTAAGGAAGTGACCCGACTCTGAACTCCAGGTCGAGCAACAGCCCTGCTGGTGAATTATTGATCAGCCGTGGGAACCGGGTCCCCGCAGGTCTCCTCCCCCTTGGGGGCTTTCCAGACCCAGAAGCCGAGCTATTGTTGAACAGACCTGACAAGCACCCCTCCTCCGCCCCCTCCTGCTGCTGCTGCGGCT
>NW_005841981.1:2775231-2789713 GCF_000455745.1 Alligator sinensis
AACCCCCCCGCGCCCGAGCGGCCTCGCGCCGCGCTCAGACAATAAGTGCGCTGCCCTCGTCCGGCATCGCCGGCGGCCCCGCCCCCACTCCCGCCGGCCGCCCCCTGGCGAGCGAGAGCAGAGCGCCACCAGCCAATCGGGCTGGGTGGAAAGTGAAAGGGCCGAGGGAGGCCCGGTGACGTCACTGCGGGTGGCAACAGGGAAGAAGACGCGGCCCGAGCGGGGACGCTGCGGGAGGGTCTGTGGTGCTGAAGGGGCAGCAGCTGTGTCTGTAGCGGTCGTGGCGGGGAGAGGGGGGCAGCCCCTGGCGAGCGAGAGCAGAGCGCCACCAGCCAATCGGGCTGGGTGGAAAGTGAAAGGGCCGAGGGAGGCCCGGTGACGTCACTGCGGGTGGCAACAGGGAAGAAGACGCGGCCCGAGCGGGGACGCTGCGGGAGGGTCTGTGGTGCTGAAGGGGCAGCAGCTGTGTCTGTAGCGGTCGTGGCGGGGAGAGGGGGGCAGAGACGGAGCAGGGGAGATGTGACCGGTCTTAAGGAGCCCACAGAGCGTGGCCGCTGCTTGGGGCCGGGGAGAGGTCACCTGCGCAGCTCCGAGCACGCTGGACGCCCCCCAGGCACTGGTGGGGTTTTCCACTGGCTGCCTTGGGGGGGTAGGAGGGGGGGGTTCTCCCAGCCGGAGCCCCCGCGGGGGGGGAGGTTGCCTGGCCTGGCGGAGCCCAGAAGACCTCAGCAATGCTCCCGTTGTTGATGCTGTCCACCCTGGGGCCCTCAGGTTCCTAATATTTGCATGGATAGGGAGTCATTCCGTATCCTTCTGAGGTGGGGAGAGGACAGGCTGTACAGGCAGGCCTCAACTTAAGATGTTGCGAGTTGCAACGAACAGCACTTAAAATGTTTATAAATTGAACCCCGTTTCAACTTTCTGACGTCAATTTCGACTTTACGACACTTGATCTAACAGGATGCCACGCGAGCGAACAAGTTTGCTTTGTCGCCCATCTCCCTAGAGAACATCTGTCCAAACTTCCTTGGACACTTTCTTTAAGAAAGCAGACAAGACTCCAGAAAAACCTGCATCCAAGACTCCTGAGAAGACTCCAGCCAAGAACCCTTCAAAAAATCCAACCAAGAGCCCTTCAAAAAGTTCAGCAAAGTCACCTCAAAAGAAGTCCTTCCAAATCAATGCGATTGCTATTTACAATATACATACATTAATGTAGCTATATTACTAATCTATAATTGATTGAGTACAAGAATCTGGGCCATTTCTGGTGAAAATAGGGCATCGGGCCTTGGTTCAGGAACCAATCCCCCATTTATAACATTGTATCTATGGGAAAATTGGTTCCGAGTTACAACGTTTCAACTTAAGACCCGGTTTTCAGGAACCAATTGTGTCGTAAGTCCGAGGACTCCCTGTATTAGATTAACAGTGAGCATGTCTACATGTGCATTAATGCATTTTAGTTAATGTGCATTTAATACAGTGCCTCCAGGCATTTATACATGTACCTTTGTCTGCTCCAACAAGATGGAAATCCAGCAGGTCGGAGCAGACTCGATTAATCAAGTCTGTGGAGCATGTATGCTGACATGCCTGACAGCACTGCATTGCATGCATTTGTAATAAAGAATGAAATGCGCACCAGCCTGGAGAAAATGGCAGCAGCGCACTTTAAAACATCTTCAATGTGTTTTAGCTCAAAAGCGCACCGCCACCATTTTCTCAGCACTGACGTGCATTTTGCCATTTATAAAAATGCATGTGCTGCAGCACTGGACACTTTTAAAAGTGCCCAGCACTGCAACACATGCACATGTACAAATGCTCTCCATGGAGGGAGCATTAGCCTGGCTTAATGCATATTAACTAAAGCAAACAGTTTTTAAGTGATATTTAATGCACATTAGCCTATTTTAACATGCATTAAGTAAAAAGCACAGGGCATTTTTACACATGTAAGTGCTGCAGCGCCAGATGCTTTAAAAGCACCCAGTGCTGTAATGCTTGCCATGGGTGACTGGTGCCACCTTAGCAAGGGGGGGCACTTGTCCCCCTCCCCCACGGGCAATCCTGCAGTCCAAGGGGGGGGGTCCCCTGCAGGTGATCCTGGGGCCAGGGGGGTCCCCCATGGGCAATCCTGTGGTCCAGAGGAGGGAGTCCCTTGGACAATCTCATGATGGCCAATCACTGCGGCCAATTGCTGAGCTTGCTGCAGCCGCTTCTGGGAGCAAGCACCGGCGGATCACTGCAGCCGCTCCCAGAAGCAGTCGCAGCCACTCCCGAAAGCGGTTGCAGCAATTGGCAGGAACTTGCAGGGAGGGCACCAGCGTTCCCACCTGCCCCACATCGCCTAAGTGGCAAGCGCAGCCATTAGGGGGTGCATCGATGCTCTCAGTGTGCATATGCACCCCCTGTACCCCCTACACGTCACCACTGATGGTTGCAGTTGTATAAGTGACAAAATGTGCATCAGTGCTGAGAAAATGGCAGCAACACGCTTTTGAACTAAAACGCATAGAAGGTGCTTTAGTTCAAAAGTGCACCACTGCCATTTTCTGCATGGTGATGCACATTTCGCTGCTTATTCAACTGCATGCAGTGCAGCACAGTGTGCATCAGATCACATGCGGATCAGACTCAATTAATCGAGTGGTGTGAAGTGGTGGATCTCTGACTCATTGCAGGACCAAAAAGTATGTGTACTGTATAAATGCCTACAGTTTTTACTTGACACTTTAATGCACATTAAAATAGGCTAATGTGCATTAAAGCACACATGTAGACATGCCCAATGACTATAAAAATGCACTGGATGGAGTACAGAAGCAAAGCTCCCTGCTCCTTTCACCCCTGTATAACTGCCCTCTGCATCTGCAGCCTCTTCCAGGACCAAATCTGCTGAGAAACAAATGATTCTGTGGCATTTCAAGAAGGTCTCAGTCATTGCTATTTCTTGCATAAGAGCCGAGAGAGCAATTAGTGTGTACGCAAAGTACTGCCCTCCATTGGCCTTCTCAAGGGTGATACTTAGAGAGGACTGACTATCATTTAGCCCAGGAGAGGCAGAGTTCTTTGGCTGTCACATAAATGCCATATGCATCATCCTAAATGCTATATGGATTTGCACAGAGAGTTGTTTTTTGGCTAGCAATGCGTTCCATTATTATAGATGCGCAGAATAAAGCACCTTCTTGCTGGGCACCATTTGCAGGTATTTGTCATTTTGAAATACTGCTTATGATGTAACTTAGCAACCATTTTTCTAAGCCCAAATGGTGCATGAATTAAGTTTAAAATTCAGTGTAGTTATTTTAAGTACGGGCACAGCAAATATTTACAGTATAAGAAATCTTATTACACTTTGGCCCAAGTGTAAAATTAAACATAAGTGTTCCAATTACAAACCTTTCACCAACTGAACAAAATAGTGTTTACATGGCATGCAACTTATTAATTAGCAACAGTTACTAATTCTCAGCTTGTTTACCGGATACAGAGATCTGGCTACAAAAGTAGCCAGCCCCTTCCCCTTGAGTGATCCCCAATGTAAGCACAAACAAAGGAGGGATTAGTAGCAGGAGTGCATCCCAGTTGGTAAACAAATTGGTACTTAAAGAGAATAAATTCAACTGAACAGCGGTAACTTCAGGGTTTTCCTATTCTTTAATGCTTTCTCTTGGAAGTAAAGGGATTGAGAACTGAGCAGCTGCTTGTAAGGAATCTGTTCAATTATCCCTCAAGGGAAGGATTAGAAGAATTTCTAGTAAATATTGCTTATTTAGCATAATTTTGCTATGTCAGTTTCTAAAGAGCCTATTACCCAAATATTTAAGTGCTGCACTGGGATTCCAGGAAATAATAGAATCTATCTAGAAGGGACAGTAAGTTATATATCCCACACTAGTTTAGTTGCAGCTTTATATATCCTTTCAGCATAGCAATGAGTTTTTGTAAGGGTTTTCTTTCTCCTGCTTTGGTTGTTTGGGAATGCTATGAGAAGAAGGGCATTTTACAATGGCAGGATACTTCATAATTCTGATGTTCCAGAATAAGTGAACATGCAGGATCAGAAATTATTGTACTGTCTTCAGCACATGCTGGGATATCTTAAAAATTGGAGAAGAGATGGTAGTTCCTGGGGGTATTTCCTTTCTTCCATTGACATTACTTCAGTGTTTCCTGAGATTATTTTATGCTCATCAGTGAGATTCCCATTCCCATTCCCTTTGGGTGCATCTACACGTGTGCATTTAATGTGCATTAACCCAATTTAAGCCGCATTAAGGACGCGTGTCTACACGTGTGCCCTTAATGCACCTTAAAAATGGCATTTTAAGGCCATTCACACCTAAATTTTATACCTGCATAAAGCATAAAGCAGGTATCAAATTTAGATGTGAATACCTAAATTGGATTAGCAAACGTGCTAATGCACATTAACGCAGCACGTGTCCATTAACTTGGGACTAACTTTAGTCCCAACTTGGTCTGCACATCCGCATTAATGCACATTAGTGTGTGCATGTGTAAATGTACACCTAAATTGCCTTAATGTGCATTAGGCAAATGCACATTAAGTTTAGGTGCATGTAAAAGCACGTGTAGACATTCCTTTTGTGAACTCAGTTGGGAGACTACACTGTCTGTCTATGCTTTATGAAGAAAGATATATAGATCTGCATGTCATTGTTTTATTGTTGGCAATACCACTGCTTTGCATTCATACTACCCACAATGATTGCAAGTATGTGTTGAGTGGTGACATTACTGGGCCCTGTAGAAACAACTTTTTGGAAGAAGAAACTGATCTCCGTAAAGGTTCTTTGGAATTTGTTATAAAGAAATTAGACTAGACTGCTTATCATGACTTAATTACTGCTGAAAAAGATAGATAGCTTTGATGGAAGTAGCATCCATTTTAAGAGAGTAGCCCCAACATCAAATTCTGTTTTATGCAAAACTTTATCCTGTGAAATGTTTTAGTGCTTAATCCTGTGAGATGATAAGCACCAGGGCAGAATTCTGTTTCCCTTTGTGTGTCTAAATGGAAGTTTCCTAGCAAGAATAATCTGTCATCAACCTGGCCAATTTTGGTCCTCGCTTTGGATATATGAGCCTGTCCATGAAGACTGACCATGAATGCAGCTATACTCACATACCTGGAAAATAAGAATAGGGTGGGGAGAACTTTCCTGTATTTCAGTTTAATAGCTGAGTTGTTAGGGCACTTATTTAGGAAGCTATATACCTAGGTTCTAGGCATCCCTTTCACTTGCAGCTCTGATTTTCCAACACAGAGCTTTAACCACTTTCAGGTTAGACATTATCCAGATCACTTTTGAAACTGAGCCACTAGCCCTTCCATTTAACAGTTGTTGACTGTCTCGGACGGCCAGAGCCGACTCGAGGTGAGTTAGAAATTGCTCGTTCATCAGGGCGGGCTGGTGAATGGAGAGGCAGACAAGGTTTAATGGTTGCAAAAACGTTTACTTAAAACGCCCGTAGTTGGAAACCAGACGGTACAACCACGAGAGTTGTTCCAGCTGGTGGGGCCCAAGCCAGTGAATCCATCCGTAAATAAAGCCGGCGGGAAAAGGGTACGTCTGGGATTGCACTCGGCGACGGGAAGAAAGATCGATAGGTGATCAGTCTATCGATCAGCTAGTCGCAAGTCGGATCTCTTTAGAGGCACTCTGCAGCATGCTCAAAGTTCTTCGACTTGGGCGGAAGTCGCACGAATTTTTAAATGGCTAGCAAGCTAATTACTAGCCGCCATGTAGGAATAATTTAGAGCTGGCCAATAGCGGGACACAAATTTACATTCAAATAGCGGGAACTCTTTGCACCGTGCATTTCTGTGCTGCAAGGAAGAAATGCATCCTGCAAAGAAAGCTGCAAATTGGCGGGAACTCTCTTGCACCGAGGTTCCTTTGTGCAGCAAAAACCTTCGCCGTGCAAGAGGCTCTCATGTGGCAAGAAAATTCCATCGTGCCGAGGCACCAAAATCACTGGGTTATGACATTGACTAAAATGGATGGAAAGCAGTGAAGTGGGGATGTTTCTATCCCACTGAGAGATGATGCCCAGGCTAGAACTCAGAGCCCCTGTAGGTCATCTCACTAAGCAGCAATCTCATTGGGTGGAAAAAGATATTGCTTTTCATCGCCTTTGTGCCACCATAAAAAAAAATTATGGTGGCACAAAGGCCAAGAAAACAGGTGTCTATACCCCTTGTTGCACCAGAAATTGTGGCTTTGGTTAAGGTGGTATCAATCTGTGCCACTATTTAGCAGCAGACATCCACTGCTTAGTAGCAGACATCTATTTAGCAGCAAAGTAGTACTCTCTACTTAATGGCATGAGAGCATGGATAGCCTGGAACTGCCCTCACTCTCCCACTGCCCTGGGCAGGTGCTCCAGGGCCTGATCATGTGCACCCTGGGATTTTCTACACAGGATCAGGCCCCTCAAGCCTAGGAGTCCCAGCCTGGCTTTCCTCTCTTACAGAGATGAACCTCTGGGGCACGTCTCCTATAAGCAAGGAAAGTCAGAGTTCACTCGCTTATGAAGATGCGCCCTAGAGATCCTGGGGAAAACCAGACAGGTGTTCCCAGGGTTGGAGGGGACTAATCCTGCATGGGAATTCCTGGGATGTCCAGGACTGGGCCCTTCAAACTCCAGGAGAACACACTGTCCATTTTCCTACAGCACAAGCAGGTGATATGTGTTTCACCTAGTGAAGTGGATCAGCTGTGTTAGGACACATCCCAGCACAGATGCTCCACTTCATTTAGTGATGTCTACTTCTAGACATTGAAGTACACCCTCTGGATTGTTCACTGCTTCCTGACCCTAGATATTTACCTCTCTTGGCTGCCCAGGAGGCCAGCTTCAAAAGCTTTGGAGAAGCATCTTGATAATTGTGCACGCTTAGTCTATTGCACACACATGTACATGCCTGCCCTGCAGGGTTAATAGAATCACCACTTGCATACATGGCATTTTTTGGCATGGCGAAAACACTGTCATTTAGACACAACACAAAATAGAATTTCATCTCCAATTCCTATTTAAGTCAATGGAAGTTATGAATGTTCAGCATCTCTCAGGGTCAAGCCCTAAATTTGACTATAATATACACAGAAAGCCCTTATTGATTTCTGAATCACCTGTGTGCTCATACTGATAACAGAATTTGGTTGGGTTTAGCCAGTAAGTGAAACATTTAGCATAATTCTATCTGATATAGTAATTTTAGCAATAACTTGAAAATGATAGCAATAACTTTTAAATTAGTAGCACTGGCCAGTAATATTTATGCTATTTAAGAGTTTCATTATGCTTTGTTATGCAGACTTTATCTATTATAATCATTTAAGTCTGCTTCTGTTCCAGGTTATTTGCTTTTTAATACAAATTCATATTTCTCTATGTCATTTTTGGCACCATATCTGAAGGGTAGGAAAGCTTGTTCTGAATGTGGTGAGCTTCCCTGTATCTAAAACTATGCACATTCAAACATTCTAAGAAGAAATATTTAAATGTAGACATTTATCTGAATACAAAATCATAGTTCTTGCTTTCAGCAAATTGGATATTCAGTATTATTTGAGGTTTTAATCTAAAAAAAAAATCATGAGGTTATAAGACCCAAAACAATCTGGCACCCTGTCCATAGCTATAATAACTAAGGTGTAAGTGAATACCATACATAGTAATTCAAAATATTTGCATTAGAGCAGAGTTATTTCCTGACTCTTTTTCATTTAAAATCTAAGTCATAATATATTCACGTAATTGCCAAAGACTAGCTCTAACCATCTAATTTGAATTAGAGCACAGTAGAATGATGGTTGTTCAAGGTATCATTATTAAATTAATTCTAAAATAAATGCGGAAAGCATACCTCTATCATGCAATTCAGATAATCAGAAAACAAAGCTGTTTATGTGGAAGTTTACACAAGAATGTTGCTTTTGTGAATATTTCACTGAAGTCATTTAATTCTTCTTGGAAAGACAACCTTCCAGCAATGTGGTTATTAAATATTCCATTTGCTAAAATTTATAGCATTGGATCACCTGAATAGGTAGAGAATGCCAAGGATTTAGATAATATATTTTCTGTGGTGTTTCATTTTGATCATGGAAAATGTGGATTTTGCGTTACTTTTTTAAATGCAAAAATTGGGGACTTTTTTTAATCAGAGAAAACCTGGATCCCTGCTGCTCAGGCCAATTTGTGTTTTGAACTGTCTATGGCACACTGAACAAGAGATGCTGCTTTGGGTTGCTTGATCAACAGTGGACATGCTGCTGTTGTGAGATTTACGCTGTTTGCACTTCTGCCTTATCTCAGCAGTTCTCTGATGAGGCTTCGCCAGGTGAAATGATCATGAGCAAGATCTTCCCAAGACTTCAGGTCAATGTTGAAATGTTTCAAGGATGAGTTGAGGGAGTTCTTGAAGCATTTCTTCTGGCCTCCCTGAGAGTACTTTCCCTTCTTTAGCTCACTGTAAAAGAACTTTGGCAGTTGCTCATCTGACATCCTGGTGACATGGCCTGCCCATCTCATCTGTGATTTCATCAACAGTGTGTGGATGCTTGGAATGCCTGCACAACTAGAACCTCAGTGTCTGGGACCTTCTCATGCTGTCTTGTCCTCATCAGTTTCCTACGACAGCCCATGTGAAAGTGGTTCCACTTCATACCATGGCGTCTGTACACCGTCCAGGTTTCACATGTGTACATCAGGATTGGCAGCACAATAGCTTTATAGGCCTTCAGTTTTGTTTGTTGACTGATGCTTCTGCACTCCCAAACATTTGTATGTAGTCTGCCGAAGGCAACACTTGCTTTAGCAATGCTGGCATTGGTTTCATCATTGATGTGAACTGCACATAACAGTGTACTGCCAAGATAGTTGAACTTGTTCACTGCTTGGAGGGTTTGGCCATTCACTGTGATGGTAGGATCTATGTAAGGCTTTACTGGTGCAGGCTGGTGCATCACTTCTGTCTTCTTAGTGTTGTTTGTAAGACCAAAGTTGTCACAAGCTGGAGAGAAATGGTCCATATTCCATTGCATACCAGACTCAGATATGGCATTCAGGGAACAGTCATCAGCAAACAGATCACGGACAGTCACTTTCTGTAACTTCATCTTCACCTGTAGTCTCCTCAAATTGAAGAGTTTGCCATCAGTCCGGTAACTGATGTCAATGCCAGTGTCACAGTCACAAAAAGCATCTGTAAGCATGGCAGGGAACATCATACTGAAAAGGGTTGGGGCCAACACACAATGCTGCTTGACTCCATTGGTGACTGGGAATGGTTCAGATGACTCACTGTCATTCACAACATGAGCAAGCATGCCATCATGGAACTGCCAAACCATTGCGATGAATTTCTCCAAGCGACTGAATTTTGTCATGATCTTCCAAACACTCTTCTAACTGACTCTATCAAATGCTTATGTCAGGTCAATGAAAGTCATATACAGGTTGGAGTTCTGCTCTTGGCATTTCTCCTGAAGTTGACAAGCTGCAAACACCATATCTATGGTTCCATATCATTTCCTGAAACCACACTAACTCTCAGGCAAGAGCCCTTGTTCAATGTGTTGCACAAGGTGATTCAGTAGAATTCTGGTGAGGATTTTACCGGCAATTGACAGCAAAGAGATGCCCTGATGGTTGTCGCAGAACTGTCTGTTGCCTTTCTGCTTGTACAAGTGGATGATGGATGCAGCCTTGTACTCCTGGGGAGTGTCAATGTGCCTTGAGTCAACATTGACTGGAAGAGTTCAGTCAGTTTCAAAGCCATTGCAAGCCTCCAGCCTAGTAGACCTCTGCTGATATAGCATCTGCTTCAAATGCTTTACCATTTGACAGCAGGTTAATTGCTTTCACAGTCTCAGTCAGTGTTGGAGGATCAGCAAGAAATATGTTAATGTCTACCTGGGGCAGTCGATCAGTTGCCTCCTCACTAATAGATGATTGCTGATTGAGGATGTTGTTGAAGTGTTCTGTCCATCTCTACAGTATCTTTCCTTTATCAAAGAGCAGTGTGGTGCCATCAGCACTCAGTATTGAAGATGTTCTTGATGACCACGGCAGGTAGATTGTCCTCAGGGCATCATAGAAGTTTTTCATATCGTTCTTGTCTATGTAGGACTGACTCTCATTTGCCTTGTTGCTCAGCCATGAATTTTGTATCTCTCTGAGTTTGTATTAGACAATCCTTTTGACATTATTGAACGCAACTGTAACAGGTTGCCATCCCCAGCAGCATTCTAGCAGCCTGTGAGGGGCGCCCTTGAAGTCCTTTAATACTTCACTCCTGTATTTTGTCCTGTAGCCCGCCTTTACTCTCCTGCCACGTCTTGATGTAGATATTGTTTAGTTGTTCTTACAAGCGGGAAACAGCCTATTGTACTCCCTGATGACTAGGGCTGTCCTGGAATGTTCCGACCATCCGTATACATGCCCCATGCCTCACAGATGTTATATTTGTACTTCTATGTTGGGGTTCTCAGCCACCACAGGCTTTTCACCCCCATCTTTCTCTAGCTAGGCCTACCAGCCTAAACCCACCAGGTAGAGTTTGATTCTGAGGCTCTAGTTCCTTAATACTCTCTGGGCCCATGGCCCTCCTTTTGTACTCACTATAGCACCAGGCCTTCTGGCCCCCTTTCACACTGCGCCCCTGGGCACCAAGTTGTTGGGTCTTCTGGCTTTGCCCCTTTCTTATAGCTTGGGCTACTAGCCTAGACCCACCCCCTAGGAACTGGCTTCAAAGTCCTATTTTCCTGCAGCCAGCTCTGGGTCCCTGGCCCTGTACAGCTGCACCCACTAGTGCATTGGGCCCCTTTTAGCCTTTTGTGACTGCGCCCCATGGTGCCAATGAGGTCTTCTCCTCCCCTACAGCTTCAACCACAAAACCACTGGATTACCAGTCAAACCAAAATAAAGTCAAGGAAGGAAGTCTGCCAGCTCACATTTTCCATTGCTCTATGCTTCTGCTTCCCACCATTTGTTGCGTTCCTTCTTGTGGGGCTGCTGCAGCTTCTCTGGGAGTCATCAAGAGTTCACCCTCTATGCAGCTAAGCCCCCTTAGCCAGCTCAGCCCAAGGTTTTTATAGTTCTGGCCTGCCTGCTTCCGGTCACCTGACCAGCCGGCAGGGCTCAGCTTTTAATCCCTACCCTGCCAGCAGGTTGTGCCTGGACAGTTCTGGTCTTAAAGGGGCTGGCCTGCTTTCTGGTAACAGGGCTAGGGTTTCCTCTTACAGCTACCTTCTTAGATGTTGAAGTGGTGTCTTCTAAGCAGGCCTCATGGAGCAGATGTTTCTCATTCAGTAGTCTCCCTATGTCAGTATCATTTTCATCAAATCAATCTTGATGATTACATGTGGTGGGACTGAGAGTATTGGATGCAGCCAAGATGACAGTCTCTCTGAAGGATGCCCAGTTTTCCTTGATGTTATTGGAGTTTACATCAATTGTTACTAGTTGTCTGCATAGTTCTTCAACAAATGCCTGTTTCACATTCTCCTGTTTCAATTTGGAGACATAGAGTTTTTTAGGTGATTTTTTGTCTTGTGGTCATCTAATAGGATGTATCTGGATATTCAGCTTGAAGACTATGAGCCTGTGGTCACTCCAGCATTCTGTACTTCTCATGGCCTTTTCACTCTGACATCCTGTTTGTCTTGTTTCCTGAAGACAACATCAATCACTAAGATGCCAATGCTTGGAGCATGGGTGCATCCAAGATGTCTTGTTGCAGTTTGGCAGGTGGAAGACTGTGTTGGTGATGAGGAGGTCATGTTCAGCGCATTTCCTCAGTAGGAGGACCCTGTTGCTGTTGTATTTCCCAAGGCTTTTTTACCAATGATTCTTGGCCATGCCTGGTGATCTGTGCCAACTTTAGCATTAAAGTCACCAAGGATGATGAACATGTTTGCCTTTGCACTTCTGTGATAAGAGACTCCAGATCTTTGTAAAACTTGTCCTTAATCACATCTGGGTTAGTCATAGTGGGTGCATAGGCACTGATGATAGTTGCACATCTTTGCTCAGACAGTGGAAGTCTCATTAGCATGACCCTTTCAGAGATTTTTAAGCTTGCTGACTAGCTGTGTTTTGATGGCAAGCCCAATACCAGCTACACAATGCTCTTCTTTACCATGGCCACTCTAGAAGGAAGTGTAGCCTGATCCTTTTTCAGTTAGTTGTCCTTCTTCAGCTAGGCAAGCTTTACTCAAGGCTACTATCTGAATGTTGAATCTGGCCAGTTCTCTACCAATAAGAGCTGTCCTTGTCTGTGGTCTGTCTGCTATTGTACAGTCCATTAGCATGCGCAGATTCAAAGAACCAATGGTGAGTGGTGTCACTATTGTCTTTTTTGTCTTTTTGTGTGGTTTTCAACAGCTAAAGTGGGATCCCCATCAGCCATGGTGTGCTGACCAGGGTTAAGTGAAGGAGATAATGTTTAGGGTACCTTTTGTAGACCCTTCCTCATGCTACAGAGGTAAGCGGTGTGATCCTGAATAGGGATGCTCAGTCACCCAGTGGGCTGCCAAATTCCACTGCTCCTTCGGTCCAGTGAAAGTGACCCTATGCCCTGAGCTGCCTGTGTGCAAGTCTGAAGCTACAGCTCCCAGTGTATCCACACCTGCTGCTTTGCTGCTTATCCATCACCACAGGACTTGAGTGTCTCTATGGGGGGATATAGCCATGTCATGACTTGTGCATGAGTTGGATTTAAGTGAGGGAAAGTTGTACAGTCATCCAGGCCTAACTGAATCCAGTGGCACAATAGAGTTGAGATGTCTGGAGACAAGTCGGGATGTAGTGGATGGCTATTAAGTCCTGCAGCACCTGAACTGATGCCCTGGACCAGGGATGAGCAAAATATGGCCCACAGGCTGGATCCGGCCCACCAGGCCATTCTATCTGGCCCACAGGGCCTCTAAAAATTTTAGAAAATTAATTTTTATCTGCCCCTCACTGCCTGTCAAAGATGACAGGCAGCCAGAGGCAGCAGAACCCAGCAGGAGTCTGTGGCTGAGCAGCAAGGCAAGCCAGGCTCCACCCCGCCCCCTCCCCCTATTCCCCTTCTCCCCACTCCTTCCTCCTTCCCCTCCTCCCTCCCACCCTCAGCCCCAAACCAGAAGCCTCTGTGGCTTCTGGCCTCATGACCCAGGAGTGCCCCCGCCCCCGTCTGAGTGGAAAGTAAGGCAAGATTGGATTGGGGGGGGGGGGGGGAGGAACTGCTGGAATAACCCAGTGGCTGGGAGCCCTGTGGTGCTTCCCAGGCAAGCTGGAAGCAGGGCAGGGGGCAGAGGGAAGCTGCTGCCACCAGGAGGGTGCAGGGAGCAGCATGGGGAGGGGCAGGGGGCGTGGGAAGCAGCAGGGGCTGCGGGGAATGGCAGGAACATGCGCTATTCAGCTGATTTTCCTCGCTGGTGCCGACCCAGCCAGGCCTATCTCGTTCCGAGCAGCACATGGCAAAGCAGCGGCTGGGCCGGCTTTGCTGCATGCCACTTGGGATGGGACAGGCCTGGCTGGGTTGGCACCGGTGAGGAGAAGCGGTGGCTGAGCCACGTGCCGCTTGGAACCTGCTCAGCCATGGTTGCCCCTCCCTGGTGGTGGCTTGGCCATGCCTGAGAGGCATGTAGCAAAGCCAGCCTCCCAAGTGGAGGCCGGTCCTAAGTGGCACATGGCCCAGCTGCCGCTTCTCCTCACCGGTGCCGACTTGGCCAGGCCTGTTACATCATGAATGGCACACAGGGAAGCAGCGACTGGGATGGCTTTCCTGCGTGCCGCTCAGGATTGGATGGGATGGGATGGGCCTGGCTGGGTCAGCACCAGCGAGGAGAAGCCGTGGCTGAGCCACGTGCTGCTTCCCTGCACCGCTTGGGATGGATTGACACCAAAGAGGCAAAGCTGTGGCTCAGCCTGTGCCAAGCAGCATGCAAGGAAGTGACATACGGCTCAGCTGGCTCAGCCGCCTCTTCTCCTCGCTGGTGCTGACCTGTCCAGGCCCGTCCTATCCTGAGCAGCATGCAGCAAAGCCAAACCAGTCACTGCTTCTTTGTGTGCTGCTTGGGATGCGACAGGCCTGGCCGAGTCAGCACCGGTGAGAAGCGATGGTTGAGCCATGTGCTGCTTGGGACTGGATGGGTCAGGCCAGCAGAGGTAAGTGCACAGCTTTGTGCAACTATTCCCAGAGCCCCGAGGGCTCCTGCCATGGCCCGGGGGACTCCACCCCACTCATGCTGTGCCCAGTGTGCACGGAGGCTGAGCTGGGAGCCTCCCAAGCCCAGCATCCTGCCCCTGCCAGGCAGCATCCTCTTGTGGGCAGGGCAGTTGTGCCCCATCCCATGGAGCTGTGTGGGCCAGGCTGGGCTCCACTTTGGGTGCCACTGGGGGCCCAGCTGTGGCTCAAGTCTGTGGAGCTCTGAGGCAGCCCCCACTC
>NW_005841981.1:2789786-2800017 GCF_000455745.1 Alligator sinensis
CTCCCTTCTCTCTCTCTCTTCCCACCCTCTCCCCTCTTCCCTCTATGAAGTTTTATTTATTGTCACCAGGTTTAGAACTTTTAGAAAACCTAGTATTTACCATAAAAAGAAATATTTATTATTATTAATTATATTAATATGCAGTGCATCCTGCCATATATCCCCTGCCCCTGTTTTGGTTTTTCGGCATGCTGGCACTCGAGTGCCTTACAAGGTAGACTGTGGTTTTTTCAGCACTCTGGCCAAAAAACATTGCCTACCCCTGACATAGACCATGTGACAGTGTAACTTCCAGTTTCAAGGCCATAGTACCCCCTCCCAAAAGGAGTACTTCCGGGGGCAAAGGGAGGGACTTCCAGTGGCAAAGGGTAAGGGTTAGGGGGTGGGACCTTTGGACACAAGATGGCGACCAGGGGGTGAGGCATCTGTCAAGGGGCGGGGCTACTGCTCACCAAAATTCATGAAGTGGTCCTCCAGCCTAAATAATTGCCTGACCCTGCCCTAGACTGTCCACACGCTCTTGCCATCTGCCTTCACAGTTGGAGAGATGAGGATATCTGCTTGGCCACTTGATCCACTAGAGAGAACTGGTGTAGCCTAGTCAACAGTCCAGCCCTGCCCTTACTTTATTTTGGGGTCAGCTCCCCTAGCCTTTCCCCACCAAGAGGTAACTCACAAGGCAGTGGGGGCTGGGGTTTTAGGGCACCCCAGACTGGCCCTTCCTTGGGGTTTGGCACTTTCTAGGGGCTGCTCTGCCATGAGCAGTCCCATCACAGTGACCCCCAAACCCCAATAGGGTGCAATTTTCAGTCATACCCAGGACCAATAAACATTTATCATACTCACAACTCCAAACACCTCTTTGTTCCTACCCAGTCTCTTCATTAATGTACAAGCTCCTAAATAAGTGTCCTAATTTTCAGAGGGGCTCAGCACCAGCAGCTCTCATTTATTTTGATACGAGTTGTGAGATGCGACTCCTGTGAAAATGGGGCTACTTATGTTTAAAAATTGTAGCCATTAGCTGTTTCATACAATTCTCTCATTGCATTAGAAACTTTTGTTAAGCAAAACCATCTGGAATTGGCAGCTATTATTAGACATTAAACAGCTGCCATCATATCTTTTAAAACTGTTTAACACACCAAGCCTCCTCAGTTTTGTTTGTTTCAGTCCTAGGTTTTGTACCACTCTCCTGATAGTTATATGTCAATTTTGATGTTGCTTTGTATGTCTGCTGGATATTCAGCTTCTATCTTATTTAACTGGGTGGAAGTGATAAGGGACACATATCTTAAGCAAGGCTTTTTTTTTTTGCTTTTTCCAGAAGTGTTTGTTTTTATGTTCATTTTTATGAATGAACTGTGGTTCTCCTGTTATATTTTTTCTAAATGGAACATTTCTATCTTCTCTTTGAATTCATTGCTTTATACTTCATCTCAATAAACACTTCCTGTTTTCTTAATATCTTCTTTTTGTCACAAGCAAAAGTTCCTTAATCAGTTGCCAAATCAAAAACATATAGATCATCCTCAATTCAGATTAGCTGCCAGAAAATCCCTCCCTTTTCCATTCAAAAAGCTAATTACTCATTGACTCCTTCTCTTTGGAACACTTTTCAACTATGAAATGCAGAGAAACAACTATTTTCCTCTTAAGCTATGCAGTATAATGCTTTGCTGAATTTGGGTTTACATTATTTTAACTCCCAGCAGTTATCATCATGCTAATGTATTTACTTCAGACTGTTTTGTCTTAAGAATTCCATAGCTATTTTCTTAAAAAAGAACCCCATCTTCAAAATAGTCCTAGAATATTTCCTTCCATTCAGAAGCTCTGTTTTGGTCAGACCTGATGGAATTGAGCTAGTCTAAATATAACACCTAATGGGAAATCTGAAATTCCATTTGTATTTAATATTCTAGAAGTTAGTAATTAATATCTTCTCCCCATTGTGCATATTTGAAATAACACTACCTACCTCCAAGTGGAAGAGTATTGCATGCTAATATAAATAAAAGTCCAGATTAAAAACAAAATATTAGAACTATTCAGATTTGATTTTGCTTATTCAATGGCTTTATTTATAGTTCAAATAGATTAACATTGTTAAATAAAGCCACTGAATAAGCAAGATGAGAAGTGTTCCAATTGGCAGATGGAAAGTGTTCCAAATAGAAGCAGCCAATACAGTAATAAGGAATTAGCTTTCTGAGTGGCAAGAGGAGATAGTCTTTTGGCAGCCAATCTGAACTGAGAATGATCTACATGTTTTTGATTCAGCAACCGATTAAGCTATTTTCATTTGTAATAACAATGTCATTACAATCATTAATGTGGACAAATGAGAAGAATTCTTCCTAGAGTTACTTATATAGTTAAATTTAACTGAACCTTGGAACATTTGAGTATACCTATATACTCAGTAGGTGCATCTATATGTGCAATTAACACATAGCAATAAACTCCAGGACAATGTGTGCTGGAGTTTATTGCTCCCAGGCACAGCGTTTACACATGTGCCCAGGCCTGCAGCATGTTGAGCTGGGGCAGAGCAGACCCAGCTGGCATGGGGCTCTGGGGGATCAGCTTGCCAGTCTAGTGCTGCTCTGCTCTGGCTCAATGTGCTGCAGAGGGGCTGGCTGGGACGTGACAGTGCTACAGTGCAGGGCTAGCCAGCAGACAGCCCTAGCACTGTAGCCTCCTCATGCCCTAGCAAGCACCATCACCATCTACACGTGTGTTTTGCTGCATGTAACTATCCTGCTGTAGGATAGTACTTATCCCAGACAGTACTGTCCTCCAGCAGAGTTAATTAATTTACTGTGTTAACATAAGGGGTCATGTAAACAGTGACGCTTTATAGCAGAATTAGTCAGTTCCTCAGTAAAGCGTATGTGTAGATGCAACCAGTATTACCTTCTTTTAGGAAAGCGTCCCTCTGGATCTATGCCATATCCTAAATGAGCACCTTCATTCTATGTATGAATACCACTGATTCACACAAGGGTTCTATAGCACCCTGGGATGCTGTAAGATCATTTTAAAGGTACCACACAGTATTAGCACTATTAGGTGTGCAAATACATGCACATGCTTCATAAGATAAACCGAGAGTTTTCAAATAGGAATCCAGAGGGTCTCTGGAAAAACATTCTAACCTACTGTGGTCTTTTTGAATTCTTTACAATAGAAGAATCTCTCTTATTTTTCCTTAATCAAAAAGTGAGTGAAAGCTAAGAGCTGACATTTTTTGATGGGCATCTTGAGTCTAACAAGGGTTGTCTTGAGTCCAAAAAGGTTGAGAACTACTCATGCCAATAAATATTCAGAGAGGAGCATATTGTTATTGGGTAGTATTCACTATTTTATATAGTTCTACTGGAATATATATAAATACAAACACACACAATTATTTCATTGACCTTTCTATGTTCTTCCTAATTGTGTTCAAAAAACGGCACATAAAAATGAACTGCATGTTTTATTGTAATGCTTATAACCAGTCACACATGTATAAAAACTGAAAATGCATATTTCTATTCAATTACCAAATTTAATAAATTACAATATTAATATCCAACTTCTTTTCTAATTCATGTCTACTAGATATTTTCCGCTATAACAGCAAATTATAAATAAATTACCTTGAATTTTATGTTAATTATTCAACACCCTATAGCTTTAATTTATCAAATGCTATACACAAATGCCAACAATGACTTATTTTATAAACACTTGGTCTTTACTGAGACTATCTACCATATTGCTGGAATTCTTTTCTAAGAGTGCAGCTGAGGAGTAGGCATGCCTCTAAATTTAGCTGTTGCTGCTCTAAAGTGACCCTCTTTGCAATTGGCTGTTGAATTTCTTGTCTCTGTTATCCAGTCTGTAGGTATTAAGCCTTGCTCTGTTTTCTTGAGGAGGTGTACACGTTTATCAAAATTATTCAACAGTACACCAATTTATATCTGTGAAGCATTTATATGTTTTTTTCTTGTACATCTCGTCAGAGATTAGAAGATGCAAGTTTATTCTGCAGTAAATCAGAATGGACCATTAGAATCCCATTGATCTTGTATGGCAAACAAAACAGTAAGAAGCTATCTTCTATGGAGACAGAAAGACTTTTTATGGGCTTTTCCATATTCAGATAGCCTCTGAGGCAGCTAAATACATACTCTACTAAACATAATTTCTCTGTTTAATTTCTTTCTCCTTTGGGTGTAGATGAAGGTTTTCTTGTATCCTTAGAACACACACATTTCTGAGAAAGCACAGGTCCCAAATAATGTAAACATAATTGGTCAGTATCTTTCCTGAGTTGTTCTGTATTTTAATGGTTTTTCTCCAGGTATTTCTTGGAGGAAGAATAGAAGTGTGAATAAAATTGATCAGTATGGGATGAAGCTGCCCAAAAAAGCAATTTATTAATTAAAATTATAAAGCCCTCAAATTTGAAAAGTAAACCAATGCAGTTTCCATTCTGCTCTGATTTTTAGGGACTCAAGTATATCTTTAGCTGTTTTGCATCACATCTCTCTGATCAGAACTGAGTACTATTCTTCAATTATTACTTACCTGTGGAATGTGAAAAAAAATATGACAATATGAAAGAAACCAAAATGAAATACATCTTATCCAATAGCTTTTGTTAAAAGTTCAGTAAGCCTGTGTAAAGTGCCTAGGGATAGTAAAATCGGAGTGTTTTTGTAATAGCAATAGTCCAGGACATGCACAAAAAGTATGTAAGTTGCTTTACTCCTGGGCATCAAGAAAGGCACTTTGTGCCAGAAAGTTTGTCCAACATCTGTCCCAACTATGCAGTTGGTTCAATCAAATATATCACCAAAAAGACCTTTCTTTTCACTTAATTATGGTAAAGGCAGAGACATTAATTACAGAGAATATGCTGGGACCCATGAGAAGACACCTTGAACTGCAGCAATCTAATTCAAGGCACATACTGAGACACGTAATCTGGTTCCAGGTTACTTCACCAAACCAGCATTACAGGTTTCAGCTTCGTAAAGGAAACTGCTCTAGTGTTGCACAGGGTACGATTCCATGTGCCAAGCCTCTGTGTAGCTTCCTTTAGATGTTTGAATCTTCCTTGCTAGCTAACAATATCCTATCAATTAGCAGTAGGAAGGACTTCTGTTTGCCAGACTGCCCTTAGTCTCTGTTACTCCCAGTAAACATCTTTGTTTTTCATGTCATTCATGATCAATGTGAGGCATGAGGCTTTCCCCCTAGGGAAGTAACTATGCCAGAGAGATGGGGTTGTTCAACAGGTTCTGTAAGTATTCTAGGGAATAACATGAAGATACAGCTACAAACCTGAGATTGCATCTTGCGTGCATGGACTGGTGTGTACGCACGTGTGTGTGTGTGTGTGAGCGCATTGTACTCTTGTTCTTGATTCCACACAATTTTGTTTTAAAATTCTGAAAGAATTAAACTTTAATCCATACTTAAAATAAACTAAAATGGAATAAAATAAAAGGAAACCTTTATGAAAAAAATTTATGGAAGTGAATATAGTATAGTCAACTCTGATTTTTATCATCCTATGGAACGGAACAGAAAAATACATCCCTGTGGTATAACTCTATAGGATGATATAAAAATACAATAGGAATGATGTAATTCTTTTAAATGTATAGAGCTTTAGTGTAGTTTATAAGGCAACCTACTGTTTTCATAAATTATGAAAAATCTGGGATTTTTTTCCAGAAAATACTCAGGTTGGTTTATTGGATTCTATCATGTTTTGCCATTGTTTAACTTTGCACCCTTGAACAGTGTACCTTATCATAATACAATTTTGAAATATTTGATATTAGAAACATTAGGTTCTAATTTCAATTTGTGAATTGAAATTTTAGCACTTTTAATTTTAGCACTTTTAATTTTAGCACTTTTAGAAATGACTAAATCATCCAGGCTCCTATTATGATTATTAGGAATGAATAGGAATGTTAGAACTGTCTTGAAGGAGAACTGGTGGACTCATTGGTGAAAAGAATGAGCTGGCAAAAGGGTGGTCTCAGACTGAGACTCTCAGTTGTCATTAGTGTGCATGATAGCACACATGGTCTTCACTGTAGATAGAAGTGAGTGAAGTTGTTGCAGAATCTGAAATTATTTGGAAGTTTGGTAGAGCATTTGATGATAAAGTTCCATATAAAGCTAGCTAGTTCATCTTCCTTTTTAGCTGTTACAGTGTTGGGGCCATTAGATTTTCTCATTCTATCTATAGTAAATGTGAAATCTCCTGATTAGTAGCACAAATGGGTGATGATTCATTAATGGCTCCCAAACAGCAGTGAATAAATTAGAATTCCCCGTTATGAGACTTCCATTTAAATAGCTATGTAAAAACTGTTCCAGTTGTGATTTAATCTTCAGTGTTTAGAATGTGCTAGTTCTAGTTAATCTTTTTACAAATGCTCATATTCTTGTCATGTTTTATACTTTGCATCAGCAAATCTACACATTTTGATAACTTAATTATACATGATTTCCCATTCTTTGCTTTTCTTTCCACATGATGTATCTATTAGTCCCTCAAGTTCATTACTTGGTATATTGCTTCCATGTCCTGTCTGAAGCTGAACTTTGTTTTCTTTATGGAATGTTCACAAATGGCTATGTTATGTATCCTCTCCTGTATTTCCTTATGTGATCTGAAGTAAACACAATAAAATATAATGTTTCAGAAAGTAGGCAAATTGTCTTGGGCCAGTGCTTGTTTCTGTTTAGTTTTTTTCCTGTTTTCAATCATGTTTTTTGGCTCAAATGTCAAAAATATGCACAAGACCTGTTGTAATCTCTGAATCATTGAATCAGAAATTAAGAGCTGGAAGGGACCTCGAAAGATCATGGAGTCCAACCCCCCTGCTCTGGGCAGGAATACTGCTGAGGTCAAATGATCCCAGCAAGGTGTCTGTCCAGTCCCCTCTTGAAGACTTCCAAGGTTGGAGACTGCACCACCTCTTTGGGAAGCCTATTTCAGATTCTGGTCACCCTTACTATAAATAATTTCTTCCTTCTTCTGAAGGTTATTTATATATCAGGACAAGCTGAATGCTTCAATCCTCACTTCACTGTGTCATTCAGTAATTCCTTATTCAGGAATAAAGGATTATTTCATAATATTAAAGGCTGTGCAATACAAAGATTTCAAAGGAGTGTCCTGGCAACCAAATGTTTTCCCAAGTAGGCTGTTATATTTTGGTAGGGAGGGTTATCAGGGAAGTCAGGTACCCACAAGTAACTACATGTGGGGAAACAAATTTCTATGCAGTTTGTCATTTCCTCAGCCCATGCTACAAATAAATACTCCATTTGTCACTATAAAAGAATAGTGCTGTGAACAAGATAGGGTTTGGATTAGATGACAAGCAACAAAATTAAACAAAAAATGAGGTGTGAAATTGAGGAATAAAATATGGTTAGTTATAGCAAGTAAGTAGTAAAACCAAATCCTGAAGTCCTTGGTCAGAGATACTCCCTTTGTAGTATGCATTTTAGGTTTTAATCCATGATGAATAATCAACCATTCGTACATTAAAATATTTTAATTAACATATACTGATGTTTAAAATAAACTGAATTACAGATTTAATTAACAATATTTGGAAAGTGAAGTTTACAACAGAAGTTTGTAAAAATTATTGAACCACAAATATTTCCTTGATAGCTTCACTTTTTGGGGGGTACAAGATGCACATTCCCTTTCCTTCTGGAGGGAGTTGATCCGTAACCTAATAGTTTTACCTGTTATCTTAGTTTATTGGGGAAAAAAAACCCCAAATCATATAAATGAACAAATTATTTTTAAAACAATTTAAAATTAATCACTTATAGGCACCTAATTTTATGTTCTGCTGCGCTTGAATAGTAAAACAAAAAGCAAACAAACAAAAAACAATCCTAACATCTATATTCTTTAGTTCATACTAACAGCTTTGGTGTTTCTTTTTGAAATTCCAGTCTGTCATTGTATGTTTTATTTTTGTTTGATCTACAAAAATATCATTATTTTTCCTGTGGGAGTTCTTCTACAAGGAACCCAACCAACAGAACAAAACAAAAAACCCAAACCAAAAACACTTTGGAACATGTTTCTTACAAATTAAAAACAGATTAGCTTGATAATAATTATCATAATTATCATAATTCACAATGGTTCATTTCACTGATATAACTTACTCACTTCCATCAGATGAGATTTAGTTCTGAATATGCCCATAAAGGGCTTACGGTCTGTCAAAAACAAAAGTTATTACAGTGTAATTACATCATTTGTAAAATTTACTTAGGCTATGTATAGGCATTACATTTTTCCTGGGAACTGCTGCTCTTCTCATAGAAATTAAAAGGGTACACATGTTCATTCAATTTCTCCCAGGTAAAAAATGTCCCGCTAGGGGAAAGATTTTCCAGGTCTTCAAAGCCCCGCCTTGCATGACATCTTCAAAACTGGACTCCCTGTGGGGTCCCTGGTTTGGGCTGTGGGCTTTTCCTCACTATTCCAGTCTCCTGGGACCAGTCTGGGGAAGGTGTGGAGAACAGGGGAGAGGGGGCAGCTGCAGGCTGGGCACCTGTACTGTTCTCTTTCCCCAAACAGTTTCTAGCAGTGGAAACTTCTCAAAAAATTTTACTGCTAGAAATGAATGCCTGTCAGGGCCTTAATTAAATTTGTTCAAACCCCTCTATTAAGTTTTGTTGCATCCTTTCTATACTAATAATTGTGCACAACACAGAAACTTCCATTCCTTTCTGTTATTTGTTGTGGATTCCATCCTATCTATGTCACTCTGCTTATTTAGCAAGGATTTTTTTGAAGTTCCTCCAGACAAGCCAATTAGGGATTTCTCCGTTATCTTCTTAGGTGCTGAAGTCTTTCTACATATGGGAAGGCTTAAATCAATGTATACCTGATTTTTTCCAGGTGCCTATGAATTTAGTTTAATTTGGTAATTTATCAAATCAAGATATTATTTAAATCAAAGCAGCTTGTTTATGCAGTCAAAGATTTATTGACTATATCTTGTTAAAAGCTAAATATAGTCAGCATGGTCTTGTCTAAACATGCAAGTTACAACACCATAACTAAAACTTAAATAGGTAATTTTTCAAACTATGTATAGTAATATAAATTAGTAAATTACACTTACATGTAACTTAATTTAATTGTATTCACTATATTTCCATGTGTGGCACCAGATTTACTGAACTAATTTAAAATAAAAGCTTAAATTGGCAAAAACTGTGTTTAGATAGGTATGGAGGACAATATCTTCAGGGCAAATTTGTACATTTAATTTACCCATTGGTCTTCTTTAGAATTAACTAGATTCTAAGTTGTTGCAATATCATTAATCAAAACAAGCTGAATCCTAATCTAGTTTACAAAACAGAAAAATTCTTCCTCTGCAAAATCTGTTTATATTGAAATGAAGTGAAATGAATTTATCTATCGTGTAATCTGAGAGGTGTGGGTTGTATGATAAATATGGAAAGGAGCATTTGGAGACCCAAAAGGGAAAGCAGACAAAATTATCACTTCAAAGCAAGCTTGTAAACCTAGGAACTTTTTTAGATATGCTAACTCCTACTGTGAACAGCTGTTTGAATAGCAGATCTGCTGGTACCTTTGAAATTAGCTGAGGGCACAGGGCATGCCCAGTTGCTAATAAGCAAGTACTTGTCATGAAAACTACTGTTCCAACTGGAACCTTGGTGATTGTCTCAGAAAAGCCAAGGAAAAATAGGTATGGGAGCTAAACTTGACCTTTCACATTTACGTGGGTTTCCTGTAGGTCAAGTTCATGTCATATTAGTGCGACGCTATTGGGAGTTGGGATCTGCATTAGCATTTCTATAGAACAGTTCTGATTCATAGATACCAATATAATCATTCACATTGATTAAATATATACAATGCATTTAAAATGTATTTTCAGCAATTCCTCTTCCTTTCCATAAATGTATAGCATAAACTACTCATATGTTGGTATTTTTGTCATTTCCTTAGATCATACTACTTATGCAGTGTTATAGTTTTTTAGTAAAAGTTATTTCCCTTTTCTAAAGACCTTATCCTAAAATTGTTTTTTAGATATATAGGGAGTAAAAGGAAGGCCCAGGGAGGAATAGGACCCCTGCTAAATGGGCAGAAACAATTGGTGACGGACAGGGGGGACAAGGCTGAACTCCTCAA
>NW_005841981.1:2801375-2817006 GCF_000455745.1 Alligator sinensis
ACTCTTTCCTGCCTATGCAGGGGGTCAGACTCGATGATCCACTGAGGTCCCTTCCGACCCTAACATCTATGAATCTATGAAAGATTGCAGAAAGTTCAGGGTACTCAGGACTTGTACAAAGTTTGTCTTTTTCTGCAATTATTTTACTTTTTAATGCCACTTAATTGCTTTTGTTTTTTGAGTTCCCCATTTCTTTGTTGTTTTTTCTTTCTTTCTCCTCTTCCATGTAATTATCAAATGTACTTCTTTTTGTTGGCCACCACAGTTCAATTCAAGTTTCAGCAATGACATGCAACTTGGTAGTTGGATAAAATTTTGTTCTGAATAGCTGACTTCACTTGTATAATGTAGATGAAATCCGCATGGCAAACAGCCTAATAAGTAATGGTGCGATCTCAGGAACTTCTGACTCATGAGGTAAGTACTGACAGTCAAAAAGCTCAAAACTGTATCAGCTCAGTCTTCACAGGTTAGTTTAATTTGCGTAGACTGAAACAATAAGCAAGTGAACAAACGTTCACTTTTGATTCTGGACTTTTGACTCTCATTACTTTCAATGAGATTTTTGCCAAGGTCAAAGGAAGAGTATATCAGGACTGAAAGGCAGGGGAGGTGGCTAAACATGCTTCTTTATAAATGCTCTTGGAATTTTCCTACAGATTTCAGGATTTCATAATAAAAGCCTATAGGGACAATTTCTATTACCCTTTATGTGCCCAAATGGTAGTTTTCCAGCCACACAGTTTGCGATTTTATTACCTGTGCAGTGCGGATGCATAAATGTCCAGACAAATTTGAGCATGTTCAAATACGGACATATGCAACAGGCTATATACTGGGTAGTCTGGTATGCAGTTACATACTTGTGTACCTGAGCATAAGACACAGGAGGAGGACCTTCCTCTCCTCTGCTCCACATTGTTTTAGATCCAATAGCTGAGTGATTTGGCCACTTGCTCAAGAAGCAGAGAACCCAGGCTGTAAGCAAGCCTTCCCCAGAGAGAATTTGAATGTGCATCTGTCTTCCCAGTAGTGTGATTAAATCATAACACCACAAGTCAGGCATTATCAAGGGGAGTTTTGGAAAAGTGTCTAGAAGCTGACCCCTGCCACTTGCATTTACTATTCATTGGCAAAAATTAATAGAGTACCAAAGAAGTTTCTGCATCAGTGGGGATCTCTTTGAATTAGTCAAATCAAGTTCTCTGAGAGGTGCTAGCCATTCTTCTACTGGACTTTAGGACAATGGGAGAAGACTCTGAAGTAAATAAGATTTATAATTTAATATCCTGGCTAACACATAGGACTGATAATTCAAAGCTTTATGCAGTAAGATTATCACTGCTTAAAAATAATTGATGTATTTTCTTAGAAACCGTCAGGACAAATTGAGAAATTATATTCCTAACAACCAGTGCAATTCCTTGATCAGGACAGGAATCTGCTAATAGGAATCTGCTAATTAGGAATTTGCTAATAATGAGTCAGAGACTCATTATTAGCAAATGCATAGTCAGATCACATAGCTAACATGTACAAAAGATTCTAAATATATAATTGTTTTTACAAGAGACAAGCCCGTTACCTTCAATCCTCAAAGTTTTTGTGCTAGCACTATACCAACCACTGCAAGATATAACTAAACACAATTTCTAAAATCAAGGGTCTAAATGATAACTAATCTACATCATGAAATAACCTGCTTCATGCATGATGTCATTTCAAAATATTTATAGCTTAAATAGGTAAAAAAATTGCCCTCCAGAACAAAACCTTATATATGAGACACCTTACTGTCTTACAGTTAAAACGTGTCTATCGATTCTGAAAATTTATCTTGTTTAAACTGAAAACATCTAGTATGTCCTGAATACAAGGTAAAAAATCTCTGAAAAGAGCCCAGGGTGCATAGTGGAAGCTACTGCTGCCAAGACTGACCTGTGAATAACCTCTTAAGTCTTGAAATTCTATTAAGTCCTGTCACTTTAAGTGGTTGATAGGCATCATTAGAAGTCCAATTACTAATGCTTTTTACTGAATTACAACATCTCTAATCTAGCAATTTTGTTCATTTTAACAAAAAATAAAGAATATAGCTTGCTTTTCTTGCCATAATATGTCTGCTTTATGGTTTCAATCCTCTATGTGCATTAAAAGCTAATTGAGATGTATTTTAGATTAGATGGGAATTATGGAATGTGTAGAAAAAGATACAGCTGAAGAAAATTAAGCAAGCTGACCATAAACTGAACTAACACCTTCATTATAAAGCTCACTAAGAGAAATGAAGCTTGGAAGCATTACATATCCAATCCAAACAAAGGAACAAACCATATTTTCCTTTGAAAAGGCAGGATTCTTATGAGAATCAGTGCTTGAGTCTGTAGTTCTGCTGTCTGACCTTGACTTGCCACTTTGCCATCCATAACTCCTCATCACAAGGTAGAAGTTTTCAGAGTTCTGTTTCTCTAACTCCCAGTTGCCATTCCTGCCTAAGCTCCACTGATTGCCACCATATCTGTTTTTTTCTGGCTATCAGGGTACCAATAACCTTGCAATATTTAACTTCACTTCTTACTATGTCTCAGGGGACTAAGCTTACCCTTTTTTTTTATTACAGAAAAATAATAGAGTAATTCTTGTGTTGTAAAGAGCCCAGAAAGACCATAGCAGGTCAGAATGCTTTTCACATTATGGATTCCTATGTGAAAATTCTAGGTTTATATTGTGAATCATGTTTCCACATCTAACAGAGCTAACAATGTGTGGCACCCTGGGACAGATCTCAAGGCACCGCAGGGTGCCAGAGCACCCTGGTTGAGAAACACTGGTCTAGAAGGTGGAGTTTTCTGTGCAAGTTGGCTGTGTATGCCTAGTGGTAGTAACAGCATTTAAAGTTATTTTTCAGGTATTATTTTGGTAATATAGTTATTTATCAGAAATCACTTAGTTGAAAAGATTATACTGTTGTCACGTCAGGGAAACTTTGGTGGACAGCATATGGACAGCACTGGTATGATGGCTTTGCATCAGATTGTTTTTAAATATCCTGCATAGCTATTAATTCTTTAAATGTACCCAGTTAGACTGAATTCTATAATTAGTTGAGGTTTTACACAGACTAACTTCAGGCCGTGTATTTTTGGAATCTTTTTTTTTTAGGTGTATATATTCCCAACTCCCTCAAGCTCCTAAAAAGCTGGGGAAGTGATGACTTCCATCTGCATGCGGCCTGACTAGTATCCCCGTATAACTTAATCAGTAACATGCCTCACAACACCACAACTTGATTCCCATACTTTTGATTTGCTTCACTGCACAGAGCCTCTCTAACTTATAATGTTTTAAGTCCACTAAAACATAAGGTTTGTGTTCAGCAATTGATGAAATAGAACAAGTCAAATGAAGAATATAGCATTTTAGAAAAAAAAACAACCTGTTTAATAGAAGTTGAGCTATTCTGAAAAGGAGGTCATTTAAAAAGTTGAATTGCTGAGTTCAAGCTCTCCTGGTTTACAAAGAGTGTTCTAGGGACAAAGGAGCAAGTTCAACACAATTTTTACAGATTCAGTCTAGTCAGTGTTCAGTTTCCCTTATCAAGCCTTTCCTAAAGTAAGTATTTTTATTCACTGCTGCTGCTATAATCAAAACAAATACAATATTTCGGTCACAGATTTCCTGTTGATTAATTAGGGCATTACAATGGTTTCCACCTTTTGAATTAATTCTGATTATTAGAGTGCATATTAACTGCTGCATTGCTTTACGTCCTCCACTTTACTGAGCTTTCAACAGCAACCACATTTTTCTCCTAAGTTGCTGCATTTTCTTGCATATCACACATCCATAAATATGATGCACACTTTGTTTTGGAAAGGCAAAACATAGGAAAAAGGACTTTTCTTGAGTAATGGCCTAGAACTGGCTTTCTCATGAAGAGGTTGCACTGCAAAATAGATGCTGCTTGTTTCTAAACAAGCAAGCAACAGGGGAAGACTCCTGTGTTAGCCTTTTCATAGCCAAAGCCAAATTAACAGCAGTTTTGGCTGTGTAGCTAAAACAGTGGTTCTTAATCAGGGTACCATGGCACTTTGGGATGCTGCGAGATACTTTCAAGGGTGTCTCAGGATGCTGCACTATGTTTGCATTGTTAGCTGTACAAACTTGATTCGCAAGATAAACCCAGAGATTTCAAATACGAATCCACGGTGTTAAAAACATTCTGACCTTTTGTGAGCTTTTCTGAGTTCTTTGCAACAGATGAATTGCTCTATTATTTTTCCTTAGTCAGAAAACAAGTGAAAATGAAGAACTGGGATTTTCCCAGGGGTGCTTTGGGTCTACAAAGTTTTCGACCCACGAAGCTAAAAGTTACTTCCAATTCAGTAAGAGCTGTGCAAGGGTTAACAGTAGAGCCTACCCTCACTACTTGCTGGCTTGAGAGAAGCAGCAGTCATTTTGCAGCACAGCCTTTCCAGGCTTCTACTCCTCCATGCTTCTGTACTGGTAAAGAAAATCAGCCCCCTGCTTAAGAGAGGCATCAGTTTTGGAGAGCTGACTTTTGGGGAAAGTGTGAAAGCGTGACTGTGGTGTTTAAGTAATTACAGAGTTCTGACAAAAAGTATTTTAAAAAAAATTGACAAATAGAAAAAAACCCCTCTGCTTCATAGCCTTACTGAAGCAGTTGTAATGGTGAGTTTTGTTGACCACTATCACAGTAGAGTTGTACTGAAATCATGATTTTGCGATATTTGCAGAAAATGCAAAATCAGGCATTTTCCATGAAAGTTAGAAAAATCCATGAAAAAAGGATGGGGAAAGCAGGGCTCCATGTACAAATAAAAGTTTTTTCTTTTTTTCCCCTCCTGGGCAGCAGCCACAATGGCTGCTGTCTCTGCCCCTGGCTGCTGATTGGGTGAGATGGCTGCCCTCATGCAGCCTCTCAGCCCTGCAGCCCAGGCAGACCTAGCCCTGATTTTTTTCATTTGGTAAGTGGGTGGAGGCTGGGGCTAGGGGAAGCAGAGCCTGGCCAGGATGGGTGCAGGGAGAGCAATGGAGTGGCAGCAGTGGGGGGGTCGTGGCCCATCCCCACATCCATGTGCTACTAGGATTGGGGGGCAGTGTGGCCGGGCCGTGGCAAGCGGAGTAGGGCTTGAGCAGGTTGAGAGAAGCAGAGCCAGGCTGGGTTGAGGGTCGTGGGGAGTGTGGCCTGGCCAAGGCAGGGGAGGGCAGCAGGACCTGGCTGGGGGGCAGTGGGGCTGCAGCATCATATCGCCATGGGGCTGGGGAGGGGCTAGGGGGACAGTGTGGCTGGGCTGGGAGGGCAGCGGGGTGGTGACAGCCTCTCTCTGCGTCTGCACAGGGCCAAGGGGGATTATTTCTTCCACCCCGTGCAGAGAAGTACTAACATGGCCATTTATTGCTAAGTCTCACAAATACAAAACTTGTAACTTTTGTATTTGGAGAGAGGTGGAAGCCCCCCAGGTTCAGCTGGGGAACAGGTTTGATGCCTTGGCAGCGGCGACGGATGAGGGCAGAGGAGTCGGCCCTGCAGGGGACGATGCCGCTCCACGCAAGACAGAGACTGGGAGGAGAGAGAACACCAGGAGGAAGAAAAGCCAGGTCCTAGTCATCGGGGACTCCCTCCTGCGAGGGCTGGAAGGTCCGATCTGCAGGCCCGACCCCATGTCACGGCAGGTCTGCGTCATGCCTGGGGCTCGGGTCAGGGACATCACGGAGAGGATCCAGGCCTGCATCCGGCCTGCAGACCGGTACCCCATGGTTGTCGTCCATGTGGGTACGAACGACGCGGCAAGAGGCAACCCTGACCGTATTATGAGGGACTTCGAGGCTCTGGGGACCAGGCTGAAGGAGACGGGGGCGCAGGTGGTTTTTTCCTCTCTCCTTCCGGTGAGGGGGCGGGGACAGAGGCATGGGACCTGCATTGGTGAGGTCAACCAGCGCTTACGCAGCTGGTGCCGCCGGGCAGGCCTTGGGTTCCTTGACAACGACCCATGCTTGCTGATCTCGTACGATGAGCTTTACACTAGACTCGCCGGGGGAGGGGGCTGCAGGAAGACGAGGAGATGCCATCAGGGCAAGGGGTGCAAAGGTAAGTAATGGGGGTCTTGCCATCAGGGCTAATCGGGGGGGGTACATGTAACCACATATAAAAAGTTACTTGTATGTAGTATACTATAGTTACTTTTTCTTCCTGTACATTACCTCTTCACTTAAAGCCATGTTCCTTATTCTGGCATGCCTGTGGGTATCAGGGGGGGGGGTGGGACTTTATGTCAAGGAGCACTACACATCCTCTGCCAGCAGTATGGGGTCAGGGGAAGGGCGAGCTGAAGTGCTCTGGGTCAAGATCCAGGGGGGGCAAGGCGAGAGGGATTTGACGGTGGGGGTCTATTACAGACCCCCCAATCAGGAGGAGGAGCTGGACAGGGAATTTTCAGGCCAGCTTGCGGAGACACTAAAAGCAAGGGATGTAGTTGTCATGGGCGATTTTAATTACCCGGACATCTGCTGGGAGGAGCAGTCAGCCGGGACGGACCGCTCCAGGAGGTTCTTGGCCGAGTTGCAGGACCTCCACTTGATTCAGGAGGTGCACAGTCCCACCAGAGGAGATGCTCTGCTGGACCTGGTCCTGGCCGCAGGCGACGACCTGGTAAGAGGCCTCCAGGTTCTTGACCACCTGGGCAATAGTGATCATCGCGTGCTGGAATTCACCATCCAGCGTAGAGTGTCAAGGGCCCGCAGCAAGGTGGTGGCCCTAGACTTCAGGAGGGCCAACTTCAGTGAGATGAGGAGATTAGTGGGAGAGGAACTGGGGTCCTTGAGGGCAGAGGAACTCAGCGTCCAAGAGGAGTGGTCGTTCCTTAAGGAAACGATACTCGGGGCCCAAGGGGTGTCCATCCCGACAAGAAGCAAGGCGGGCAGGAGTGTCCAAAAGCCCCCCTGGCTCACCAAGGGTGTCCGGGAATGCCTGCTTGCCAAAAGGGTGGCGTACGCCCGGTGGAAGGGGGGTGTAATCTCCAAAGAGGAGTATACCTCCTCTGCTCGGGCCTGCAGGCGGGCTGTTAGGAAGGCCAAGGCGGAGATAGAGCTCGGATTAGCGTCCAGGATTAAGGATAACAAAAAGTCCTTTTTCAAATATATTGGGAGGATGAAGAAGGCGCCGGGTAATGTGGGGCCCCTGCAGGATATGCGGGGCAATCTGGTGGTTGCGTCAGAGGATAAAGCGGACCTCTTTAACCAATTCTTCACCTCCGTTTTCTTGTGCAGGGACCGGGACTTCCCTGCTGTGATAGAAGCCGGACGCGAGGGGATCGCCTTCAGACCTCAGGTTGGGGAGGACCGGGTTAGAGAGCTTCTGGAGGGGCTGGACGCGTTCAAGTCAGCGGGTCCGGATGCTCTCCACCCCAGGGTGCTGAGGGAGCTGGCTGGGGTTATTGCAGGGCCCCTGGCACGGCTCTACGAGCGATCGTGGTGCTTGGGCCAGGTGCCAGACGATTGGAAGGTAGCTAATGTGGTCCCCATCTTCAAAAAAGGGAAAAGGGAGGACCCGGGCAATTATAGGCCCGTCAGTCTTACCTCAATCCTGGGGAAGCTCTTTGAGAAGATCATCAAGGAGCACATTTGTGATGGGCCGGCATCCGAGATGATGCTCAGGGGCAATCAGCATGGATTTATTAGGGGGAGATCATGTCAGACCAACCTGATTGCCTTTTATGATCAGGTCACAAAGGCCATGGATGCAGGTGTCGCGGTGGATGTAGTCTTTCTGGACTTCAGCAAGGCCTTTGACACCGTCTCTCACCCCATCCTAATTAGTAAACTAGGCGACTGTGGCATAGATGCCTACACGGTCAGATGGATTGCAGATTGGCTGAAGGGTCGCACTCAGAGGGTGGTGGTGGATGGATCATATTCGACTTGGGGGGAGGTGGGTAGTGGAGTCCCTCAGGGCTCGGTCCTGGGCCCTGCGCTGTTCAATGTCTTCATCAGCGATCTTGATGTTGGGGTGGAGAGCAACCTGTTTAAATTCGCTGATGACACCAAAATTTGGGGGGAGGTGAGCACGCTAGCAGGGAGAGAGAGATTGCAGAAGGATCTGGATAGGTTACAGGGGTGGGCAGACAGGAACAGGATGCGTTTCAATACGGACAAGTGCAGGGTGCTGCACTTGGGTAGTAGGAACCAGCAGCACACTTATACGATGGGGAACTCCCTACTTGAGAGCACGGAGGCGGAAAGGGATCTTGGTGTCATTATTGACTCCAAGATGAACATGGGCCGACAATGCGAGGTCATGGTTGGCAGGGCTAACCGGACCTTGTCGTGCATCCACAGGTGCATCTCGAGTAGAGCCAGGGAGGTGATCCTCCCCCTCTATGCGATGCTGGTCAGGCCGCAGCTGGAGTATGGTGTCCAGTTCTGTGCGCCCCATTTCAGGAGGGATGTGGACAACATGGAGAGGGTCCAGAGGAGGGCCACCCGCATGATCCGGGGACAACAGGGCAGACCCTACAGTGAGAGACTGCAGGACCTGAACCTATTCAGCCTCCACAAGAGAAGGCTGAGGGGGGACCTGGTGACCGTCTATAAACTCACTAGGGGGAACCAGAAGGGTTGGGGGGAGACGCTGTTTCCCCTAGCCCCTGCTGGCATAACAAGGAATAATGGGCACAAGTTGATGGAGAGGAGGTACAGATTGGACATCCGAAAAAACTACTTCACAGTTAGGGCGGCTAGGAGCTGGAACCAACTTCCAAGGGAGGTGGTGCTGGCCCCTACCCTGGGGATCTTTAAGAAGAGGCTGGATACCTACCTGGCTGGACTCATTTGAGTCCCGTTTTTTGTTTAGGGTTCTTTTGTTGTTCTCCCGCCCTGGCGGGGGGTCGGGCTAGAAGATCTATTAGGTCCCTTCCGACCCTGAAACTATGAAACTATGAAACTTTTCTCGGGAGAATATTTCTCTTATCACTGCCACTCAGAAAAAAGCTATATTAAATGTGGATCAAGTGCAGGGCTAGAAGCCAGCAAATTCCCAGACCAGTCCCCAGGTCATATGATATTATTACAAATCTCAGGAATTTAGTTTGTTTAAAGCAAAATTAAAAAGTGGTTAAAAAAATGAGAATTTTCTTATAAGTCAGAACACCCAGTACTTTACAGTAGGCCCCTCCAGGATGCCAACAGACTGCTTTTCTTTACTAGAGAAGACTTGCAAGGTACTATGAAGCTTTCTGTAGTATCTGCCACCATGGATTAAGGTGATTAAAAGGCCTTTGCTCTTTCCTCACAATTTTTGCTCTTCCAAGCTCATTTTGTTATGGGGCTATTTTACAGGAAACTGTGGCTCACCTTGCTGAGACTTTCTTGCTGGTACAGCATTCTGTGGCTTTTTCTACAGAAAGGGAATGATCATGGTTACTGAAACTGGGTCACTCTAGTCATTCTTTCTATTAAATGAAAAGGATCATCTCCTTTCAGTCCTTCTTATAAGTCCTGAAAGGCACAATTAAGAAACATGAGCTTTACCATTAACTTAGCTGAGTGTAGGAACAGGTCAGTAATATGTAAATGACCTTACACCCACCTGCAAGTTTAAATAAATTAATTTCTTCTACTATTTCTCATTTTGAGATCCTCATTGCAGCGTTTGTAAAATACTTTTCTGATTTTTTGCTTCTGTTTCTGATCAAGCGGAATAGCTCAGCCTCTCATTTTCTGTGTCTTGAAATTGACATGTCAGAAGTTTATTTTAAAGCTTCCTGTATTTTGTACAAACTACATAGACTATTTCCTTGCCTTTCGACTCAATCGCTTCCTATAGTCTTATATACCAAAACTATGATTTTCTTTAAAGCTTCACATCATTCACATTGGCCTTTGTGTTTATGGGTGTTTATGTATTATATAGGGTTCTGTTCATTTTCTTTCTGATGAACTGTACACATTGTCTGTGAATGACAAAAAGGTGTTTTCCTTCCAATCCTTCACAAGGGCTCATCTTAACACCCTGAAACATGATAGCTAATAAGTCTCTTCTTAGTTTGCATTACTATAGGTAATGAAATACCCAAACCTTTTATAAATCTCTCCATGGTATGACGAATGTATTAAGGTGACCTTGTATATAGTTTCTGAATATTTTTGTGCTTGCATAACTTGATAGTATATCTGCTTGTATTTATTAAGAAGTGACCAAATTAGCTTATTTTACATGTAAATTATCTTTAGTATAATTAAATCACTTCAGATTGTGTGTACATTGGAAGGTTCAAGGAGAAATAGAAGAGAAAGAGGGAAGTTTTAAATGTAATAACCCTGACAACTTCCCAATTTTTCCTTCTACCATCACCCTTACCCTGTAATCCTTATGCTGTAGTCACCATCCTTACAGTGAAGAACTCTCTTTACAATCAACACTGGTACTCCACCTCAATTCTCAGCTGTGGACTACTGAATCCAAGCACTCACTCCACAGTGAGTCAATACAATGCACCTGACTGTATTCTCAACCACTGAAAACGAGACTAGAAATCTTAGTTTGGTCTCCTGGCTGAAAGCTTTTCTTAAAAATCTACCAACTCTATATACTGCCTAATAAAAAAAAGTGGTAAATATGGATTGATGTGGTACAAAAATATGTATAACAAACTAGGTATCTTCCAGGATAAAAATTCATTTATATCTTTACCAGGTGTAAGTCTCTAATTTTACATGATAGGCCACGCCAGAACTTCTAAGTATATGTTAAATGTTATTTTGCAAGTAAAAGTATTTCCCTGTATACTAACATACTCCAATATACACTTAATACTTAGCCCAATATACACATATAAAGAATCTTATTATAATTTCTTTAAAATGTTTATCGAAAACAGCTGTTATGGTATATAAAAAAAATAACATTTTTGCTTTTCCATGTTGAAAACTTTTTAAACAAAGGAAATGAGAGGGACTAGTATAACCCTTTATATAATTAATTAAAATATTTTGAAATGAACAATGACATAAGATATACCAGAAAATAGCAACTCCGAACAGCAGTAGAGAATGTGAAGTAAATCAGTCCTAAAATGCATACTTAAAATTTCTTTTACATTCACAACTTAGCTTTGATTTCCAAAAAAATATTTTACCCCTTCCACTTGGAGGAAGTGGATAATGGGAACATCAATTTTAAATACCTTAAAATCTGCATTTGTTCTCAGGATGAATATGTTTTTATTTTGATCACTACCTATAAAGTACAAGTTTACATAGGAATTGCATTTATAAAATTCTGATATTTCTTCAGGACTCAGAGTATAAAATGTATTATTTTCAGGATGGCCAAATGAAAACTGGCAAATGGGAAATAGGTTGCCATCATTATGAACCATGGTGATTTTCAATCAAGTCCTTGTATTGTATTCACAGCATACAAGAAATCCATGTAATTTTTCCTCTGCTTAGGTTCTCAGAGGTCAATGAGTTTTATAATTATCTCCAAACAAATTTCTCCACAGTCATTTAAGCTCTCTCTAAATAGCTGGGTGTGTTGCCATGCAATATCACCATCCCCTCCACTTAGTTCAGCTTCCAAAATAATTTCTGTTGTACCAGAGAAATCTGAATATGAACGAAGACTTTTATCTGTTGAAAAAAATACAAGTAAAGTTCTGCTGCATACAACTTGCACAAACATTCAAAAGGCTTTCTCTTATGAACATTTAAGAGCCTAACTAACAGCTTATCAAATATACTTAGTAATTCAAAGGATGGATGGAGTCCACTGCAAATTATTATTTGTATTTTGACAGTGTCCTCTAGAGGGTGCAGTCAGGACTGGGGCTGCATACAAACACACTGGAGAGTCCCTGTCACAAATAGGACATACACCTTGTGAATTCTTTGAGTTTTGATGAGTCCTAATTTTAGACCTTCCTTGTCCACCACCAAAACTAGGCAGAAGAAATCACAATTTATTTAGTCATTGATTTATTTAGCCATTTATATAGTAGTAATCCTTTGTATATAATTTTTCATCAACAGATCAAAAAGTCTAATTTATGATATATTGTATTTACCTGAATACAAGATGGCTTTGAATTTAGGATGACCCTCCCCAATTAGATTCTATACACAGAAAATGTATATATTCAAATATTATAAAAACCTTAGTCTGTTTGTAACGCTTTATTTGCACTGATTGGCTGTCTCAGCAGCCAATCGGCATGCTCCAAGAGTGTTCCACTGGCCCAGCCCTAGCCCCGAAATGGCAGAAGGGGGAGAGGGGGAGTGGGCCCGGCCGGTGGGCGGTTGGGGCCATACAGGCCTCTGTCCCTGGCCACCCCTCAGGCCCTGCCTGTTGTTCTTGACAGGCAATTGGCTAATTTTGTTATAATATTCCATGTATAGAATCTAATTATTGGAGGATTGTCTTAAATTTGTTCTGCCCACACCACTGTAGTGGGAAGGCAGGTGGGAGGGGAGGCTGGGGGTGGAGAAGTCAAGTGGACTCCACACCACTTAACCCACCTGCAGTACCTGAACCCTTCAGTTGCTACTGCTTCTCTCTTGCAGTGCCTGTGCTCCCCTCCATTGTACATTGCCTTGCCACTTCCCCACTACTGCCTAGACTCCCTCTACCCCAGAACATATGATGACTTTGGTCCCTATCCAGCTAGGCAGCAGTGGTTGGGGCAGTGATGGCCCTGGGCCCAGCCAGAGCTGAGGACAGAGCTGCCACCACTACTGCTTGGATGGGTGGGGGGCTGGAGCCACTATGGCTGCTTGCAGACATTAAAAAGAAAACAAAATGGTGCTTTATTTAAAACCCAGTGTGCACCTGCACCCAGCACATGCCCAGAAAAGGCAATGTGAGTTGGATCTGACTCACCCAACATCTGTATAGACTGGGCACTTTAGTGGGGCTTTTTTGGGTGCTTTTTATTTAGTAGCCAACAAACTCAGTTTTAGAAAAAAATGCCAAAGAGCCCTGGTAAAGCACCCAATTTATACAGACACTGTGGAGCTGAGTCAAAGCAACATGCTGCTTCTTCTGATAAAGTGCTTTTTTTAAAGTCTGCTGGCAGCATATATACTCTGTGCCTTGGGACACAGTAGGGCCAGAGCCGGAGCTGTGAAAGAGGGTATGCAGCAGTGGGGGAGCATGCTCCAACCCTGAGCCCTGGTTGGGGTTGGAGCTGCAGCAGCCACCTGCCCCTGCTCCAACCATGAACTGGACTTTTGTCCCATGTTGAAAAAAACCTAATCTTGGATTACAGTATTACCCTGTTTTTTGTAATCCATTGTAGAAAGATCGTTGGAAAAACTTCAAGTGCACTGGCATTTTAATCTTCTTTAATGTTCACATTTTAGAGCACGTATAGCACACAGTTAAAAAAAAAAAGAATAAAAAAAGTCACACTTACCTCCAATAAGATCAATTTCTGCTGTAGGAGAGTGCAATTTCCACCTTATTCTTCCACTCTGAAATGTCTTACTGCTTGTCCTAACTGAAATATTGTCTATTTTTAGACCAACTGACCCACACTCAAACTTCCAGCAGATATAAGCAGATGACGACCCTTCTTTTCGGGCTAAATAAACCTAAATGGAAAGAGAACATGGTTAACATACTGAAATGTGGATGCACAGCCTTCATCAAATTAAGGGCCATCTACTGTAGAAGCACACCAAATTTGAACTACTGTAAAATAATAGACACTAAAAATAATTCTCTACATAGTAAAACTTTGTATAGAGCATCACTGTAATTCTTAACTGATGTCTATACAGTGGTATTGGGTCCATTTTAAATAAATTTTACTTTATCCTGTACTGTTTCATGTGATATGTAGACTTTTAGCCATAAGTACCTTGGGCTCAGACTATTAAATTCTCCTACTCTAAGTATTTAGGATACTACAGTGATCCTCAATGATACTGATTTTCAGTGCCATGTTAAATGCATGAGGTGGGGGGACAGTGAGTGATGGGGGACAGACCTCATCTTAGAACTAAGTAAATACAGTACTTGGAAAAAGGGATAAGGCTGCAAGACTGAGGATGTGAATATTGTTCTTTTTGACTCCCTCATCCAGTTTGCTCAGCATTTATTCAGTACACCTGAAAACTAGAGTCTATATATTGATCATGGATCTGGGTTTTCTATTTCCCATGGGAAAAAACCCACAGATCTCCACTTTTAACTGAGAAAAATGCAGGGTTTTCATTTTAACAGAGAAACATGTGGATTTTCCACTTTTGCAAAGAGCTCTCTGCAGGCTGGCAGAGTTCTAGCCTGCAAGGGACTGGCGGGAGTGAAAGAAGGGCAGTCAGGCAGGGGGGCGCCATGTGCATATGTGCTCGTACATGCACATGGCCACCAGGCAACCTGGGGAGCAGCTCCCGCAGATAAGTCTAGTCGGGGGTGGGCAGGGGGGATTGAGGCTCTCATAGGGAGAGAGGGAGGAAGGGAGGGACGGAGGGAGTTGGGCAGAGCTGGGGCTACTGCCCAGGTGGGGAGGTATATGGGGCTTGGGGCCTGGTGCTGGAATGTGGGGCCACAGGGCCCCAGTGACGGTCAGGATGGAGGGGGGTGGGGCTGGCTCCCCACTGCTGTGCACACTCCCAGGGAAGCCAGGGGGGGACACGTGCCCCCCAGATGTGTGTGCAGGGTTGGGGTGGGCTGCCTGCTGCCAGCTTGGGCTTCCCGCCCTGCTGCCTTCCCCCCAGGGTCTCTGCAGCCCAGCGGGTGGAACTTGGTGCAGCAGGGCAGAGTGGGGCCAGGCAGGGAAGCTCCTTGCTGCTGCAAGCCCTGCGCTACCCTAGCAAAGTGCCCTGTGCCCCATGCTTGCCCGACAGCAGGGGCAGTGGCACGGAGTTGTGGTCTGGATGTGCTGCCTGTGGGGGAGGGGGAGCCAGGCTCCACGCTCGATACCACTGCAGCAGCTGTTGCGTCCCACATGTGGCAGCCAGGGCCCGGGTGTTGCTGCAGGGGGCAGGGGGATGCAGACCTGGGTCCCTGGCCCCACAGCCCTGGCAGCTAGGGACCCCCTCTGGCAGGACTGGGGGGGCCAGGGTGGGCTGTAGGTGGGGAAAGTGAGGCACCAGCAGGGCTGTGGGTGGGGAGTGAGAGGCCTGGACCTGAATCCTGGTGAGCGAAGCAGGCAGAAGGAGCTGTGATTTTCCATGATAAAAAAGTCATAATTAAATGCCAAAATGTATAGGTATTTAGAATTTACTTTATTACAGTGATTGAGGCACTGTTAGGCTTTCAAATTGCTTTAACATTGTAAATATATCAATAAAGCATTGTTCAGTTAATACTTACATATATAGTGACATTTTATTTTAATCATGGATTTGGGGTTTTTTTTAAATAAGAGAATTTGCGATTTTTAAATGGAGAAAACCAGGATCCCTAATGCTGACATTACAAGGGTTCTTTACTGTATCTAGGGTATGAGGTCTTTAAAACAAAAGCACTGTCAACCTCTTAACTCCAGCAGCTGTAACCAACAAGTCAATATTATAAACATTATAGATTTAAGGGGCAAAATTTTTATTCTCTATCAAGAATATTCAGTTAGGAAAATCCCTAATGGAATTACTAGCAAATTCCTGC
>NW_005841981.1:2817016-2875424 GCF_000455745.1 Alligator sinensis
GAGAGAGAATCAAGATCAGGCAACTGGATTAAGATCTGGTTAAATGGTCAATGATAACCTTTTTATTTTTAAATTTGGAAAGAAGAATTCTGAATAAAATGATAAAAACAATAATATATTTTACCAAAGAGCATATCGTCATATGGAGACTGTATCCAAGGACTATAAGATACCATATGAATACTTCTTATTCACTTAAAAAGGTTAGTTTTGATTCTGAAGTTAGATAAGCAAATAGAGTTGAAAAACTACAAAGGTACTGAAATAGGATTGTGAAGAATATTCTGATGAAAAAATGTATTCATTTAATTAACTTCTTATAAATATGTGACTTTAATGTTGTGACAGTGACCCTCATATTCTGCATATTTTCAAAGCACCACAGTTAATTCCAGCAAGGGATTTCTCCTGACCAGAAGTTACTGAATTGTCCTTTATGAGAACCAAATTGAGCTCATTAAACCTAAGCATTTAAGAATAAAATGCTCCATCCAGAAATTTAAAAAAATCTTAATACTGACATACACTATATACCTTTCATATTTATAGGTCAGTCTAGTTTTACGAAGGTAAGATCTAGATCTTTTCTCAGAAGTCTTGGACAAAGTCAACTGTTCAGTTTTGGGCTCAGTGCAAACAGTCTAAAACTAAATAATATAGCATGAATTTACACACTGGAACAAAGCATGGAGTCTTGAAATCACTTCTACCATATAAAGCTCTCTCAGAATAAGTGCAGAAGTATCCTCTTGGTACCTTTCTGACTTGGATTTCAGATTTGACTAGTTAGGCACTGGCTTCAAGCATATATTTTATATGTATTTAGTTATGCCCGTCTTTTCTTAAGTGATGTGTGTTACTGAAGAGACTGCAAGCAGTCTGATTGAAGAAATGGCGAGCAGTTTGATTCTAGAAGATAAAATCCAACTTAAGTATCTCATGAGACTCCTTTGAAATAAAAAAGGCTACAAGGTTGTAAAAATCTGAACCACTACCCTAAAGGTAACTAACATTGTAAGCTCATAATATAAGAACCCAGGATGGGTTCTTATACTGACCTTTACATTCTGCTTCTGTTGCAGACAATTTCTGGGGAATCTGTCATATTAAATCCTTGGTTTTAGCAATTGCCAAGGTCTGGTTCCACAAAGTCTTATTTCAACATGTTTGTTTAGAGCGCTGAAGCACATAAATAAGGTAAAGATTACTGCTCAGAGGGGAATTAGTAAATCCATGTTACTTGCATCAGGTTGTGCTGCAATTTTATTTCTTCTTTACAGTTTATGAGCTTACAGTGATACTTACCTTTAGGGTAGTGGTTTACAGTATCTTTTCCTTCCTGCTAAAGGATAAACTGATTCTGTTTTCATGAATGCTTTTTTCAACTAAAATGTTTCTTGGAGAGCTGTTCAGTTTGAACTCACCTTGTTCAGTTGTACACCTACCTGCTAAAGTTAAAAAAACTGTCTTCCTTTTAGAAATAAGCAAGAGTGCATTTGTGGACAACTAACACATCTTGGCTACAAGTTTGAGAGAGACATGGATTTGTTTAGCCTTCTAGTCCTGATGTTGATTTCTTTTGTCCTCAGCCCTAATCCTCCAGCACCACAAAAGACCTGTTTTACTGCATGTGAACTGCACGTTTTCCTGCTTGGTGCAGGGGGCTGGACCTGATGATCTTCCAAGGTCCCTTCTAGCTTTACAATGTATGAATCTATGAACTCTTTGTGATCAGTCACTTGGATTACTTGTCCATCTTCCATCTGATCTACACAGCTGGAGTAGTAAGCTGCACAGAAGAGTAGGTATAAGGCCTCACACAGCACACTCCTCCAATCAGCAGTTGGATTCTTCAATATGGCCATATATTTCAGGTCATACATTTCTGATCTGAAGATATTAAGTACCGCTACATTGTTAGACAGACCTGGAGAGCTATCACTTTGTTCAATTGCTTCTGTTTCTCTACTCCTCTTTCCCCATTGCTCCACTTTGTTGTATATTTTTACCTCAGCCTCTAATATGGAATACCCCTCTTCAGATTTGACAGCCTGTACTAATAATGTTGTTTGTATACAGAGGTCCACCTTCTCTAGCTCCAGTTCCTCACTCCTGAGATTTAGAGTATACGATCATCATGGATCTGGGTTTTCCATTTGCTACAGACAAATGTGATAAAACCTAGACTTTCTCACTTCTCATCCAGAAAAACCTAGATTTTATTTTTTAAAGGAGAAAAATGTGGGAAACGGTAGGCCTCCCCTTACAGGCTGGCAGAGTTCCAGCCTGCAAGGGGCTGGGGGGCAGGAGAAAGGCGATCAACAGGAGATGCCATTTGCATGTGCGCACATACACATGCACATGGCTGTCCCACAGCCTGGAGAGCAGCTACTACAGGCAAGTCTGGCAGTGGTGGTGGAGGGCGGGGGGCAATTGAGGACCCCATACTGAGGGAGTTGGGCAGGGCTGAGGCTGTTGCCTAACTGGGGTGGTGCGTGAGGCTTGGGGCCCTGGGCCAGAATGTGTGGCTGCAGCGCCTGCGTGGGGAGTGACACGGAGCCATGGGCAGCTCGTTCAAGAGGTGATGGCAGGCTGCTTCCCTGCCGCTGCATGCACTCTGGGGGGGGTATGTGTCCCCCAGACTTGTGTACGGGGTGGCAGCACCAGCAGGGGTGGGGGGGCTGTGGGTTGGGAGTCAGGGGCAATGGCATGGGCAGGGGACTGGTATATGAGGGCTGCTCAGTGCCACAAAGCAGTGTAGGGGGACAGCTAGAGCTGGACCTGCATCCTGGTGAGCGACGGGGATGGGGGAACTATGACTTTCCATGATAAAAATCCCAAAATCAAATGCCAAAAATGTATAGGTATTTAGAATTTATTTTATTATAGTGATTGAGGCACTGCTAGGCTTCCAAATTGCTTTAAAGTAGTAAATATATCAATAAAATATTGTGTTCAGCTGATACCTAGAGAGTGATGTTCCATTTTAATCATGGAAAAAACATGGATTTTGGGGTTTTTAATCAGAGAATTTGCAATTTTTAAACAGAGAAAACCAGGATCCCTGATGATTATCCTGCTGTCCAGAGTCTTGACAGATAGGAAGGGGTTGGCAGAGTCTTCAATAATCTGGATAACTGACCATTTTTTGCCTTTTTGCAAGTACCACTGTAATGCTTAGGATATTTTTTCCTTTGGCCATGCAACAAAGTGATATGATATGCTACAAAGCTATTTTTATGCAGCAAAAGAAATAATTTAAACCATTTTAATATACATAGTATTTGATGCGTCTAGACATATGAGGGGAAAGTAGGTCTTTAAATAGTGTTCTAGCAGGGGTTCTGGTTATCTGCAGAGGAATCAGTCATCCCATTCTGAAAGGCAAGCTGACTTGTATCCAGTTTCTCATTAGTTAATCTTATTTGAAGCTAGACAGTAACACTTAGCAACTTCAACTGAATCCTTAAGCATCCACAGAGGTTTTGATGCAAAATACAATCAGTGATTTTAGACTTTACTGGGACTATTATGTTAATAAAAGAAATTACTGTGAATTTTTAAAATAATTGTTGTAGTTACCATTTTCCAGTCTGTTTCAACCTTCCTCCATAAAGACTCTACCTTCCACACACCTTTCTCCCAACCATTGATTTTTTCATTGTTATTGGAAACTCGTGTATAGTTGTCTTCCACTACATTGTAGCAGAGATGAAAGAGCTTAGAAGTCTTCTCATTTCCAGAGGGAATAAAAACAGCGTCTCCTCCCTTCTGAAAAGACACAAACACTATAGATTAGACTTTTCTTTTCCAAATAATTAAAGAAGATCATGTACATTTTAGTTTGGCTTTTTGTGAAAATATAAATACTTGGAAAATTATATCAGATAACATAGGCCACTATGGTCTTACTTAATTATCATCAGTATATCAAGAAACCTCATAGTTCTTCATTAAAAACTGCACTGTCACTGAATAAAGAGAGTGAATTGTTTTGAAAGATGCCAGTGAAAAAAAAATTGTCCTCAGTTTAGGATTTTTTTTTATTATTTTGCTAGAATGAACGCACACTTTTCTTACAGAGAGGGGCAATAATTTATTTAAAAATATTTAGTACCATTAGTCTTTCCAAAATTAATTATTTCACAGAAGACCAGAAAGAAGCACATTTAACAGACTAATGCAAAGCAAATTATTGAGATTGGGAAAATAAAAAAGATGGCCTTTCAAAATGAGTAAGAATTAATGAGGAAGAATTCAATAACTGTACAGTATTCAAGGATAAATGTATCTCACTATATATTAGGGCCCCTCTACACATGCAGGTAAAGGCGAAATTGAATCTAATGACTGAATGATCCAACTGTATCTCCTGCCATGCCATACGTGCATGATCCCCTGGGCTCCCTCTATATCAGCAAGAAACAGGTTCCGAAGGCTGGGGGGCCCCTTTGCTGAGGGAGTTCCGAGCTGTGAGGGACATGCGCAGCTGGGTCCAAAATTCCCTGTAACTGACAGGGTTCCCAGTCCTGGCTGCATACTGGGGGCTCTGTGTTGGCCCAGACGTTTCATGTACCCCCAAGCCTTGGGGAATCACAGCAGCTGCAATCCCTGGGGTTTGGGGGTTTCACGCTGGACATGGAGCACCTCCGCACCTGGGAGCCCTGTCACCTGATGGGGCTCCCTGCCACAGGGAGACCCTGCTACATGTGCAAATTAAAGCTTTATAGCAACCGCCTATAAAGTTAGTACATACTTTCAGGTCTAATTGTATAGTTGGTTAGAGCTTATTATTGTATGATAGCTACTTTGCACATGTAGTTTGTCTTAAGGTAACTGCGCCATTAACCAGTTAATTGTACAATACCTGTAATGTGCAGAGGGGGGCTTTAGAAAACAAGAATAAATAGTATATTCAACTCTAAGAATAGATTTTTAATCATTGCTCATATCCTAAGATTCAGTAATATGGAAATAAAATCCACCAAATTGCAGAGAATTGAAATAAGCTCTACTATCTCAAAACTGAACACAGCTGTGAAATCCATTAGTTTCTCTTCACCAGTTTTATTAGTTCATCAATCTTTTGATGTCATATGACAGAATCACTCAGAAAATGATGTGCAAAATGACAGGAATAAAATCATACTTGTGTGTGCCACTCTAGGTTACCTCTGGTTAAGGTGTTAGGAAATTCTACCTCTCAGTATAAAGGACTTTAGAAAACTAACCAAAATATGGTTTTTGGAAATAGCTGAAAAACTTGATGGGAGGAGAAATTATGTAAATACAGTAAAATCTGATTAAATTTCATCATTCCAAAAGGTTTGGACTAATTATCAGTAGCTCAATCTCTTAACTCTTTGTGAGAAATATTTTTCTGTCATACTGATACATAGTAAAGAATGATCTGGGGGCATTTATAATGAAAACAATATGTATATAACAAAAATATGTAGTCTGCCTCAGAGAACTGTATAATTATAGATATAAATGCTTAATCTACAATTTCTTACTACAAAATTTCAAAGTGCTTGCTTTGTAAGAATCACATAGTCATAAGTACCAATAGGCAGCTGAAGATATTACTTTATACTGTTACGTGAGCTCATTGCAAAAACTGAAGTTAATTCTGGAGAAATGGAAAGATTGATTATCTGTTTTGTTGAGCCAAGAAAACTGGAAGTGTATGAATGCTAGGGAGTAGGGCTATGCGAAATTTCACCATTTCGTTTTGAAGCTGTTTCAATGCGTTTTGAGCTAGAAACAGCGAAATTGAAATGAAACAAAAAGCATCAAAACAGCTTAGAAATGAAATGTGGGCACTCAAAATGTTTCAAAACTTTTGAAACATTTCAAGTTTCAAAGCAGCTCAGGGGTGGGAGGCAGGGGAAAGCCAGGGCTGGACTCTGAGCAGCTCTGCAGCCCCATGTAGCTCAGCCCGGAAGGGAGCGCAACCCTGGCTCTCCCTGCCTCCCACTGCCGGGCTGCGTTCCGTGGGGCTGGCAGAGCCAATCGGAGGGCAGCACCAACTCTTTCTGCCTCCCACCGCTGGGCTGCACTCCAATTGGTTCTGCCAGCCCCATGGAGCTCAGGCTGGTGGTAGGAGGCAGACTGCAGTGCCGGCTCTGTCCACCTCCTGTCGCTGGGCTGCGCTGCATTGGGCTGCCGGAGCTGATTGGAGCGCAGCACAGCGTGGCAGCGAGATGTGGGCAGAGCCGGGGCTGCACTCTGCCTTCCGCTGCCGGGCTGCGCTCCATGGAGCCTGGCACTGGGCGTGGGCTGTGTCCAGTGCCGGTCCCAGGTGGCAGTGACTGCCTCCTGGCATCTAGTGCAGATCTAGGGGCACACACCCCTGGGAGGAGTCTGACACAGCCCTGCAGCCCTCCTGGGGGTGCGAGCCCCAGATGAGAGGAGGCTGCCGCTACCAGCAAATTTTGCTTTCAAGATTTTGAGATGCAGTTTCTCTGCACCTATCTTGGCACTGAACTTGGCAGGCTTCATGCCCTCAGAAGGGGCTACCATCCCTGCAATTTGCATCTGAATCAGGCAAAAAATGACAATGTTTTAGCCATTTTCATGATTCCCCATTATAGCCTATGGGCGAAACACTGAAAGGAGTCGAAACAGTGAAACAGTTTCGACTAAATGAAACGGGACAGTGCTTCGAAAATAAACGAAACACCGAAACAAAACAATGACCCTTCGAAATGGTGAAACGGACACTGAAATGAAACAATGGTGTTTCACACAGCCCTACTAGGGAGCATCAACAGGTTGACAGGTGATGTGGATGGCTTCAGCCAGAATCTTCTAAGTTAACTAATTATTAGGAGCAAATTCCACTGTGATGTAGTATTTATGTACATTTGGAAAGGACTAATTAGACCTTAAGTGATGACGCATTAACCAAAGTGTTTTGTCCACAAATCAGTAAGACTCTAGTGGAGATTCAGTGCAGTGACTAATAAGACTGTAGAAAGAAGTTATCCCAGTGTCTAATTAACCAGATTTCATCGTATATATTAACTTCTCCTGAGGAGCAGAGGTTGCACTTACACTGTCCAGTGACTCCTGAACTACATCCAATTAACAAAAGAAATAAATGGTAGGAAGCTACCCCTTGGCTTCATTATTTACACCACTAAGAATTCCTGAAGCAATTATTAATATTTTTTCTTTATTGCCCAAGTAACTTGCAAGGTTTTTTAAAATTTCTTGCTTTTACTATATTGTAGCTTTCATAAAACAAAAATATTTCTCATTAAACTATATTTAGTGAAGAAAATACTTTAGACACCTCTAAGATGATCACCAGTTCACAAATTAAAATACCTCTGAATCAATTTCACCTCTGGCTATTCTCCAAGCCACTGAACCAGATGTCCTTCCACTAAGTTCACCAGGTTTAGGAGTTTTGGGAGAAATGAACTCAACAAGCTCCACAATTATCCTGTGCTGGAGCTCTTTCCTTTTGCTTTCTGACAAAGATCGCTGTCTCTGTAATAATAATAAAAGCACAACAAAAAATCTCAGAGTAGTTTCAACTGCAATGTTGCCCTGGAATGACATCAGGCAAGGAAAACCCCATGACAATTCTAGATTAAACTCATTTAAAAAATGTTAATCTAGGACCATGTGTGCTGCAGTACATCAATCCTAATGATAAGGCTACTGCATAGTGTTATTACAAGGGAAAAATTAAAGTTGCTTTAGTGTCCTACAAGTGTATTCCTATACCTTAGCATTTTTAAGATCAATTTTAGATCCAAAATCCAGGATTTAAAATGCAAGCTTCTGGACTGTTATACCATCCCTGTAATGTATCTATTCTAGGTTAATAATATGTATTTTTCTCCATTAACTCTATCTCAATATATATTTTTTGCCTGTGAATAGAAAACAGGAAAGTTTACTGGGTCAACCTGTTGTTTTACATGATAAAATGTTCTCATTAGCAACAATCTTGGTTCAATAATTAAGCCCTACCATAAAAAAATCATTTGGTTCCTGAAAGGGTTAATTCACAGTGGAATGAACACCACTAAAAATGCAGCAGAAAGTCCATCTTTTTAAGAAGTAAAACCATGCCAGTTGCACCTTATAGTAAATTATGTCAAGAGTATGCTATGTAGAAAAAGAATCACATTACATATTTTCTTTTATTACATGGTAAAAAGTGCAGTTCTTTTCTAGAAAGATACTTTAAAAAGGGGCCAGAAATTGGGAGGTTTCAGATTTCATTTCAAAGATATAAAGTCAAATGTGCAAAGTTGCCATGAAAAACTTCCACTTTCTTAAATGAGAATCCTATGAATAGTTTGAAAGCTCAGAATCACATTGGGGTTTTCTCTTGTAAGTAATAAGAATTTCTGCAGGGCAAATTAGGCCCTGCTTTCTGACACTCATAAACCTTATGGTCTTCAATTATGCCCTTAGTGACGTTGTGCAGCTTAACTGCCTTCAGTGAGTTCATACAGGTATAACCAACTGGAATTTATTCAACATTTCTGTTGACGCACATTACAGAACAGAATCTCTCTTGCTTTCTCTGCAGAGACTTCAGGCACAAAAAGCAGAAATGTATTTTTCTCCTTCACTCTGCAGACAATAGATTGGTGCAGATTACACATAGCTGCTTTACAGATAAGAACCACACCCTCTCTCATCTGAAAAAATACTATAATTGTAACTTAATTCTATGTTAAAGAGCAAAGTTCTACCTGAGCCTAGTATCCCATCGGGCTAGCACGGTTAAGGAATGCCAATGTCTTCAGCCTATGACAGGTGTATCTAGTACCACTTCCAATCTTTGACTTCCCAGACCTACTGACTCATTTACAGCTGAGGTCATCCTTCAGTATGAATCCAGACTGAGGCTCAAATTCACACTTCTGAATCTGTAATCTCTATATTAACTAGAAGATGCATAATGTTCTGTTAAAAATAAGTCTTATAATCAGGAGTAATGTGAGAGGCAAGGATTTTTTAGGGTGATATCTTTATTGGACCAACTATGTAGTTGAGATAAAGTAAGACAAACTTTCTAATACAAGATATTCTTGTAGAGAACATTTGTATCAAAATACTGACACACATAATGAATTATGATCCCTTTCCCTGAATCTTAACATAGTCTGTTTCCAATACATGTCAATTTAACAATTCAGTTTGAATAAACCCACATACCAGTTTAGTAAGTTTGTTAATTGTTTCACGCAGTGCTGTTTCATCAGCATGTATCCTTCTAGCAAGTACTTCCTCATGCTTACAAGAGTATCTCCAGGTGACATCAACAACCTGACATAAATTGCAGAGAAAAAGTGATAAAAACACAGGTAATACTTTGTCCAATTAAAGCTACCAGGAGGGAGTTGCCTTCATCTTGGCCATAAGTAATTATGGGGATTTTGAACTGGGTGCTTCCTCACTAAAGGGGTCATATGGGTCACCAAATTTGGGGTAAGGAATAAATGTTAGATTGGCATGGATTGTGGCGGTTTTGCCTCTTTCTCTAATGTGGGACATGGCTATTTTCCTAGGGTCTTTTGAGCATATCGTAATATATTGTAATGTGAACTACAACTCCCAGAAGACCCCAGAAGACCAGAGGAAGAGGAAGCAGGAAGCGACTGGAGGAGGAGGAGGACATAACAAAGAGACCCAGACAGATGGCAGGGGGCATGGCAGAGCTGTGAACCACACTGAATGAGTCAGCCACATGATGGACCGAAGCAGTGGGACTCAGCTCCGATTCATTCTGCATGTGCATTCAAGTCTATCTCAGAACTAAATGCTGGTTTTAGGGACACCTCTGGATGTGTGTGGGGGGTGTACTTAAGGTGATGAAAGCATTTATTACAGTGTTAATGCCTATTACCTGGTACGTATTCCCTGAGTGTATTTTACCATAATGTTAATGTCTATTTACCTGTACCTGTTCCTTCTCTTTAGCTCCTTGGGCAGAATTTTTACCTGCTTTGGGGACTTAAAAAAATCCCTGGCTGCTGCTCTTGAGGTGTGGACTACCCACCCTGGTATGGAGGGAGGCAAGACAGAAGGAAGACTGGGAGCATGGAGTGCCAGGTACTGTTCTTGGACCCCACTTTGCAAAATCCTAGATCTGCTTCTGAATACAGGGAAATGGACTCAATGGCCCAGAAAGCTCCTTCCAGTCCTGTGTTCCACTTTACATATTGAGTATTTTACACAATCTGATCCAGACACTTTCTTCCTTTACAATAATCCAAGAGATCACATTAAAATTGCATACTTTACATACTTCTCTTCTTACAACAAATTCCTTTTCATTACTGCACTTACTCCTACCTCATCCTTGGAGAACGCAATTATGTAGGAGAGCTGTTTTCCCCAGCCAATCTCATATAGAAGAGGCTTATCACAGACATTTTCACAAGGGTCACAGTGAAGCCATCTCTGCTGAGATGAAGAATATACTTCAGTCCACACATGATCTGCATGAAAGAGGAGCCAAGGGAAAACACAGAACGTTGCAGCTGGGTCTTGTGCTCTTACAGTTTGAGATGTTTACATTTTTCAAATCTATAAAATGGGAAGCACATGATAGAACGTCCTTCGGGAATGATTACATTTTCAGTTCATATACATTCAGAAAATCTTTCTTAAATATTAAAATGCAACCAGTAAATTCTCCTATATTTGCTGATGACAGAAAATTTTATATACCAAGTGCAATTACTTAAACCAGATAGAAATCTGATTTAGATTTTATCATTGGATAAACACAAACTTTTACGTGTTACAAGCTGACTAACAGGAACCTTCACATCTAATGATTATAAGTCACATTTTCATGTATGCTTAAATTAGCATTGAAATGTTCTAAAGTACGGATACCTGTTGAATCCCAGACATATCTAGCCTCAAACCCAACAGCTCTGCAGCACAGTGTAAAACAGTTAGCCCACTCTCCACATCGCCCACGTCTTGTTTCCAAAAGTTTCTCAGGATTATTATATCTAGGAAAAATCAAACATTTCAGTCGTCATAAATTTTGAACTTCACACAAGTTAATAGTCTTTAACAAGAATGTATATTCCTCCCTGTATTAAACCCTTCAACTATGTCTGTACAAGTTAATTGATCCCATGGGGTGGATCCTGCCCACTGGGCTTCTTTTCTTGCAGGCCAAATGACTTATCTCCAACAACAGGGTGGTAGCTTGTTAGCATAGCTGCTGGAACCACTGTGTTGATGTGGCTCTGGAACTCAGGGGGCGAACACTGACACCACTTGTCCTTGCTTCTCCCTTGCTGCCCATCTGAGTCACTGGTAGAGACTGAAGACCCTAATATTTGGTGGTAGGCAAAGGGGTTCCAAAGCCATGACATGCAGTGACTCTGGCACCCACACAGACCACAATTTAACCCATAATTTAACATAAGCATTCAAACCTAAGATAAATGGGGATAGGAGTTTACAGCTACACTCTAGCATCTGTCTTTATGCATGTTCTCAGTCCATGATAATGAAAGCTAGCTTGCCATTCCTTACCTAAGGCCAACTTTTGTTTATCCCAGGGTAAAAGCATGCATGAGGGCAGACCAATGTGATTGTTGTATTTTGAAAACCTGTTTAAATTGGGATTTTATTATATCCAAGTCCAGTTTACAGAAGTGGTACAATTCTAGGATTATCTGCTGTTATACAGTCATCAGAAGTAGGATGTGCTATTTTGCAGTCTCCCTAAAAAGTTCTTTTTTAAACACCCTTTGGTAATGCCATATTTCAAAATTAAACTAGTGTACTCACAAACTGTAGTTGATCAAACAATTATGATAAGTCAAATCAGTATATCATTCAGTATAAAATAGGTTCCCTCTTTAAACGCAGTAAAACAATCTTATTTTTTTCAAAGCAATTCAATACTTTAGGCTGACTAGCAAAAAATATAAAGTAGAGCTAAGAACAACTTCTGAGTGTTGCTTAAAGTGATCACTATTCATGCAATGAACAATTTCTCAATAATTTATAGAACATGAAAAAACAAATAAGTGTTCAAGAAAACCTAGGTTATGCTCACCTTGGGAATCTGTTACTGAACTGGCAATGAGTACAGTAATGATTCTCAACTCTATTTGCACTCCACCTCAGATCATCATCGCTGGGTGGTAAATTTTCTTTAGTCATTGTCTGTCCACCACATTTGCTGCAAGGAAGTGTATTTACCCATTGAAAAAAATCACTCTTAAACCAATTCAAGAGCTCCAACAACAAAAAATCCTCTTCATTCAGATTAGCACCTGTGCAATGAAAAAAACCCAACAAAATTCACCCAGTTACAGGAAAGTTTAACTGGATCTTATCTGCATAATTGCTACAACTGGGCTTTTAGAGTTTGTCTGAATAATAAATATACTATTATAGTGATGCATTTAAAAAAAAAACCAAGCAAGGCTCTAAAGATTGAACAATACTAATATTTATGTTTAAGAAAGGACAAACATCTAAAATGGAATTAGGAAAAGGAATTGCACAAGAAAACAATGGACAAAGAGAAATTTAACATGGAATCTAATAACTCTTATATGCTCCCAGAGCTAGGAAATAGCTTTTGAGAATAATCACTTCAATTTCAAAATCCCCAAGGCTCTATTTTTTTTTTAAATCAGAAGCTATGGTAGCCTAGGAAAACAGGGATAGTATGTTACTGTCATAAACTGACTAACATATGCACTATGTATATTTTTCAATAAGTAAGGTTGAGTTCATTAATGCTGTTCAGGGAATATACCCTTTCAATCCAATTTACTTTGCCTAGACATAGAGCGGGGGTGGGCAAAAAAAGATGGCCCACAGGCCAGATCCGGCCCACAGCAGGTCCCTCGGTCCCCTGGCCCATGCACTGTCCAGTCGTGGCATGTCCTGTTGCCCCCTGGACATGTAGCAGGGCTGGGGCTGAGGCGGCTCCACAGCTAGACTGCCTTTCTAGGCAGCTCAGGCTCCTTTCGGCTGCTGCCATCTCTGGCCCCACACCCAGTGATACCAGCAGGGACTTGTGTGCACAGCCCTGACCCCGCGCACCCAGGCTCACCCACCCAGGCTCAGCAGCGGTGGTGCAGGACAAAAGCTGTTGCTCAGCACAGGTGGAAAGCGGCCTCTCCCCCCTCCCACCAGTTCTCTGCTGCAGCCGCCTGGAGCCTGCATGGGAATGCCACCATCGCCACCTCCAGGTTGCCACGCGGGGCAGCAGTGGCAGCACAGAGGAGACAGAGCAGCCCAGAGCAGCATGGGCTCTGGGTGGCTGCAGGAGGGAACTGCCAGCAGTGGGAAAGGAAGGGGCTTCTTTCCCCTGTGCTGAGCAACAGTCCAGCTGTGGAGCCGTCTCAGCCCTGCTGCATGCCCAGGGGGCAGCAGGATGTGCCACGGGTGGGCGGTGCGGGGCTGGCAGGTTAGGGCTGTGCACAGGTTCTTGCTTATCTGCTCTGGCAGGGGTGAGTCCAGACTGAGCGCGGGGCACACTGGGGCTGCGTACTGTTGGCAGTGGCAGGGAGGCACCGGAGGGCGTGTGGGTTCTGGGCTGTTGCAGGGTGGGGGCGGGTGCTGACTGGCTTGGGGTGGGGGTGTGCATGCAGGAGGCTCCCGTGCACACCCCAGCATACCGACAAACCCTCCCCCATAAACCTCACAACTACAACCTCCCCCACACACAATCACACACTCCACGAATACCACCCCCTCCCACCCCAACCACAAACCCCACACAGACACCTGTGTGCCTCTGGGAGGAGCCCCACTCACTGCTATGTGCACATACCCCTCACACACCTCACACCCATCCCCCCCACACACCTTCAGTCACCCTCCCCTTCCACACACCCCACAAACCCCCCATAGCCACCCACCCACATCCACACACAGCCCCACACCCTCCCCTACACACACATCCCCCCACAAACCCCATATCCACCCCCTGACACTCCTCTACACTATACAAGAGTAAGACCTCATTTTGACCTATTTGCCATCACCTCTATATAAATCACACAAATGCACACAAATCAGGACAAAAATATTCGTTAAAATAGAATTAAAATATGTTACTGTCAATGTTTGATTTTTAGTATACAATTCATTTTTTTTCCAGTTCCAAGATGGCAAAATCCCTTCCCAAAAGGAGTACTTTTGGGGCAAGAAGAGGGACTGCCAGTGGCAAAGGTCAGGGGTTAGGGGGTGGGACCAGGGCAACCGGAGGTAGGCCACCTGTCAAAGGATGGGGCTACCCTTGTGGCCCTCAACAGCTCACCAAAACTCATTATGTGGCCCTGCACCCATAATAATTGTCCGCCCCTGACACAGAGGCTAGGGACAGAAATTACATATAAACTGGAATAAGCGATAAGAAACCAGTTCAAATCTGTAACACAACAGAAGTTAAGTGCACATAAACTGCTTTCAAAATGGCCTAAACCAGTTTAAGATAAACCTGGATGGATATAGTATCACACTTAACTGATTTAAGTTAAATTGGTTTATTGAACTTCTATTCCAGATCCCCACAAGATTCATCTTAACTCTCAGTACCCCAACATCCCAGGATGCTTTGCACCTCCCCTGCAAATCCCCCCCTCACAGGGTGGGTGGGCTAGCCTTGGTCCAGCAGAGCAGGGAGGCATGCTCTAGCACTTCCCAGTTTCTGGCCTGGGCTATAGCAGACATATGGCTGCATTTCCGGAATCAAAAGTGAGTGTCTGTTTACCTTTTTGTCGGTTCAATCTCTGCAGCTTAGACTAACCTGTGAAGATTGAATCGATTCAGCCTTGGGCTTTTTGACTGTCTGTACTTAGCTAGAATTTCTGGTGCCATATCTTTATCATTCTCTTTTCCAGACACCTCCCCTATGTTTGAGTAGCAGACTCTTCTGTTCCATTTTCATGTGTATACACAGCAGGTGGAAGTGGTTTTCTTATATGATCACTATTACACCATCTGAAAACAGTTTCACTTTAGCTTATTTGCTTTGATTTTTAAAATCCAATCTTGAGTCCCATACCTTCTCTGACCTGTCTCCTTAGCAGTGGTATAATTAGAGTGGGATGACTGGAGCAGTCACCCTGGGCACCAACTTGGGTGAATGGGGGAGTGGGAAAAAAGGCCGCCGCTCCTGTGTATGGCAGTTGCCCCAGACATCTGACCATGTTGTTATGCCTGTACTCCTTGGAGCCTTCAGATTAAATCTAGACAGTCTAAAGTCACATAGAGTGAGCTCATTTGAAAATCAGAAAGTTGTCCCAGGACTAGAACCTGGTTAAGTGGCCTGCACAGTAGCTGAATACTTTTTCATAAATAAGTCTTCTTCTCCAATTCATAAATGTTCTATGCAAAAATGACTATTGCTCTTTTTGTCAACAGGACCATGTAGCAGTTGCACACATTAAAGTAGGGGTGGTTAACCTGAAGCACAGGTGTCATAAGTGGCATACAGCAGATCAGGGAGGAGACAGGCAACACAGCAGCACATACAGTAGGAAGCAGAAATCAGAGCAGGAGATCAGAGAAGGATCACAGGACAGGAAGAATACAGCAGATGAAGAGATTGGGCAGGGAGCACAGAGTAGAAAGTAGAAAGCAGAGCAGCAGATTGAGCAGAGAAAGGAGATCAGAGTTGTACTGGGCAGGGTGCCGGGCACATCTGTGCCATGCCTGTCAAAAAGGTTGGCTTCCACTCCATCAAGGCATGATATTTTGCTTTTGCTTGTAATTGCATTTACAGATTGGCCTAACGGTAATGTGGTATTTTTATAATAAAAATCCTGTATTAAAAACAAAGTTGTGCTGATTACTCAACATTGTGATTTAAAAGAAAAACACCTAAGTTGCAGATATGGACATGCTTATCCAGTTCTCTGCTATACCATCTAAACCTTGTTTTAATTGTTCTTGGACTCAACACTGGCTTGTTTCAGTGGTGCTCAGCCTCCATCCTGCAGGGCTGTGTAATTGCATAGCCTCCAGGGCTACTCAGGAGTCTGGACGTTTGGTGGCATGAGAGTGGTGGCAGCATTAATTGCAGTGGCTTCTGGTCCCATGACAATTAATGCTGCCTTTGTTCCAGACCCATGGGGTGCCCCACAGGCTGGATGATAGTTTCACATGCAGGGTAGCACAGTGCATATGCGCTGACCACATGCTGGATCAGGCCCATGGACTGGCCTGAAAGCAGTCAAGCATTAAAACAGGCTACCTACAGAAAGTATAGAACCTCCATCCTTGGAAGTTTCCAAGAGCAGGTTAGATAGAAACTTGGTTGGGCTTAGTCAGAGATGATTCTGCTTTGAGCAGGGGGCTGGCCTTGTTAGATCCCTTCCAATCCTACTTTCCTATGATCCACCCTGTGGGGCTGGAAAAGTTGAGCACTACTGGCCTAGCTCATAATATTCCGTGTATCACTACATCCCATCAAAGGCAGGGTGCCAGAATTATGAAGAGCATGCTAAAGGATATCTGTTAAGCAAACCAAGGCTGGTATTTGAGACTGTCTTTGGATTTGAGCACTGTACAAATGAAAAATTTACATTCATATTTGTACATAAATAAAACCTACTGCTTAGTGCTGGATAGTTTGTGTCTATTTTACCATTCCTTTTCTCTCTAGCTTTCTGCCAAAGCTGAATAAGGTTATTACACTAAGAGGACACTTTTTCTTTCTGTTGGAGAACAGCAAATATAACAATGTTCATTTCTGAAAAGAAAACTGTTACTATTATGTGAATATTCTACTTCTAGTTCATAAAACAAATTTTCCATGAAAGGCACAGAATGCAAACAATGACAAATATAATCTAACCAAACAAGAAATTATTGTTTGGAAAGACCCAAATACCACAAAAGTTAGAAGCACACGCAATTATGGACAGTTTAAATTGCTCATTTAAACAGGATGTGGCCATAGGGAATGGAGTCAAGCATTGCATTCTTGTTCAAAAGACTGTAACTCTATCAGCATCATTTCCAAGGTAGTTCTACCTCTAACACCTCTGAAAGGAAACAGCTGCCGAAGTTTCACATATCCCTAGTCACTAGTACATTCCTTATTAATTTTTCTAATTGGCTAAAGAGGATGTTTTATAGCTTTTTTCCATTGGTCTCCTAATTGTTAGCAACATTTTAGATTCTTTGTCTTGATTTTTCTCTAACTAGTTTCATACTTAAAATGCTCGTGTATGCTAAAAGCAACAAATTCAGGACCTCCTTCATTCTCACTATAACACCACCACAAAGGTAAGCACAAAACTGATAAGCAAAAAGCTCATCACATATTTTCAACCAAGTTGCTTTCTTCCAAATGTACCAAAATTTCAAAAATCAAGAGGGCTCCAAAAGCTTTGACCATGCCCTACGCCTTCATCAGGCTGTGCAGTGGGAAGTCAATGGAAGTCATACTCTCTTAAGCAACTTAGATACTTTGAAAATCCCAGACTTAAGTGCCCAAACATGACCAGAAAATCCTAATTTAATGTTCTCATATATTTTTAAAATTTCTTGGCCTATGCATATACATTAAAAAATCGCTTTCTTAATGTAGAGAAACGAAAATCCTATTTCTTCCAGTGCTGTTGGAAGGTTTCACGTAGTGGAATCAAAGGACAGATGGAGATCAATTAAATAAAAAAAAGCATGAAAAATAACAGAAATGAGAGAGAAAACATTCAAAATAGAGAAATGAATTAACAAGAGACAGAGAAAGTAAAACAAGACAGAGGGTTAATAAATTCAAGAAATGCTCACGTGAACTGAATTTACGAAATCCCTCCAATCCCTATCTCATTGTATTTAATATATTACTTTGTCTCAGCACTGTTAACACATGGATTTTGAATGCATATGATACGCTGGTAACTCAAGAGGTTAACCTAAGGGACAGAAGAAATATGATGCTCAAAACTTCATCTGTTATGATCCCAGACAAAGAAAACTAAGCAAACGGAAATTAGAACTTACTGTCAATTTCAAAGCAATTATCTTTTTTGACAAAGGTGGTAAACTCACTGGATCATATGGATTACTAAATAAATTCTGAATACCATCCTAATGTAAACCAAGTACTATCCATTTGCAGAAACATGCCTTAATGCTACCTTAAACAGAATGCACAGTATTCCCAAGATATCTGACCCAATATTTCTAGTTTTACATAAATTGACAGTTCAAACTCTTACCTTTGTCAATTTTCCTGGCTTGCACTAGTTTTTCTTGGGCCTTCTCTTTCAACTCTTGCAAGGGAATAGAAGCCAATGCTTTCTTTTGGAGAGAGGGGTTCTCATATACTAGTACATGCTGAGAATTTGATTGAAGTATTTGAAAGATCATTGTACCCTGTGAAACGCAAAAGTAGTTCCACATAAACTGGTTGATTTCAAATCTCTGATCTAGCTACATGTAAATATAGTTGTACTAGCCAATTGCCCACCAAGAATGATGGGGGGTGGGCAGGGACAGAGGCCTGAGTCCCTTCCCCCCAGCCTCAGGCCAGAGCTGTTCCTCCTCTCCCCACTCCTGCTGCTTTGGGCTGTAACCCCCACTCCCCTTCCTGCTCCCCTCCCTGCCAGCTGTTGTTTGGGGGGGGGGGGTGCTGGCCCCTGGCTCCAAGGAGCAGACCCAGTGGGGTGAGGCCAGCACTGCTGGCCTCCCCCCGCTCCCCCCATCACCTCCATTATGGCGGCACTCCAGTCCCCGTTATCCCCCTCTGCCTCCAAGGAGCAGGGGAGTGGGGGCGAGGCCAGCTCCTCTCTGGCCCCTCAGTCCCCACTATCATGGAGGCGCTCTGCTGTCTGTCCCTGTCTATGTAGGGCACTCCGATTGGCTGCCAAGACAGCCAATCAGAGTGCGAATAAAGGGTTACGGGAAGACAGACAGACTTAGGCTTTTATAATATTAGAATATTAGGGATGCTGGTCATGACTCCATACTAAACAGGTTTTGTTACTGTGGGTGCCTGCCACTTTAAGGCCCTGAGCAGGCTGTGACGCAGCCTGCAGGAGACTGCAGAGCCAATCAGGAGGTCACATGACATTGGAGCTGGCCTGTAGGACTTCAGCATAAGAGGAGGCCCTGAGAGGCAGAGCTGGCAGTTGTTGCTGCTGGAGTAACATCTCACCGCCCTGAGATGTGCTGTTCCCAGGTACATCTGGAGGCTCAGGGTAGGAACTATAGGGAAGGAGCATATTCCTAGGGACCCAAGCCCTGGGGAGAAGGCATTGGGCCTAGGGAAGAGCGAGGCCAGCCTTGCAAAAGTCATGGGCCTACACAGGGGCTAGGCAAGCCCCTGATTAGAACTGGCAGGGGTGAGGCCAGGGGCTCAGGTGAGCCCAGCGGAGCAAATGGCTGCCTCATGTAAGATACCTGGGGCACCAGGCTAGCCCAGGAAAGGAGGGCTCTATGGTGGCGCCTGCTGAGCAGGGAGGTCAGCTGCTGCTACACTACTGCTAGGGAATCTCGACTGGTCAAAGCCGGGGGCCAGAGCCGAAAGGCTGAAGGGCAATTAAGTGCACCGTGAGGGGCAGGTCAGGGCTGTGGAGAACCACCTGGCACCCTAACTGGCACGGAAGCAGGGCCAGAGCCTAAAGAGACTGAAGGTCCCTTTGATGGGGGGAACATCACTGTCTAAAAGAGGCTAGGCAGTCAGCTGGCCAGCAAGCTGTAATGACAGAGGTGAAAGCACACCCTTCTGATGGGAGGTGTCTGATAAGGGGTCTGAGAAAGTTGGGGCCAGTGAGAGGGAGCCTTGAGACAGAGACTGCAACAGTGAGTTGGGGCCAGGACAGAGAGCAGCCCCGGTACAACATCAGGAGCCCATAGGGGTGAGGAAAGACCAGGGCAGGTAGGCCTGCATTGGTCCTGGGAAATGATTTAAAACTACACCCTGCTGGGGAGGATGGTGTGGTGGGGCTGCTTGTGGCAGGGCGGTCCTCAGGAAATGCCACACCAGTGCCTCGCTAGTGAACACCAAGTATGGGGTGCTGCAAAGCCTCAGTGGGGTGACCCTGTGGAGAGGAAAGGCTAGGAGAGCACACCTTGAGTAAAAAGCAACAGGCTTGGGCAACAACATGGATGCCAGGAGGGTCTGACGCCCAAAGCCTGAGTGAGGCTGGGGCAAGACCACAGAGGCCAGGAAGGCCTGATGACTAAGGCCTAAACCAGAGGGAGGCCTAGGGACAGGTCAAGAGTGAGGTCCAGGTATGCCTATAGGCGCCTGAGGCCTGAGTGGGCTGTAGGCCGAGTGGGTCCGGGCACATCTACAAACCCCTGAGGCTCGCAGGGCATAAGGGCCCATAGCCCCAGTGAGGGGGTAGAATAGTGACCCTAGTGAGGGGTAGAGTGTAGGGGGCTAGAAGCCCGATGAGAGGAATAGAGCCCAGAGTACATGTGTGAGTAGAGGCCCCAGTGAGGGGGCTTGTGACCAAGGTAAGTCTCCAGATGCCTGAGGCCAAGTTTGGGCCCAAGGCTGAATGTGGCCCAGCAATAGGGCCAGGGGAGTAACAGTGGATAGTTTGGGCCAGTGGCCTAGTGCAGCCCAGCAATGGGGCTGGGGGAGTTAGGAGTGATTTGGATGCCATCTGCAAGGCATGGGACATGATAAAGGGAAGGTTGGAGCCATGTACAACACCCTAGGCACTGGGGCATTAAATGGGCAGCCTCCTGTATTTTACACCTAGTATTATTATATCAAAGCGTGGAGGGTGAATTAGGGCAAACTGCCCTAGACAGGTGGGCGGGCTGGTACTGTGACTGGCACTGAGACAGGCCCCTGTCACAGTTACAGATTTCAGTTAAGAGGAATTTTAAAGATCCTTTGTAAAGATCTTTTGTAAAGATCTCCATTAAACCCCAATATAACATTGTACCATATGAGCATTATTTTCATGATGCTTCAGTTGAAACATTAATTGATTCAGAAATCACCTCTGTAGGGCAAATCTTTCCTGGATTGTGTCTCATTTTTGTTTTGCTCCATTAGTAAGAAACTGAACATAAGCAGACACAGGGATCTGCCTATGCGTACATTATGGCTTCTTTTGTGCCAATTCCTAGATTACCGGCTAAACGTAAGTAGGGTTTGCTTGTAGAGCACTTTACAACTTTTCAGCTACAATGGCAAATTTCTGTGCCAAGTAAATCTGCTGACATATCTGCTATGTCACAAACAATAGTGGGGGAGTGAAAGAAAGAAACAGAAATACAAGGCATTTTGTACCCAGGAGACCATTCCCAGAGCTTGGAGGAAAAAGACAAGTACAAATTTCATTGCTGTTTATATTCCCATGCAATATACTACTTTTATTACTGAACGCAACTCCAGAAGGCAGCCAGGGAACTGCCAATGAATACTCCTTCCTTATAAGTGCTGAAGTCTGTAATTAAGGTTTGCTGACCCTTCCCAATATAAGACCCTAAACACCAGACTGCCAACTTGAGAGACTGGTTCTATTTCCAGCTCTGCAGGGTGACATGGAAAAAATCCCTAGGGCTATAAGCAAACGTTGCTTTTGTCCCAGGATCTTATCCCAGGACAAAGTACAATCATCCAGATTGTCATGACCCAATGATTGTGTGCGCGCTTCAGCACTGCAGAATTATTTCCCACCACATGGAGCTTTCTTTGCACGGTGCAATTCTCAGCTGCAGAGAGAAAACCCCGGTGCAAAGGAGTTCCCGCCACCCGTATGTAAATTCATACCCCATTATTGGCTGTTTCTAAATTATTCCCACGTGGCGGCTAGTGATTGGCTTGCTAGACATATAAAAGGTTTGAGCAGTTTCCGCCCAAACTGTAGAGGACTCAACCATCTTGTGGAGACTCTGAGCACACGGCAGAGTAATAGAAACTTTCTGAGCTTCTCAGAGGAGTTCAGCGGCCTGATCAACCACCACCCTCTTCCTGTCTCGTTCGTTAAATTCTTCTTAAGACGTATCTACGGTTTTTGCGTGCTCGTCAAGGGTATCCAGAGCTCTGTCGTGTTTGTTTTTGCGGAGCCTAGCAAACTCCGCTTGTGTTTGTCTGTAACTGCAACTCAAGAAAGTTTTTCCTGCCTGCACTGCGACCACCTACAGTGTAAGTAAAACAATCTTTAATTAACCGCTACGAGTCCGTGCCTAATTCTAGTCCGTCGTGCAAAAGTACCCACCCTACCGTTGCGGGCTCCCAGCCACAGCCCGCCGCGTGCCCCCGAAAGCCTCGGACCGCTCCTGGCCCGCACACAGATGTTCATGTCTGTTGTCCTAGGATAAATCCTAAAAAGGTTCACAGGATAAGAAATATTAACAGTTTAACCCAGGACTGCATTATTGAATCAGTGGCCAAAAAGCAGCCATGCATTCAACGGCTCTAATCACCCTGAGTAAAAGGGTGACACCAGTCCTGGAATATTTCTGTTCCAGGACAAACATGGGTGCAATTTGTCCAGGGACAAATGCAACGTCTGTCCTTCACCTAAATCTGTATTTGGTTTTCCTGTCACTAAAATGGGGATAGTAAAGTGCTCTGCACTGACAAATGAACTATAGAAAAGGTAGGTCATTATCATGATTATCATTATTATCATGCATTTATCATTTATAGAGTGGAAGTTTACCAAGGCAAGTATATACCTCAGGTGAATGTTTTATGAAAGTTTCATGAAAAAAATGGTTCTACTGTTTCCAGAGAAAATCACACTGTTTTGATCATCTTGAAGGAACTGGGTTAAAAATATTACTTGAGATGTTCTATTACCTCCTGTGCTGTGAAGTTGGGATTTGTAATTTAGAAAGGAGGTTGCCTTGATATCATGACTGACTTTTCACAGTAAAACATGCCTGATTTGGCCCAGATGTTTGCATACTTGATAGACATTTGTTACAGCCTGGTTGCCAAATGCTCTTAGGCTGTTAGAGTTTGGTTGCTAAATAGCCAGAAGGGCATTAATAATTCTACATTTGGCACGTGCATAGAAGTGGCATGCACTGTGGAATAAAAGATTTAGGACTACACACCAAATGAAGGATAAAAGGAAATACTGAATAACTCCTTGTTCACTGAATGAGCTGGGGGATCTGTAGTACACAGTCCTTAATTAAATATGAATCAAGGCACATACATGAGGTAGCTAAATTAAGGTTTCAAGGGCAACCCCAAGCCCAGGTTTTCCTAACTCTGGAACATTACAGTTGCAGTATCAATCAGTTTTTTAACACATGTAATCTAAATATAAAACTAAGTTAGCAAACAGCTCGCATAACAATTCCAGGCACAGATCCTATATCCCTAACATAACTCCCACCCACCACCTAGCACACGACTGCTTTTTAGCTAAGATAACCAAACCTTGTTTAGTTTAGTTTACTTTGCAATTGCTAGGAATTTCAATCCCCTCTCAAAGCCAGAAATAATCCAGGATTCCTGGTTTCCAATAATCTACTGCTGAACTGGATATATTTGCATAAGTCACTGGAAAAATGTGCATCTAGTGGCTAATCTATACAGCAGATAGAACTTGCTATCATGGTTGAAGTAGAAAGGGATGGAGAGTCTCTTTCTAAAAGGTAAAGGTGCAAATCCTACACCTGATCTATGCAGGAGGATGGTATTATTGGCATGTGGCTCCCACAAAGAAGAGACATCTTTTAAATAGATACTGTATTCAAAATAATGCTAATTTGTTAGTTATAGGCAGACTCATCAAAATGTACACATTTCACATTTTAGTAATTTGTACTATATTTTTTGCTTGTAAGTGGTCAATATTTGCTGCAACTCTGTCATAGCTCTGAAATTAAGAGCCCTGCCAATGATTAGGGGTTCCTCTAGATAAATGCTCCAGTTCAGTTCCTGCAGTTAACCCAAACTATAACCTTTGCAGACACTGCATATATTAGCAGGTCTGAACATTGAAAAGCACATTTCATGCTGGCAGGTTAGGAGACTTAGAGTGTAACAAGAGGATCTGTCTGTGGAACACAGCTATTCTTGACTGTATCCAGTTTCTACTAGTCATAAGAGACTCCTACATGAAATTACGTAGAATAGGTGATGGCAGACTCCTTCACAGAGATTCCCTTTACATGATGGTTTATGTTGTTATAGGTAAACATGGGGGTTAATTTTCAATAGGTTTTTTGGACACTTTTAAAGAACAATAAAACATTATAAGCACAAAGCATTTACTGAGGCATATCATGGCCCCTCTCACTTTTTGGGAGGCTCATCCTTCAGGGGCAGCTCCACAGCTGGATAGGGCTGTGCGAAATGGGTATGTCTTGTTTCAATTTCGGATTTGTCTGTTTTGGAGGACAGTGATTTGTTTCAGTATTTTGGATCACTGTTCTGTTTTGATTCGGCTGAATCTGTTTCAAGGTTTCAACGCTGTTTTGGAGATTCAGCCATAGGCTATAATGGGGAATCACTAAAATGCCTATAACTTTGTCATTTCGTGCCTGATTTGGATGAAAATTGCAGGGATGGTAGCCCCTTCTGAGGCTATGAGCCTGCCAGATTTCAAGGAGATAGGTGCAGCAGTTTCTGGGAAACCGCACCTCAAACTGTTCAAAGCAAAACTCATGACACTTATGTGACTGTGTGTGTTAAGGTGAAGTGGGATGAAACCAGCAGGGATGGTAGCCTGTAACAGGGGGCCTTTCCAGTGCTGGTTAGATCTCTTCCTGCTCACCTGTTTCTGGGCCAACTGCCCACCCATCTCTTCTGCCATGCCTCGATGGAAAACTGATTCAGATGTTTCCCAGGTGGGAGGCTGCCCATTTAGGTGTCTTGGGGTTGACATCCATTCTGTAGCTCCATACCTCCCCTTACGCTGTGGTCCATGCCTCGCATACTGCATCCTTCACCCTCTCCAGCCGTGGTCCCCTCTCTGGGACCTTTGGTTCCCCCTTAGGCTCTGGCCCTGCCTTCAGGACAGTTGGATTCCCGAGCTTCTTATTCTGGGCAACCCTTGTGGTGGGCCCCTGGCCCTTTGACCCCGCTTTGGGTCCTGCGCCCAGCACGGACCAGTCGAGGGTACCTCTGATATCTTTTATTAGACCAACTGAATAGTTGGAGAAATATATGTTAGCAAGCTTTTGGGTTTAAAAACCCTTTGTCAGGCTGAAGAAGCATCTAGTTGGTGCGTGTGTGTGTTCTTCCTGGATGGAAGGTATAGTAAAGAAGCCAGAGGCTGGTATGCAATGCAGGCAAGAAAGCCAGTCAATGAAAATGTAAACTGAGGTGTCAGGGGGTGAGGCACAGGCTGGGAGGCGGGAAGGGGGATGTAGCAGGTAAAAGTGGAGAGGCACCTGGGGAGTCAGATGTCAGGCAGGTTGTAGCGTGTCATAAATCCAATGTCTATATTGAGTCCATGAATTTCTGTATGTAGGAGGCTGATGAAGTGCAGTTCATAGGCTCATCTGTGAAAAGTGGCTTGTAAATTCAAACAAGCACCGAAACTTGCACTGCATTCCAGCCTCTGGTTTCTTCACTATTTATTCCATCCAGGACGAACAGAGGACCTTCCCAGTGTTGGGGAGATCTCGGCCCACCCACCTGTTTCTGGGCCAACCGCCTGCCCCTCTTTCACCTGCCATGCCTTGATGGAAAACCGATTCAGATGTTTCCCAGGCAGGAGGCTGCCCATTTAGGCCCTTGATATCTAGGGGTGACATGCATCTGTTCTGCAGCTTCATACCTCCCCTAACACTGCAGCCCACGTCTCGCAGATGGCATCCCAGGCAACTAAGCTCACCTGGAGCCTCACCATTCCACTGCAACCAGCAAGCCTCAGGCCTCTCAAAGATTTTACAGGTCTGGGCTTTCCCTAGCCAGGATTGTGTGTGCATGTGCTGGCTGGAAGTTATAAGGTGCCTCCCTACCCGCCTTTCACTAGGGAGGTTTGTGGTCCTGGCATTTCTTGGGGGCTGCAGCACCATCGGCAATCCTACCAGGCCTCCCAACCCTGGCATGGTGCAGTTTTAGATCATGCCCAGGACCTGGGGCCTCCTCCTTCCCCGTAGCCCCAGCCCATACCTCCAAGCTCGTCCTGGCACGGGAGCTTAGCAGAGAGATGTTCTTCCCCTGCTGGTTCATGATACAGTGAGTGCCACCTCCAGCTCTGAGAGCAGGGCATTAAATGGTTTTAAAAAAATAAATAAAAAAAAGGAAATGGGTGCGGACAGAGTGAGGAGGGTGGCACTTACTCCATCTGCATGTGGAACTTGGGGAACCCCAACAGCAGGAGGTTCACCTTCAGGAATACCAGCTGCTCCACCAAACCAGGATCCAAACAGGTGCGGTGGGGTGTCACAACATCCCCAGCAATGTTGAACGCCCTCTCACTCGGAACACTGGTCGGGGGACAGGACAGGTGTTCCCGGGCATCCATGGCCAGATGCTGCCACATCTGGCTGTGGCTTGTCCAGTAGGCCAAGGGGTTGCAGAGCAGTGGCTCCACGTCCTCGGTGAGATAGGCAGCCACCGAGGCCTCGGTGTTACCTGCCTGATGCTGGGGCCTGGTGCCTCTGGACCCCAACATGGAAGCCATGCCCTTGGCCCACATTGGCAGAGCCTGTGGTAGGAGAAAATGGCTGGTGGATGGAGTGCTGGCATGGGAAAGTGGATCTCCCTCTGCCATGTCTCCAAGCCTCTGCCCTTCTGCCTCCCTGGCCCTGTTCACCAGCACCTCCATCTAGTGATCCAAGGTTTTGCTGCCACAGATGCTCCCCTTCACCCTCGGGTCACAAATGCCTGCCAGCACATGGATTGTACCAGATCGCAATGGATCCAGCCGTTTCTTGATGCCTTCCTTCAGTTGCTTCACCAGTGCCTGCACCTGTGGCGACAGTAGCTTGCCCCAGCCAGTAACATCGATCCCTTGGAACTTCTCCATTTAGTTCTGAAGTTCCCTCACTATGAGTATCACCTGGCTAAGGAGAGCATCACTAGTGCTGAGGCTCTCAGTGGCCTCAAGGAATGGCTTGAGGACCACCAAGATCTGGGAGATGTTATCCCACCCTGTTGCTTTGTTAAGTGGGGCACTGATCCCAATCTCCCCAAGCAAGGCCATCTCATGGATAGCCTTCTGTTGCTCCACCAGCCTTTCAAGCATCATCTATGTGGAATTCCATCAAGTCTCCATATCCAGCATGATTTTGTGCTGTGGGATGCTTAGCTCTGCCTGTTTGTCCTACAGCATCTTGCCCCACTTGATGCTCCAGCAGAAGTAGCCCACCACCTTCCTGCATTTTGAAATGAGCTGGCTGGTCGTGGTAGTGACAGCACTGTCACCAGCAGCCCTGTCCCCTCCAAGGCGTCCCTGACTATGAAGTGGAACATCATCAGACTTGCATTTCTAAGGATGTGTATGATACGATACAGGCACTAGTAACAGCTCTAAAAGCAGGTGGAGTCTACAGTAAGACCAGGTAGCCCTGTAGCTGAAGTACAAAGAGTTTGTTGGTCGTGGTCCTTTACAGTCCTAATGGCCAGGTCTTGCATACTTTTATCTTTCTGAAAGAGAGTTTAAAATAAAGATCCATTTTTTCCCTTACACCTAAAGTAAACCAGAGTGTTAGGAGCATCATGACTTCGCTCATTTCTGCTGGAGACTCTAACCTGGCTATCATGCCCCTTGGCAGGAGTCGACAACCTATAGCCTGCAGGTCAGATCTAGCCCATTAATTTAATGGATCTGGCCCAAAGAGGCTCAGAAAATCAGAAGCTGGCTCCAGCCACAGCAATGGAGGAGTCCTATCACCTGCCGCATTCACTATATTCTCTGCTGCAGCAGGAGTAGCATCCTTAGGGTCCTAATGCCTGCCTTTTGCTAGCTAATTTCTCTGCAGCATTTGCTGATTGCTGTGGGCTGGAGGGGTGTGGCTCGCAGTGGGGGCTGGTGGTAGAAAAAGGCTGCTTGTTCTACAATTTATAGAATACTCTTAAATTTTGGGGAGCTACGGCTTGTTCATGACCATTAACTGATAGAGGAGGATTCATGCTAGATACTGGACACAGAGATACTCCCACCGTTCTGTTTTACCACTCTGCTGTATGTAAGTTTTAAAGCAAGGGCACTGAGCTCAAAAAACTCCTAGGCCAGATGCAGATGTGCAGGCACGTGTGGTCTGTGGTGCTGGAGCCCTCTTTGCAATGCCACAAACTGCATGCGTTTCGTTAAACCGTGTGTGGCATGCAGCACTGGGGCAAAATTTGCTACAGGATTTCCTAGTAGCAAAAAACCCAAACAAACAAACAAAAAACCCTGAAGAAAAAGCAGTGCAAATCATGCTGAACTGGCATGTACCAGGATAAATAAGGAGATGGGGGAGCAAGCAGCTCAGGGTGCCTGGGTGGCAGGGTCAATGGTTCACTAGAGCGCAGTGTGCCTTGAGATGGGGGAGCAGGCCGTTAACTGAGGCACGTGGAGCCCCCATGCTGAGGCACACTGTTCCCCAGCCTGCATGTGAGTGGCTGGCTGGGACACGAGGTGCCTCAGAGCAGGGGCTCTGCGGCATGCAGATATGGGGAAGCCTGCTCCCCCATCTTCACTCCCTGGCTGGCTGGGGCACAGAGTGCCTCAGTGTGGGAGATGCCCGCCAGCTAGCCCCACACTGAAGCATCCTGTGCCCCAGCCAGCTCCCTCCCCTACCCCCACAGCATGTGGAGCAGCAGGATGTGTCTCACTGCAAAGTGCATGGGCAAGGGTATGCATTCTGGCACAAAACTGCGCTGCTATTATTTGTGGTGCAAATGCATGTCCCCGGTCATGTGTACATGGCCCTAGAGTTTTTTCAATAGCCTCTTTTTGCTTTTTGGTAAGAAGGATACCTAAAAAAAGGCCTAGGGCTGGGTGGCAAAGGCTAGAATCCATCCACAAGACATGATATTTCATTCCTTGTTCTCCACAGAAAAGGATCAATGCTGAGCTGATTTGCCTAAAAATGGCCATATTACTTTATCCACACTAGCTTTGCTTTCTAAGCAGCAACCTTGATGCAGGACATTTACAGCACCCCCCCCCCCCCCCCCCCCCCATGGCCACAAAAAAAATATAACATAGCAACCACCCATAATAAATTCAATTTACAATGTACATATTAATATTGAACAAAAAATAAATACATTTTGGTGGCAGATATATTTAGAAGATTAATTATATGACAAAATAAGGTCTTCTGTGCTTAGGCTCAACATCTATGGAATCTTTATTTGGAGGTTCCCCTCATTCACTGTGGCACTATTGTATATCTATTGTTTCCTCTGGGTGCTTGTACATGTGATGGTTGTCATAATGTACACATAACAAAAATGTAATTTGTGTGGCTTAATGGCATCACACATTATATGTGCGCAAGTTTTGGGGGGTTTAAATGATTTTGCATCATTTCAAACTAAACTACATCTGGGTGGAGTTTACTTTGCATTGTTGCAAAGTGCTATGATGCCCGTGGAGACCACCTTCCCTCTCTCTTATGGAGGCCATCTGTGGCCAGAGGGAGAGCTGCCAGCAGGCCAAGTAGCCCCTGTGCTTCGAGGAGCCCAGGTCCTTCCCTCTGCAGCAGCAGCACCCCCCAGGGACATCCAGGTGGGCTGCTAGCAGGCTGGTGCTGCCCCAGCTCAGAGGCAGCACCTGGGTGGATCCAACTGTTCCCTGAGCCCGCTGGGGCTTCCAGTGCCCTGTGCACTGTCCTCACCATCTTCCTACTCCCTGGGACTGCCCAGAAACAGGCTGGCTTGCCTGCCCCTGGGGCAGTGCAGGGAGGCAGCAGGAGGACATCTGGGTGTACTGGCAGCCAAAGCAGCAGGGATGGTGCACAGGGCCCTGGAAGCCTGGGCAGGTTTGGGGAAATGCAGGTTTGGCAGTCTTCCAGAGCCCCTTGCATCATCCCTGCTGCTGTCTCTGGCCTCCAGCACACCCAGCTGCCTACCTGCCACCTCCCCATGCTGCCCCAGAAGCAAGCCAGACCATTCCTGGGCAGTCCCAGGTGGTGGGGACAGTGCACAGTGTGCTGGAAGCCCCGGCTGGCTCGGGGAACAAATGGATCTGCCAGGTGCTGCCTCCGAGCTGGCCCAGCACCTGCCCGCTAGTAGCCCACCTGGGTGGTCCTGAGGGGGTGCCACCACAGTGGAGAGAAGGACCAGGGCCCCATGCAGCTCAGGGGCTGCTTGACCCGCCAGCAGCTTGCCCCCGGCCCTGGAAGAGGTTGGCAAAAAAGGATCGGGTCCCTTGCCTCTTCTGCCCACCAGCAGCTTGCCCCCCAGCTGTAAGCAGACTACTGCTCTGACAAAAAAAACAACCCCACCCCTCCCCCAAAACAAACAAAAAAGTATCAGGCTCCTTGCTGTAACGTTATGGGAAAATTGAGGTAGCAGGTTTCAATAAAACCCACTGTTTCAATTTAGGGGCATAAAATAAGACCTTGGGGATTAAACCCCTGTCATGTGTACAAGCACACTCTCTCTGCTTATTTCTTTTTTGGCTCTGTAGGAAAGAAGAATGGTTTGAAGCAGGCTCCCCTTTCAATAAGGAATAGGGGCACAGTGTGATCCAGTGGGCTTCCAAGCAGGTAGTACTGTGGACATCAAAGAGTAGCCATCGGGTAATGGCCATCCACAGATCTAAAAAGTTCCAGTGTTGGCTCCTGCTCATAAGCATTCAACCTGATCATCTCCTGGTTTACAAGCATCAATGTAATGGTGAACAAAGACATTAATCAAAATAGATCTACACACCACAAAGATGGAGGCAGTTCTGTCATCAGTGCTGTTCCATTAGACGATCTGCCATTGTACAGATTGGTGAAGTACCCACACTAATAGCTGACTACTCAGAGATGACGATCAGCTAACAAGTGTTTCATGCCCACTCAGCCAGTGGCTGCGGATGCTCATGCAAGTGAACATCTTTCCAACCTGCTGATTCCAGAGAAAACACAGCTCTTACATTCTAGGAGTTATTTACACATCGACATGGGCTACTTAAGGGTTGATCTTTTCAGCTTTTATGTGCAGCTGAAATATATTTTTTTTTATGAGTAGATATGAAATTAGATTCCTAGTCCTATTTTTCCTAAATCTTCCTTAATAAATTGTTCACTACAGGCTCTTTACTAAAAAGATTATTTCAGAGATTCTGCAATGGACAGTTATACTGTGTCCCCTGTTTCTGGACCAGCAAGGCAAAAAAAATCAAGGCACTAAGACTCTTTAATAAGGTAAACAGGCTACAATTCATACTGTTCATGTCTGGCCTGTATTAATATTCATACAGCATTTACTCACTAGAACTTCCCAAAAAGTTGTCACAGCATGTTCTGGGCACATGGCAGTCTTTTCTTTGACTGTTCTAAAATCCTAGTAAGTAAATTAGAAGGGATATTCCCCATATGGTACAGAAAGGACCAGTTTCCCCCAAGAATGGAATTTAGATTTTTCCTCAAGCAAAGCAATGAACCACTCATTCAGATTTAGTACGCTGTAAACTTCTGGCAAAAAAGTTAAACTGATTTGACATAATGCTGAAATGGATTTGTTCTGCATTGAACACAGGTGCATTTAAATATGTTATTTGGATGTGGGGCACTAAATATCCTATTTACGCTGAGTGAGTTGAAGCTAGTTGCTGAGCAAGTCAACAGCTGCTGGAAGTGTCCCCAGCTGTGCTATTATTTCTCTTTGCCATATTGAAGGAAGCCCTGGCTGCTTGTAAAAGAGTTTTCATTGCATGCTTCTGGGAAGTTTTGATTTCTTGAGAAGTGCTCTATTACCTTAACAACAAAAAAGTTTCCAGACTGTCAAGTACATCCTTGAGCAGATAGTTATCTCCATGAGATATGGAGGATTCCTTGCCTCTTGCAGTCAGAAGAGCTCAAGCTATATTTCAGTAACTCAGTATAATGAACTTGAGCACCTCTGATTGGAGATGCTTGCACTTAAAAGGTGTTAAAACCATGTAGCACATGTAATTTTCAAGAGATTCTGAAGCCTCCTTGGTATTTTAGTGTCCTGTGTGGCTTTTGCTTTTTAGTTGGAACATCACAAGATGGTACTTTCATTATTTCTCATGCTTCCTTTAAAAAAAAAAAACAAAAAAAAACACAACAACAAAACAAACAAACAAAAAAAACCAACCAAACAAAAAACTGAAATAATATTAGCATTCCTCTCTCTCCAAAATATGTTGTAAAAGCAAGTCTGAGCATCTTAATCAGCGAGCAATAGGTCAGACTTTCTTTACAATGCAACTATTACAAGAGCTCTACATTACAGGTAATAAAGTATTGCAGACCGGATGGCTCATTTGGGATTGACAAGAACAATACTGTTTCCTCTTGACACAATGACATGCACCATTAACTGTGTACATCATAGTTCTCGTAATTCATGGGTTGTTGAACCAAATCATTGACTTTTAGTTGGAATTGAGTGCCTTGCTAGTATGCCTATCAGGAAGATGCTGTGCTTTACAAATACGTGTGCATCTCTTCATTTTATTACACCAGTTCAACACATTCAGTAAGAACCATCTGTCTTTTCCAGCAGAGGTCCAAGCTGTTCAGATATCTTGCGGGAAACTGGGAGCGACACCACAGCAGAATATTTGGGATTGGTAAAAGGAGGTCTTGACAGATGGACAATTCTTTCAGAAAAATCAGTTCTCCTTGAAGGTAAAATTACAGGACATCAATACTATAGGAGCATTCCATCCTTAAAAGTTATTAACTCCAAGGGTATTTATGTTTTTGCTGAACAGAAAAGCTGCATCAGTCAAGCTTTAGCGTAGTGGCTGGCAACCTTTTCAAGTTGCAGACTGGAACCTAGCTTAGGTCAGTGGTGGACGCTAAGACTCAGCAGCTGCCCCCACTTGTTCCTGTGGCAGCACAGGGAGAGCAAATGCTGCTGCTGCTGAAGTCCCATATCTGTGGTCCAGGTCAAATGGTTCCATAGGCAACCCTGGGTTGCTGGCTCCTATTCTAGGCCACTGAAACCACAAAAATATAGCACTCTTACAGACTGAGACAACAGTAACAGGTAATGATTTTGTCTTTAGCTACAGGAAGACTTAGGTGAAATGCTCAGAAGTTCAGACAACAGATACAAGTTAGACAAACAACAAGAAATATAATTAAATAAAATCCAACAGCACAGAGAATCCTCAAATCCTGTTGACTTTCTAGAGGAAGTTACAGAGCCCAACTACAGTGAACCTAGTATTTGGCACGGGACTCAATATTTAAAACAATGCAAATGTAGTACCGTTGAAAATGGGTAACTTGGTAGCATTGGCTTATAACAATATTCCTTTCAGCTCTAGCTTGCCAGGATTCTTCATCTCTTCTCCTGAACAAGTTAAGCACCCACTCAATATATTTATTTGATGTTTTCAGGTGACTGCAAATTACTGCATCTCCAACCACTGAACAAGGGAATAATGCAAAAGTTATAGACTGCCATCTTCTCCACGGCTCAGATTTCTGTAACCATCCCTGGCCTCTGCTAAGGTCCTTCTGCTAGCCGTTTTATTCTTCCCATGCCATTTTAATACCTTGACCCTATTTTTCAGAGCAATTAATCTATCAAATCCCAGCTGCAAAGACTGATAGCTGTGTTTCTCAGGGACACTGCAGATCATAAAGCATAGGAGGAATGGGGACAAGACACCTTCTGTTGCAGAGCTTCAGATACAAGCAAATGTCCACAGAAGACCAGGTACATCTGAAGTCTCACCATCTTTATTAAATATAGTCAAAAGGTTCTCTGACAGAAGTAGTCAATTTTCTGAAGGCACTTTTCAGTATAAATGAATCACAATTCAAATCACCTTTGTCCCTCAAAATCTTAAACTCTGCTACTCCATTTACTTCTAAATAAAAAAGTTACTCCAACAAGAGTTTTGACCCCATAAATGCCTAACACTCCCTCAATCCACTATGGACTCTGGTATGGCTATTGATTAAAATCAGGACGTTAGCATTTTTTCCTGCCTGTGCCACTGCCTGAATGGAAGTGAATCCCTTAACCATCATGAACTGATCAATTTGCAAATGGCTATAGGGTTTTACGTTCTGGCATATCACAGGGTACAATCAAGAAGTTAATTATGACTGTGAATGCAAGAGAAACAGGCATGAATACACTGAGAATTCCCACTTTATCATAAATTTTTTTTAAGTTAAATTTTTTCTTTGAACCATTTAGCATGGCAGTTTTTGACAACAAAATATTAAGTTGGAAAAACAATTTGTGGTAATTTCTGCATTCCTTTGGAAAAGTTTTTCCACCTTGAAGAAAGAACGCCCCACCCTGCCAGAAAGAGTCCATATTCACTAAAACCTGAATTCAGGAACCTTATTAAGGTTAGACGATTAATAGCAAAATCCAAATTTTGACCGTCCCAACTATTTTCATTCTTGTTTTTGCTTTAACTCTCATTCAGATTGTTCCAATTGCACAGTAACTCCTTTTTCATCACAGTTATTACAAGAGGTTTTTAAAAGATGGCTTACCTTTTCAGCAGACTGTTCAATGGATGTCTCTACTTGCTTACTGGAAGGGCCTGGAGTAGAGTTAGCAGTTCTTGAAGGTTGAAGAGCAACAGTCTGAGTGTTGGTTATAGATTGAGAGGATCCAGACCTTTCGTTTTGATTTGACTCATTCAATCTGCTATCTCTTTCCCCAGCAATTAAATTTCTGATTTTACGCAGTTGCTCAATTGAAGCTTCCTTAGGGAAAATGAGATGAGTTTCTCCCTGAAATGCAAAAGCTTAGAAAAGTTAATTATATATTTAATATATGCAAATTAAACTATTCAGTTTAACCTCTTCTCCACTGGCCTTGCTGCAGATAGAGGTTCTAAAAGCATATTTCAGTTTCCTTTTTGTTCTAAGAAGGGCAAGGGCCACATGGTTTTATTTTTAATTTAGTTGTTCCAGGAGTAACTATAGTTGGCATCACCTCCAAACAAGGTCCTGTGATATTCGTATTTACTCAAATCCAAGATGAGGTTTTTTTCTCTCAATCACCATGGGGAAAAAGCAGCCTCAGATTCAAGCACTGACAGGGCAAATGGTAGCTCAGCTGTGGCTTTGACCCTGAATTTGAGGTTGAAGCCAAAACTGAGCCACTGTCTCTCCTGGGCTGGGTGGCTCATGCACTGTGGGATGGGACTCCCAATAAGGGAAGACCGTACAGGGGATGGCAGGCATGGGGGACACTTGCAGAGTATGGCTTGGGGAGTGGGGAAAAACTACAATGCCTTCCCCTGCTCCTGTTCACCCCCTTTTATCTTCAGCTCCAGCTGGACTCCTACCCCAACCTGGCTCTCAGGCTGGGGCTGCTACTGAGTGCCCTGAAGACAGAGCAGAGAAGGTAAGCAGCAGCGTGGGGAAGGCAAAGCACAGGGGTCTGGCCCCTCACCTCCTGCCACTGTTTTCCCCTCCACAGGGGATGAATTTAAGATGACCCCCCAATAATTATATTCTATACATAGAAAATGATAATGATTGTATAATTTTCCATGTTTAGAATCTAAATTATTGGGGGATTGCCTTCAATTCAAATTGGATTTGGGTAAACACGGTAGTTGCATAATGGAGTGGCTGGTAGGGAAACTGCCAAACTTGGAAGAAAATTCTGCAGTACATTAATTACTATGATACTACATGGAGCATGCAGAGTCAGGAAAAGAAGCATCTTCACTTTTGGGTGGGAAGTGGGAATGTAACTCAGGAATTATTCCCTCCTACCTGAGAGATAGTCAGTCTAACAAACAGCACAAAAATAAACCAGACATTTCAGATTGCTGCGAGGGAGATACCCGTGACCTGCCTTCATTTCTAGCAGAAAAATCTCAAAACTCCAACCTGTACTAAACAAACAGGTGGTTTATTTTGTAACACAAGTCCCTCCTAACAATGGTGCTTATTTATCTACACCAGGGGTGCCAAAATCTGGCCTGGTCCATGGGGCCAGATTGGGCCCATGGACCCTTCTGTTCCCTACCCCATTGCCTTCTAGATCCAGTGCACATGGGGGCCTCCCTCATCCCTGTCCAGGACCATGCTGCATATAGTGTCCATCCCGGACTGATGCGAGGTGCCCCTGTGTGTAGCATAGGTCTCAGACTGGTTGGAAAGGGTGCAGTGTGCAGCGTGGGTCCCAGGACCCACAATGGCCACTCTGGACCAGGCAGGGAGGGGGGGGGCACATATATGGCAGAGATCCCAGAGCAGGAACCAGATACAATGTGCATCCCAGGCCCTGTGTGCAGTGCTGGTTTGGTGGCTTGTGGGTCAGCTCAGTCTTAGGGGCAGCACCAGGGCCCAGATGAGGGGGCTCCATGGGCCGCATCCAGCCCACAGGCCACCCTGAACCTCCCTGTGGAATTAGCTCTAACAACCTGAAAGACCACTTTATTTCTGCAATCATAATCTTTTTCCCAGATCCCTTCCACCAGAACAGTTGTACTGGCTGGCTAAGAGGGGGAGGGCCTCATGACAACAGGAAGCAGAACAGTTGCACCTGAACAAGAGAATGAGCTGAATCTCAAAAGGGATAAGCCTGACGAAGAACTAAGCAAATTCAACATGAAAGACAAAATGTGTATTTTTCAGATGACCTTTCCATCAACTATTGCACATAAAAATTAATAAAGCCATTTCTAATGCAAGAAACTGGGAGGAACAGACACTATGGGGAGAGAGACCATATTAATAGACAATGGGCAAAAAACTGGTTTTTTGACTGCAACAGGGCTAGGATTTCACTCAAGAGTTTTCAACAACACAAGGACAACAGTTTCTGATAAAGCCTCACCTATTAACTTGCATCATTTATCTGCTATTGGGCAGTAGATATTTGTGGAAAGGATAAGAAAGTGAAAACATTAAGGGAAAAAAGAGCTACCTAAACTAGCCAAAAAGTGGAATCTAAGGTCTTGTAACTACAAAGAAAGTCTGGACCTAAAGTGGCACTAGAAGAACACACATTTATTATACAGTGAATGAAAACTGCTGCAATTACAAAATACTGAATGAAACAGAAGGCAAACTGTCAGCATTCACTCACCTCTTCAAATCCCATTTCAAACAAACATTCAACTGCTCCTCTGACAGGTAGCAATCTAGTAGAAAATGCTGGATTTCCAATCCGAATTGACCTATATTTTTCTTCATTTGGGTGGCTGATAGGATTTGAGAGAGAGAGAGAGAGAGAGAGAGAGATTTTATAATTACATTAACACAAGTAAGCCTCCAGCCAGAGTGGGGAACCCTTTAGTAACCTTTCACTGTTATTAAAAGGTGAGAGTAATTTTAAGAAACTTTGGCCTATTTAAGTGGTGCAACACATTTACCCTTACACTATTAATTCATATATTTATATGTATAACTTTCAACCAGGAATAGTGGCATGCTCATTTAGTACCAACTTAAAATTCATGCATATACTTGAAGTCTATGAAGTTCAGATCTGTGTCAGTTTAAATCAAGATCAAGACCTGGCCAACTTTACACACAAACACTGCATGTATGGCATGTGTCCTACATAAACACATAATATACATGATCAGAATTGATTGTAAAAGTTTTCTTAGGTAGAAATGAAAATTCATATTTCACAGGAGAGCTGAAGGTGAGGTAAAATCTCCTGTTTGGAATAGTTCACTTTGTCCAGGTTAGGCACAGAAGGGGGGGGTGGGAAAAGACTCTCGGCCTTTCTCTGCACCCAACCTGGACAAAACGAACTATTCCAAACAGGAGATTTTACCTCACCTTCAGCTCTCCTGTGAAATATGAATTTTCATGTCTACCTAGGAAAACTTACAAGCTCTGCTCTCTCCTATGCCTGATGAAGGGCAAGCATGCACAAAAGCTTGCAAATAAATAAACTGATTTGTTTGCAAATATCTAGTTGGTCTAATAAAAGATATCACTTCTTCCACGAGTTTTCATTCCTTTTGGCAGATGTGAGAAACTTGACAGTAGAAGTCATTTGCCCGTTTTTCTTTGAGGTGAGCAGAGAAAGAAGCAAAAGGGAAGAGATAAACTGGACCTTTTTAGATGTTCTTTTTAAACAACAATTCAAAGAGTTAAACATGAAAACAAGGTGACAAGAAGTACCTACCCCGAGTGAGTGGCCAACCCAAAGGGACTGTGGTGTACGAAATGCACAGGCTGCCCTAAGGAGGGTAGCAATGTACCGCTGTGCATGATGTATCCAGATGCGGGGATGATGGGCAAGATACCAGGGGCTGAACACCTGGAAGGGGGCCCGGGGCCCGGCCGGGGCTGGCAGCGCCCTAGGTACAGCGCCCAGGCAGCGATGGCCCTCGAGGTGAGACCCGGCACGGGGACAGCCCTGCGCGCTGCCACCAGCGCTTTCCTAAAGCTGATCAGATCCCGCCCGCCCGCTAGCTGCGAGTCACAAACTTCCTGCCCGGCGCCGCTCTGTTTGGCGGGCCCGCCCGCCCGAGCCACTGACCTGATGATGTTATCCGCGTAGGTGAGCAGCAGCCGCGAGGCCTCCAGGAAAGCTTCTCGGGCGTTCTGGCAGAGCTCGCTCACGGCTTGGGAGGACGGTGGCGAGGATTGGCCCACTACGGCCGCCATCGTTCTTCAGTCGGGTGCCTGGTGCTTTCCTCCCCTTACCCGCGAGCAGACGCTTTTTAACACGCGCCCGCCCGCCCCAAATCCGGAAGGCTCCGAAGCAGTCGCTGGCACAGCGAAGGTGATGCGGGCGGGCGCGTTTTGTCTCAGGAACTTTATTGACCTGATGCAGGCGGACTCCGGGGCTGCCGCTTCTCCCTTCCTGGTCTGTGCCAGCGGGGGAGGAGCTACTGCTGCCGCTGGGGACACAGGGGACGGTTCTGTCATACGGCACGGGCCGAGTTTAGCCAGGTCGATACTATTGAGCATGCGCAGTAGTAACCGCGAAGCCGCTGCCCTCAGCACTTGTTCCCGGAACCGGGGTTGAGGATTAAAGGGCCAGGCTCCATTTTTTTTCGCCCAGCCTGGGGCTGCAGCTGGTGCCAGAGCACACCCTTCCCTACTGCCTTGGTGGGGAGGAGGCCTGGGGAAATGACAGGTCCAGAGTTGCTTGGATGAGGCAAGTGGGTGAATGATTTCAGGTGTATGAATTTTCATTTCTACCTAGGAGAACTTTTACGATCTTTGCAGTCTCTCCTATGCCTGATGAAGGGTGCCCAAAAGCTTGCAAATAAAGGATTTTTTTTTTTCCAAACATCTAGTTGGTCCAATAAAAGATATCACCTCTGCCACAAATTTTGCTTGCTAGTATTAGGCTACACCAGGAAGCTGGGGACTGGGCCTCTTCCCAGCCATTCTGCATTCTCATCCTGCCCCAGGCTGCACGTCCGGGGCCTTTACAAATCGGGGGCAACAGCACTGCAATAGCATGGGTATTGTTAAAGGTAAGGAGCGGGTTGTCATAGGTTGGCCTGTGTTGCTCTAGCCAAATTACCGAGAGCTTTAGTCGGGCCTCCGTTGCCTTCAGCGACATCAGACTGACCATCCCTAGTTATGTCAGGGAGGTCACCTGCAGTAGGGAAATCTGTTGTTAACACAAGGTATGTGTCTGATCATGTGTTCGAGAAAAGGCGTTCAAGAAATATACACGGGTATAGGTTGTAGTCATGTTGGTCAAAGGACATAGGAAGGCAAGGTTCTTTGGGTGAATCTGATATCGTTTATTAGACCAACTAATAAAAGATTCACCCAAAGAACCTTGTCTTCAAGAAATATAAGCATTCAAGAAAAGGCTAACAGCAAAATAACTTTTTTCCCCCTCAATAATAAGGTGACAACATGGCTACTTGCAGAGGGTAGGCTGGCCAACTAGGCCACTAATTAGCTGGCACAGAAAATGGATCTCAAAAAAAAAAATTACATCAGTGCCTGTGGATTTAAGTGCCTAGCTGTTGGCTTGGGCAACTTGCTTAAAGCGACACAGTGAATTAATGGTAGATACAAGTGAAACTTGTCCTGTGCCCTATGTAAACAAGATCTTCTCAGGGCATATGAAAAATAGGAAACACTTATTCTCCACTTATGTTTATGTGTATTGATAATCATAGAAGCACCCTCAAAGCTAACTGTTGAGCTATAGGGTGAAAAAACCCAGTTGAGTAGAAGCAGTTTAATGGCCAAATTTAATGACAATTGTATGCGAGAGGCAAGGATTTATTAGGGTGATGCTGTCTTTAATTGGACCAACTACGTGATTGGGATACAGTTAGACAAGCTTTTGAATGCAAGGCATTCTTCCCTGGATCTGACAAATGTAGTCATTTTTTTCTTTCAGTGCTCTCGTAAGGATACAGAAGATATTTAAGGGCACAAAAGATATTTCTCTTCTTATCCAGATTAGAAATACGTAAGCTGAAATATAATTCAAACGTATGCTCCAGTTGCACCATAGCATATTATGGTATCACAACCAGCATCTCCATAGTTGCATTTTTTTCACATAAAACAAGGATTCAATCTTTGTTTTGTAGGAAGAATATAGTGCCTTTTCCCCGAAGTTTGCAGCAATTTTTTGTGAGAAAACGGAATTTTCTGAGAATTTTCAATGTAACCCATTGATTTTAATTAAAACATTGATTAGAAACTCCTAATGCACTTACCTTGGTGAGTCTCATCCCTATTTTTTACTGTTTTTATACCTATAAATGTGCTTTATGCTCCTGATATTCAGGTAGGCTGAGCACCTGTTGCTTCACTTGACTTCACGTGGAGTCAGAGACACTCAGCACTGAAAATTAGACACTCGGGTATGTAATATGTAAGATGAAGGTGTTTCTGTTCTGTTGTACCTACTTGGTATGGTCTTGCTTTCTTTCTTTTTACAGCAAGGTTGAAGCTGTACTTGCTTTTCTGATACATTACCATCCTATAAAGCCTTGCACTTCTCTTACAAACTGAAAATATATATTTTTTTGCATTTTACCTAAAACGAATCTTAGCAATTTTTACCATGCTAGGACAGATTTTTCCTGTTTTATAACAATTATATAAACTATGCAACCATACTAACTCCTCCCCAGTAATTCTCATTGTTGCTTCCCACTAAGAAATATGGCTAATACCAGTGCTTCATCTAATGTTTACTTCTATTTGTGCTTTCATACAACACCTTAGGTAGTTTATGACTTCATCTATGTTAATCTTTGATGATATTTTTACTTTTGTGCATGAGAATTCAATTGACTACTTGAGCTGTGGTTTTAGATCCTCTTGTGGTCAAGATAACCATAAAATATGGTCACTTTGCAAACAGTTACTGAAAAGTCTCCACACACAGCATGCCTGACAATTAAATGTATTCACTTCTATGGAAGGCAGCTTGGATTGATTTAAATTAAATTTAAAGTAATTAATATTCCTAAGTTTAATCAACAAGCAGGGACCTTTGTTTTAAATAATCAAAGTTAATTTGATTTAGTATTTGTAACTTTTAATTGTTTTCTTAAGAAGGACCGATTGCCATTGCTTGGTAATAGAAGTGCACTGATACATTGGTCCGATATCAGATTGGTACTGACATAAAGAAAATTGGCTGTTCTGTATTGAAAATTGGCCTGATGGGGCCGATAATTTGGCCAATAAGTTCCCGTGCTCCATGCAGCCTCAGTACAGCACTCAGGCAGCAAGGAGCGGAGCCTAGCAGTGTGGAGAACTGCCTCCAGCTGGTAAGTCCATTGTGGTGGAAGGGGAATGAGGGGGGCAGATCAATGCCCCCCACGGTGAGGGACCGGGCAGGGGCAGGTGCTGCCCAACCGAGATGGGGTGGGCATGGGATGGAGCCGTGTCTCGTGGAGGAGGATGGCTCCTGCCACTGCTTGCACCCTGGGAGGGCACGGGGGAGGTGTGTACCCCCAGATCTGAGGGCTGCAGCTGGAGCTGCATGGGGTTCTTCTTGTTGGGGGCTGGGCTTGGAGCGGGCACTGGGAGGTGGCTTTAATTTAATTGCAGCTGCACTCCCAGCGCCACAGCCACAACCGGCCCAGTGCAGCCCCAGCTCTTCCCGGCATGTGGATGGAGTCTGAAATTTGGGGTGGCTGCACCTGCCTCCCAGTGCTGCTGGGGCCTGCTCCAAGTCCATCTCCCACTGAGAGCCCTGCGCAGCTCTGGCTCCAGTCTGCAGCTGCAGCCTGCCCCACCTCACCCCGTGCAGATCTGGGGGCACATGCCCCTCGTGCCCTCCTGGGGTGCAAGCAGTGGTGGGAGCCGCCCCCCCACAAGCTGCAGCTCTATCCCATGCCTTCCCTGCCCCAGCCCCTGCCCCCTCCCTCACTGCAGGGGGGCATTGATTTACCCCCTCCCCTTCCACCACAACGGTCTTACAGGCTGGAGGCAGCTGTATCGGAAATCAGGTCAGTATCGGCCAATATGCCTCCTTAAATATCAGGTATCTACATTGGCCCCAAAAACCTCTATCAGTGCACTCCTACTTGATAACCATTACAAGTTGTTGCTTTAAAAATGAAAATACCATTAACGCCTACATACTAAACCAACAATTTTTTTTATGCTGGTGTGGAAAAAAAAAAGAGACAGATAATACATATCTCTAAGCTAGGGTGACTTCACTCAGTCTTGTGGAGAATTGCCTTTAAAAGAACTGGAGGGGAAACTAATGTTACAAGTTACACTAGTTTGGGTTTCATTTGTTTCTTCCATCTTGGTGTTGCTGTTTTGTTAAAAGCAAATGAGCCATCCATTGTTCCCAGCTCTGATGATAATAGCTACCTACTGTATGCAGTAGCCCTGGAGATAGCTGATGTAAATTACACTGCAGTATGTGCTGCCGGTCCAGGACCTAAATTTAGTACTTTTTGCTAACCAGAAGGATGTTATAGTAATACATATTTATTTAAGCAGTAATATAGCATGAAACATGCTTATTCTGAACCACATTTTTTGCATTTTTTGACTATTTTTATTAGATTATTTGCTGTTTAGATGGAAATTGAGAATAAATTCAAAAGCAGAGTTGAAGCATTTAAAATATATATTTTAATGGATTATAAGTTCCTAAAATGTGTTGGATACATAAACTTACTTTTAAATATGTTTTTCAAGTAATTTACTAAATAGAGACAGTATTATCTATGATTAGGGAATTGAACCAAGAGTTACTTTTTACCATGGTTTTCAGGGTTTTAGAACTAATAGTTCTCATTCTGTCATGTGCCATTTTTATTAACCATATATAGTGGAAGAAGGAAATATGCTTTTCTCCTCATTCAAATCATAATCAGCTTCTCTGTTTTGAATGACTTAGACATGGAATTTAATGTAATTCCATTAACTGAAATAAAGAGCTGTATCTGTAGAAGAGGCTGCTGCCCCCTCCAGAAGTGGTTCAGTGCTATTGAAAAAAAAAATCTGGTTCTATTTTCTTAGCCAGAGACTTCTGTTAGTTTTGTGGTTTAATTTTCTGCTTTGTGTTTTTCATTCAACTTAAAAATAATGAAGTATAGCAAGTTTATATCTTAACATTGGTTATTACAATTTCTGTAAGTATGTTTACTTACAGAGAGAAATAATTTAAGTCAAATCCATTTTTTTAAAATTATTTTTTAAATTGTATAACCTGATAAAATAATGTGTCCCCCATCAGTTGCTATACTGAATCAGAACATAATTCTGTAATGGGATTAATAACTCTCACTTTGAAAAGAACTGTATCTAACTTTACGTAATATTGGATTTTGTATCAAGATTACTTTTTCAGTATACCTTTATTAGAAGAATCTGGTATTGACATTGGTAGAGAATAATCTCTTAGACTGCTGGTCTGATCTAATTTAGCAGTTCATATTTTTTCTATGTTCCTGCCATTGCAGAGATATTTCTTTATACTGGGAAGTTCTTTATGGTTTTATATATATCTATATCTATAGATATAGATATATAAAAACCCCCATATATGATTTTTAAAAATCGAGGAAGAGTTTGCAGATTTACCAGTTAGATTTTTTTTCCCCTTATTTGAGCAAATTTCATAAGATACTCCTGAGAATGATAAAAATGGGTCTCTGCTCTACTGTTTTCTTTACAGAATTATTTTTCTAAGTTAGTAGATTCCAACCTTTGGCCCATGGCCTATGGGCAACTTGCACTCCATTCAAGTTGTTCATGTTCTACAAAAAGAAAAACAAATATTATTAACTGATCCATTGATTGTCTTACTATTAAGGTCATATTTTTACTGCCCATGAGAGTATACATTTCTAAGTACAACGTGAGGAAAATTTGAGTGAAGGCACTTGTTTATTTATATTGCACTACAGCATTAAGACTTCATTGTACTAGACACTGTTCAAACACATTATGAGACACATTGCCTGCCCTTGAAGAGCTTACACACAGACAGAGGGTAAGAGGAGAAATACAGTGGGACAGCAAAGTGTAATGACTTGCCCAGAATGTCACACCAGGTCAAGAGCAAAGCCAGGAACTGAATCCAATTCTTGTGACTTTATCAAGGACCCTATTCAGTAGAAACTACTGTTTCCTATACAGGTTGCAATGAAGGCCTATAACCATATAGCTGCAGTAGGATGTTTCTTGTCAGGCAGAGTTCATCCTTCTCTGCAGTTTAGAAAGCAAACAGGTATTTAAAAGGTAAATCTGAATTGTAATCTGCTTTAGACCTTTCACATTAGATACTTTATTGATGCCTTTTTTGTTGCAGGAATGAGCTGCAGGTAATCCTGGCCTCTCCACCATGTTTTTGCAGTGTTCACAAGGTTTACTGAAACTTGCAAGTCTTCATCTTCGGACCCCCCAACTAAATCAGTGTTTAACATATAATAGAAAGAGTTTTAGCACCAAATCGCTTTCTAAATGTCGAAGGCGAGTAGTTATCACAGGTATTGGCTTAGTATCTCCTCTTGGTGTTGGGACACAATTCGTATGGAACCGCCTTCTCCAAGGAGACAGTGGAATTGTTTCTCTAAATGGGGAAGAATATACAAATGTTCCATGTAAAGTGGCTGCTTGTGTGCCAAGGGGAAATGGTGAGGGTCAGTTTAATGAAGAATTATTTTTGTCAAAATCAGAGATCAAATCCATGTCTTCTGCCACTATCATGGCCATTAGTGCTGCAGAGCTAGCAATAAAAGACTCCTGTTGGCATCCACAGTCTGAACTGGACCGCTTCACTGCTGGTGTGGCTGTTGGAATGGGAATGGTTCCACTAGAAGAGATTTTCAATACAGCCTTGACATTTAAGACAAAGGGATATAGCAAAGTCAGCCCATTCTTTGTCCCTAAGATCCTGGTCAATATGGCAGCAGGTCAGATCAGTATTAGACACCAACTAAAAGGGCCCAATCATGCTGTATCAACTGCTTGCACTACAGGAGCACATGCTGTTGGAGATTCCTTTAGATTTATAACTTATGGTGATGCTGATGTGATGCTGGCTGGAGGAACAGAGGCTTGTATAAGTTCATTGTCTTTGGCTGGATTTGCCAGAGCCCGGGCCCTCAGCACTAATTTTAACTCAAGCCCTATGCTGGCATGCCGACCATTTGATTCACAGAGAGAAGGATTTGTAATGGGAGAAGGTGCAGCTGTGTTGGTGTTGGAAGAATATGACCATGCTGTACAAAGAGGAGCAAGGGTCTATGCAGAAATTTTAGGCTATGGACTCTCTGGTGATGCTTGCCACATAACAGCCCCTGATCCAAACGGAGATGGTGCTTTCAGGTAAGAACCTGTAGATTTACAGATAAATTATTAAGATGTTATTTTCTGTTAATCAGCATTTTACAACGGTATCTAGAGAAACATTGTGCACCTCTCATATATAGCATTCATATTAGGGCTGTGCGAAGCTTTGGTAGCCGATTTGATTTGGAGGAGATTTGGCCTGATTCGACAGCCGAATCTCTGAATCTGAATCAAATTGGGAGACCAATTAAAAGGTCCAAATTGAATCAGAAGCTTCTGAATCAATTTGGAAAAGATTTGGCGCTGCTTCAGAGATTCGGCCATAGATTAAACAGCACCCGCATCCCATGCCCCCTGCCCTGATTAGGCAAGTGGCAGGCTATGAATTAGGTGGCAGTGCTGGAAGCGGGAGCTATACCCTGCTGCCATTTGCCCCCTTCCGCCCTGCATCGCGCCCTGCCCCCGGCCTTGGCTGGGCAAGCGGCAGCAGGGCATAGCCCCCGCGCCCAGCACTGCTGTGCCCCCCTGCCCCCCTCGATGGAGGCAGCTATGTCCAGCATGGTGAGGACTGCTGCCTGTTTAGTCTATGGCTGAATCTCCAAAGCGGCGCCGAATCTTTGGATGCAATTCGGCCAAATCGAATCAGGATAGTGATTCAAATCTCCTAATCAAATCACTGTCCTTCCAAATCAGTTGAATCTGAATTCAAAGTGAATACTTGTCGCTTCGCACAGGCCTAATTCATGTGTATTTTATCTGATGTGTAAGTGATAAACAGGCCTACAGGTTTCCAAAAGTTTGAGAAATCAACCTGAATGATGAAAGATTTTTTTTTTAAGGCTATATCCTCTTTTTCTTTCTTTATGGTGTTGATGCTCTTTAGAATTGGCCTCTCAATAAAGTGTTATGAAAGGGTTATTCCATATTAGAATATTTCACATGTACTTTTGATATATACAGATTCACACAAATAACTCTCAGCAGGTTGTTGTTAAAGGTTATCATATTACAGTTTTTTTAACCTCATTCACCCTGTGCCTATAGACAGGAGCTACAGTAAAGTACAAAAGCAGTTTGTACTGCAGGCAGTGCTCTGGTTACCACAACTCAGTATACTATTTGTTTTTTTTATGAGGACACTTTGTTGATTCATATTCACCTCGTAGTCCACTATAACCCCCAAGTCTTTTTCCACAGTGCTGTAGCAGAGTCAGTCATCTTCCAATTTGTATTCAGGCAGTTGACTTTGCACTTCTTCTTAAATTTAATTAAATTCAAACCATTTTTTCTAGTTTATCAACGTCATTTTGAAACCTAATCCTGTCCTCTATTAGTAATCTAATGCTATCCTCCTTTATTGTTATACCGTGTAGAATATATTGATTGAATTATAGTTTACAGTAGATAAAGTGACCAACTGTGGGGTACCAAAATCTAGAACACAATACCAGGCCCTTCACAGTTCCGAGACTGAATACAGAACTCTGGAACCAGAAGGAGTCTACCTGGCACCACAGGAATGTTTAAAGGACTGACCACTCAGGACCAATTTTCCAAGTTTGGGATAAATTTATACTTGAGGGACTCCGGACGAACTCCATAATATAGCTCTAAAATTAATGACAGTCCTGGGAAGCCTAGTGTGGTTGCTCACTAACACTGCAAAAAAATATTTCACAGGTGAGAAAAGGGAGACACAATGAATGGACCCACAAACTATAGATATTACTGATCCATGGAGGTCCCTTTTCATTTGTAAAGTTAATACAAATGTATCACAATAAACAATTAAATAACATTTAATACAAAATGATCTATTTCCCACTGAATTTCTTGTTACAATTATATGTATGAAAAATTGATAATACATTTGTAAACAGTTATCCCAGAAGTAAAAATATTTGTAGTTTGGGAGACACTGAGATTAATTGTTAACCATTTCTCACTGCAAATTGAATTACTACATTTCTACAATGTTAAGATGTACATATGAAAACTGTGTTGCAAAGAACTAACAAGGATGGAAAAAAAAATCTGCAGCTAGGGAGAAACTGAGATTAACAATGAAATATAGAACAATACATTTCCCAGATTAGCAAAGCAATTAATTACAAACTAAGTGTTATAAGAAGAAATCTGGTAAATTATTCTTCTATATTAAATACATAATCAAGCTGAAATGTGGACTGAGCCTTACAAAACTATGCAGCAGCTGTATACTTAATATACTGACATTTGTTATTGAATGCACACATGCAGAACAACTCAAAAATTAAATCATTTAGTACATTCCCCTGCCAGGGCAAAAATCGTTTACAAAGGAAGGCACATCATATAAAAAGAGGAGAAATTAGCTAACCATACATTATACCTATAGCATCATTCCACCAAAGTCAGCACAGTGGACTGACTCACACTGGCACTTTCTAAGAAGGTACAGATAATGGACATTTAGGTTTAGCTATAATTAGGAGTCTCTCTCATCCATATCACTTCTCATTCAGCCCGCCTTCTTGTGGTGTTCTACTTGCTTTATTTTTTGGACTGCCTGGTATGGTTGTATCTATGTTATATATACACACAAAAGGGGTTGTTTTGAAAACCAATACTTTAAACGTCTTGACTTTTACACATGTCGAACCTTTAACTTACTACAGTAAAGCTATGAAAGCTAGAAAATTCTCCCTGTGTTCTTCAGCAATGTTATTTAGTTAATCCATGCAAAGCTCTCAGGTGGCTTATGTGCTTAAACAGATAACAGGTTTAAATGAGATCAAATCATTTATGCAGCATTAACACAATGTTCATTTTATAAACCTAAAGCATTAAAACATTGTAAATGGGGGTAACAGGTTTTCAAATTGTGTGAAAATCAGTTTTCTGCAGATTAATACAGATGAACATTTTCTGAGTAATAGGTAGAGTACCACATTTTTTTCAGATACAACACACCCCCAAAGAAAACACACAATGTTTTTGAAACAATGTTTTTGAAAGGCAAAACATAAGACTTTTTTTTTTCAAAATCATGGCTGACCATATGCTATAGATTGAGTCCTCCTGGCAACACAGAAGCATGGCATCAGGAACTTTCTAGTGTGACAGACTGTCGCCTGCAATACCAGGCTTCCTGGAAACTGTTTCCAGGACTTAACTCTAAGCCACACCAGGTTATGTCCTAGGCCTTTGCAAAGGGCAATTGTAAGACTGTTAGTTTCTTTACTGGAAGTACTTCTTCAAAAAAAGGTTCGGTAAATAAAGTGCTGTTTCCATATCACAAGCCTCTTCAAAAGATCACTTGTTGCTTCAGGCAAAAGCTCAGCCAGTAAGTACAGCCGTGAGAAGGTTAACACATGACACTGCCCCTTTAGCTTATTGAGCGTATACAACAGCAGCCATCCTGACAGCTGCATGTCATGGATGTTGTCTCCAACAAAGAAAACAGCTTCCTCACTTAAAACATGCACCCCAATTTTGGAGGGCTGTTTTTTGGGAGGAATGGGAAAGAGAAGATACATGTCATAGGTGAGAAAATAGAGCACTTTCATATCCATAGATATAAATATAAAAGAATGGGACCAAAAAATCAGCATGTTGTTTAGCCTTTTGTGACAAGGAAAATGCTGAGGTTGGCCTGCTGAAAATGTAACTATCCCATTATTTTTTGCCTGCAAATCAAGGGAAGTGATTCTTCTGCTCTGTTCAGCACTGGTGAGGTCTCAACTGAAATACAGGTTACCCTCGCTTTATGCTGTACTTGCATTCCTGGGAAAGGGTGCATAACTCGAATTCACATAAAGGGAACCCACTTTACAATGTAACAAATAGGGATATGTTTCCAAGAACTTGACTGTACTGACCCCCAGACCCATTTCTACCACTTTTACAAGACAATTTTGCTACCTACCAAAAGCAGACAGTACACACAAGTAGGGGTGTACCGATCAAGATTTTGGGGGTTTCATGAGGTTCCTTCCAGCTCTAGTTTCCTATGATTCCATGAAAGATGACCAAGGTCTAAATAAATATAATGTTCTTGCATTTCTGATGATAAAGTATATGGGCCTGTTTCTCCTTTGCCTTTCACCTTGTATGATTATAGTTGTACAAAGTTTGTGCCTTTATTCTGCATCCTGATTTCAGGTCATCCTGTACAGATGTTTGTGAACAACTCCAAAGGCAGTGGGAAATCAGGCTCTCTTTCTATCTCTTTCCTTAGATGTATGTCTGCAGCAATAAAAGATTCTGGAATAAGTCCTGAAGAAGTAACGTATGTCAATGCGCATGCCACTTCTACGCCACTAGGAGATGCTGCTGAGAATCAAGCTATCAAGAGACTTTTTAAAGAGCATGCATATAATCTTGCAGTTTCCTCAACAAAGGGAGCGACAGGACATCTCTTAGGGGCTGCAGGAGCAATAGAAGCAGGTTTTACTGCACTGTCCTGTTACCATGGAATTTTACCACCAACTCTAAACCTGCATAACACAGAGCCAGAATTTGACCTCAATTATGTTCCACTAACAGCCCAAGAGTGGAAAAGTGCAAAACGACGCATTGCTCTCACTAACTCATTTGGCTTTGGTGGTACTAATGCAACCTTGTGCTTTGGTAATATTTAGTTTAAAATGTGTATAATTACTATGCATTTAGATTGGTGCATAACCTGAAAAATTATTTGCAATGATGCATAACTTGTTGTCCCACAGCATTTTTACACAAACCAGAACACTTTTTATTTGCTCACATTTGAGACTCCTTCCTTCACCCCTCATTCCCTCTGATACTTACCAGGTTATATTACAGAGTGCAGGAGAAAGCATAAAATCATATTTTCAATAAGCAATACTTAATGTTGTATGGTTCCTGGACTGTGCTATGTGTCTGCAGTTCATACTCACTTTGCTGGGAATTCAGGATGCTCAGCACTTGGGAGGATTCAGCACTCATTGTTTAATTGGTCTGTTCTTTCCCTTACAGTATTATTAGTCTTATTTCAGTTTAAATGTAACCTTTGAAATAACAAATTCATCACTTCAGCAATGCTCTCTTTAAAAATAGTTTTAAATTCTCTAAAATACTTTATTACAAATAAGTCTGCAAAAGTATATGCCAAAATTAAAAAAAGCTTCCATTTTCCCCCCAGTAAGCTCAGAAATATAAAATGGTTTTTTAAATGGAATTGTTCTCCAAATCATTTTCAAAGTTTGTCCCAATTAGATGGGGAAAAAAAACAGTTTTCAGGTAGTGAGAGACAGCTGCAGGGTGTTGAGGCTTAGGCTTTTGTTTTCATCAAAGCTAAATCTTTTTACAACATGACAATAGTAACTCAGTTGAAATGACTTTTCCCCTAAAGGCTATTAGTGTACAGAGATATATTTTAATTTAAAGGGTGGGTTATTCTGTCACTTGCTTGTTTCTTCCTTGAATATGTTGGTAACCATGATTTTATTTCACACTGTGATAGATAGTATTTAAATAAATATATACAAATTCCCCTGCTGTGTGTACAATGAAAGCATTCCAGTCTTTTGCAGTGTATGACAGCCTAGAAGTAAAGCTTAGCCATGTTTTAAATTTTCCAGAATAAATGAAATTCAAAGAATAATTAGCATACAATATAAAAACAAATTTATGTTAAAAGATTACATTTAATAATCTCTCTTATTGCATGATCTCATCCTGCAATGTGCCTCTGTCTTTGAAATCCATGAATGTTGAATGTGTACGGTATGATAACTGTTATAGAATCATGGGGCATGCAGGGACTATTAACTTGATGTTTTTGTTAGTGATTATATTTCTGGTTTAGTAATCTAAAATAATATTTCCTACTGGGTTTAGAGACAATGAAGGTCATTAATACAAATCTCCAGCAGTGAAATAAGCGGGGAAAATGTCTCCTGAATTTTCAATCTATACCGCTCCCAGGAAAATTTTTTACATGATTCTAAGGCTAAGTACAGACAGTCAAAAATCCTGAGGCTGATTCAATTCAATCTTTGCAGATTAGTCTAAACTGTAGACTAAATCAATAAGCAAGTGAACAGTTATTCTCTTTTGATTCTGGAAATGCAGCCACATGCCCACAGTGGCCCAGGCCAGAAGCCAGGGGGTGCTAGAGCATGCTTCCTGGTTCAGCTGGAGCATACAACTTGGGCCAAGGCTAGCCCACCCATCCTATGAGGGGGGCGGGGGGCGTTGCTGGGTTCTAGGAGACTGAGAGTTAACTTGAATCTGGAGGGGATCTGGGACAGAAGTTTAATAAACCAGTTTAAACTAAATCAATTAAGTCTGATACTACATCCATCCAGGTTTATCTTGAACTGGTTTGGGCCTTTTTGAGAGTGGTTTATGTGCACTGAACTTCTGTTGTGTTACAGACAGCTTTGAAAGGTTTCCAGTCACTTATACCAGTTTGTGTGTCACTTCTGTTCCTAGCCTAGATTACTATAATGACAAATAACACAAACTATGTAAAATGACAGTCCTGGCTTGGGGTGAGTCTCAGTCTATGGCAAGCATAAGATTGTTACCAACCTGCTGGGGTTGCCATGTGGATGATGGGTGACTGCCTTGTGGGTTAAATATATTTATAAGTTCTTCAATGTGTTTGAGGAATATACTTTTTATCTGAATTTTTTTGTTCTCAATGTATAGTACTTTGCTTTATAAAAACTGATGTACCCTGTCCTTGTGTCTGAGAGCTGTGCTGCAGATTTGAACTGGAGTTAGATTTGCTGAGGTGTTTATAATGCATGGCGGGGGGCTGCAGCCTCAAGACCTCAATGGAGAGGATAACTGGTATCCCATCATATGAAAGGTGACAACAGAAGAACAGAATCCTTATGTGGGTTGCCATGAAGGGGACCATGAAGGTGTCAGTAGCTACTGTCAACGTGGAAAACTGAGGCACTCAGTACCTTGTGATTTAGGGTGTATGGAAAAGTTTTTATTTTCTAATAATAATTCAGATGTCTTGACAGTGTTGCATTAACTTCATAAGATGAGATACTTGATTCTTCAGAGGGAATCCATGGCAGGAAGCACCCGGTCTAGTCTCTGAGTGCTGCTATGCTAAGCAACCCTGCAAAGACAGACATCAGATGAAAATTTTCCATAATTACATAGAAGTGCATATGTGGGAGTAGTAACATGATCCAGCTCAATCAAATATGCATCTGTCTTGTGCAGATTTTTAAGCAGTCCAACATTGTACAAGTTGACTGTTGCCCATATTCATGTCATCTGTTTCATAAGAAGACATAAATAAAGATTCTTGAATCTGTTCCCATAATAGGTTACACGTTTATTTTAATTTATGACATTTTACAGAAACTTAGCTGACATTTGGCAAATTATATAACTAATATATGAAAAGAGACAGAGCAACAGTTTAAAGAGGAATGCCTAGGTGGCAAATGAGCTGAAACACAGAGTAGAAGTGACATTTTTAATAGGCCATCAATGCACAACACATGATGATGTGCCCAGACATGCTGTGAAGAAGACAACCTTTCTGACATATGCCAACCTTACCTTAACATCTGTCCCAATCTAGCATACTGACAGAATTTATTTTGCTGTACTTAAACAGTAATAAAAATCCCATTACTTTTGTAGTTTTGTAGTCCCATTCCTTTTTGCCTAAACCAAGATTAGAAGCATGACATCGTAAAATGAAAAGCTTTTTTTTTTTTTTTTTTAAGAGGAAATGCATCAAAATGAAAATATCGTATTGAAATAATATGCTGAGGTTATAGCTACTCGGTTATCTGTTATTTGGTTATATCATTCTGAGCTTATGGCTTCTGTGAACAGCTTAGTTCTGTTAAAAATGAAATGCATGTATATGGTTTCAAGAAAATGTTTTCCTTTTTACCCTCACCTCTCATGTTATTATTAAAATACTTGAACACCAAGACCTTTCAGAAAGCAAGATGGAATTGCACCTGACTTCATATATGGATATTACTTAATGAGTTAAGATATGATGTTAAATATTCTTACCTGGAGACAGAAAGGAACAGGTGGGCATTTCAGTGCTCTATAATACCATAGGAATTGCCTTGTTGTATGACATATGCCAACTGTCATACAGATATGCTATCTGTCTGGTAAAACAACTATCCAGAGCAATGTCCTGTAGCAGTGATTTTGGAAGGAGGTACAAGAAATCTTGCAGTTGCCAGTTAAGGATAATAATTCCAAAGAAGTTTATTTGTACCTCACTGAATATTCGAGATTGACTAATGATCTAGAGTGTTAGGGTTAATATATTTCCCAAATCTCTCTTTTTGATGTATCATTACTGCAGTTCTGCATGGACAATTTTTTATAAATGTCCAATCCTTTTTTTGAACCACAATGGGTTTTTTGGCCTCTGGGATATAAGGGCTTTGAAGTGCACTGGATTAGTAACAACAGGCACTGAAAAAGAGGACTAGAAGTCAGGGTTTCCTGCTCCTAGCTCAGTACATTTGCCTGCCAATCTACAAGATATTTTTATTTTAGCACTTGCATAGTATTTTTCACATAGCAATCTCATGCATGCAGACACACACTGAAATGTTTCCAAACATAACAGGCCTGGAAACAGTTAAAAAAATTATAGGGTTTCACCCCAAGACATACAGCTCCTGTCACACCTTTTGGCTGGAGCACATCAGTATCACCACAGCTGCATACAGAAATACTCTTCAGCCAGCAGGGCCAGCCCACAATTTTTTGGGGCCCCCTGATCCATTAAAAAATCAAAATTGTGGTTAATTGCAGTATAAACTCACTGAAATAAAATAGTTGGGACCAGGCTGGATGCATGTGGGCTCTGCAGGGTTGGGGCAGCACATGTTGGGGACACCTGGGTTCCCTCCCCAGGGCCAGGGCAGGAGTGGAGCTGGGAACTCCTCCCGCTCACCTGGAAAGGGGCTCCCTGCCTACATCGAGCCCTTTAAACATGGCGCAGGCGGGGGGAGAGGGGAGCAAGCAGGGCACATCCCCTTGGGTGTGGGGCTTCCTGCAGCTGCAGGTTCTGCAGGATAGGACAGGCCGGCCCTGTCAGCCAGGGGCTGCAACACTGGCCTGTGATGGTGTGTGGCTCCATTTCCCTCTCCCATCACAAAGTAGAGTGGTACTACTCTGCAGCCCACCAATCTCCCAGGGCTGTGGTTCTGCTTCTTTCCTCCCCTCTGATTTTATGGGGAGCAGAGAAGATGTCAGTGGATGTCAGAGTGCCATTGCCCTCTCTAAGCGCTAGAATGGAAGTCTGTAGCTCCTATGCTGTGGAACCAGAGAGGTATGCGAGGAGTAGGGGCTGCAGAGCTCCGGTGGTGGGGAGGGCATGGAGTCTCCTGGTTCCACTTATGGTCTGTCTTGCTCTCTCTTCCTCTTCTCCCATGGTGGGGGGAAGCAGAGAATTGTGGGATTCTGGAGGGTCCAGAGGTCTGTCATACTCCATAAGCATATACGCATCAAGAAAAAATGCTTCTAAGGAGTTCTTCATTCAAACAGTTACTAGGCTGGAGAGCTTCAAAGGACACACCATTTATACAGCTTACCATTTGAAGCACTTCAAAGGTATTTAAAATGCTTCAAATGTGACTGCTGCCTGGACCTGGACAAAGGTCAAATAGTGGAACATGTTAAAGAGCTAGGAACAGAAGCTAGCTTCTGACTCCAGTTCCTCTGACCAGAGAAAAGTAGTTAGCCATGTCATTGTGTCCTGTCCAGCTTTCTAGTCAGGGAAATACAGATCCTAATAAAAGCTGGATCAATTCTCACATCTAGTTATGCACAATGTCAACTTCAGATAAGTTCATTTATGGAAAGCTAATGCTGTACGAGTGAGGGACAATATTTCAACAGACAGATCCCACCTTAATTAATGTGCATTTAGAAAAAACATACTGAAAAATATGATGGACTGATGAAGAAATGAAAATGCATCATAGGAATGTAATAAGCTGATGGGCAGAAATCCAAAGTTATATTTTAATTCAAATATTGTAAATATAATGCAAGGTATCTACCTATGTAATGACAACATACATAAAACATTAATCTCTCTGCCTTTTTATTTAACTAGAGTTGCTTTTTCTTATATACATGGTGCTAAAGGTATCAGAAATGATTATACAGCTAAAGTAGGCACATTAAAAGTCAGCATTCAACCGTAGTTGAAAACTGATGATTCACTGGAGATGATAGCATAAGGCTTATAACTAAACTGGCTCTGTTGGCACCTGCTCCAATTACGACTGTTTTTTTTCCCTGTCATCATTTTTCCAAACATAGAAAACTTGTAGACTTAATCTTCCACATAGGTGATGTTCAGAAGACAACAGTATAGGGAACATAGATCTCTACTTTATTATTCTCTTCTTTTTATCTTTGCTGTAGAATTTATTACTTCTCATACATTGTTTCTGTGTTAAATCAAAGCAGTGAGACACAACAGTGAGGAGTTTTTTTATTCATAACTGCACAGCAAGACTATTCACGCAACAGTGACTACACTTCCAGCATGCACTGGGTTCATTTGAAAACTGGGCTGGACTCTTCAGGGGTAGGTCTGTTTTATTGTTCCAAAATACTGGTTGTGATTCAGATGGTTGATATCACAATGTGGCATTTTAGTACTGAATAAACTAGAGAGAAAGGAAAAGGGAATGGTGATGCTGGGTTGCTCTTGTCATCAAAACAATGGAAAAATAAAACCATGTAAAACTTTTGGAATTTTGCAGAATCTTTTGGGAGATAGTATTTCTTTTGGAATTTTGCAGAATCTTTTAAATGGCATTTAAAACAGACTAAAGAGAAACAACCTGGGGTAGGGGCTAAGAGCTTAGAAAGGATCAATGTTTTACACAAAAAATGAAGTTTAATACTGGTATATAGGATCCAGTAGGAAATACTTTGCAAAGGAACAACTGAAGTCAAGAACATAGCATTTTTCTTTTTAGCATCAGCAAATGTCCTAGTTAGCTAACTCTTGGACAGTGCTTGACATAAGAAAGATTTTGGGGGTAGAGCTGGTTATCAGAGGGATAACTGATTAGACCTTTCACAAGATTTCATATTAAAAACTCAAGTCTAGGCTTTAGATCTGTGTAAGTGGAGGAAGGCTGGCATACTGAATTTAAAATGCAGAAAATGTGGAAGCTGTACTGTAAATGAATATTTTTAATGGTGGAAAGATTCCTAGTGGGATATAGCAAGGATTAACAGTACCCTAAATTCTCATATTTGTACACAAATGACTTGAATTATAGGACTGAACAGTATAATTTTTGCATTTGCTACCGTTACTAAACAGAAAAGTGGAGAGAATGATGAGAAAAATGCAGTCTGATATAGAAGGATTTAGATTATTTCAGCAGTTGATTTAGTATGAAGCAATGCAGTCCAACAGGGATTAATGAATAATAAGTCTGAAATAAAATCCAAGAAGTGATAGAAAAGTGCATCAGCATATTAATGCAAAGAGAGTTTGGGGAGTCATTGTCGGAAAAAAATCTGCAAACCTGTTAGCTTGTAATATCTAATGTAAGCAAGAAGACAAATAAGGATTTGGGTTGCATACTAGAAAAGCAGAAATATATGAATAAAATATGACATTAGGCTGGTGTACTGCAAGAGACACTCCAGAGGTAATCTGTAAAATGTAGCCCCTAAAAGCTGCTAGAACTAGGATCATGAACTCTGAGTAAATCAGAAAATGGTGTAGTAGGATTGGAGAATTATTGCAGCTATAACGATACAGGAAATATGTGAGAATAAGAGATTTTTGGTGATATATTTTATTGGACCAACTGTATAGTTAGTAACCTGAAGAAGGGCACTTTGTGCCTGATAGCTTTTCTAACATCTTTTAAGTATACAAGAGGTCCAGTAAGAATATCACCAAAATCCTTTGCTTTTATAAATCAGCCAAGAAATTTCTTCTTGCAATATGCTTCTGACCTAGTGGGCGCATCTACATGTGCACTTTAATGTGTGTCACAACCCAAAGTTGTGATTTTTTGTTTGTGTGTGCTTCGGCACTGCTAAAGTATTTTCCCGCTAAATTGCAGCTTCTTTGCACGGTGGAGTTTTCTGCTGCAGAGGAGAACCCCGGTGCAACGGAGTATTCCCGCCAAATTTGTAGCTTTCTTTGCATGGTGCATTTCTTTTGCATCCAGGAAATGCACGGTGCAAAGGAGTTCCTGCCATTTGTATTCTAATTCGTGCCACATTATTGGCCGATTCTAATACATGCACACGTGGCGGCTAGCGATTGGCTTGCTAGCCGTATAAAGAGCTTGGGTGGTTTCTGCCCAAGTTGGAGAGAGAGCAATTGGAGTTCGAGAGGGAGAGCGTGAAGATCTCTAAGCGCTGCGGATCCTTACGGACCCAACGCTTTTCTTAAAAGGCAATAGAGGCCTGATAACCAAACCCACGGAGCTTCAACAACTCCGGGGAAAAGAACGAACAGCCTCTAGCCTCTCCCCATCGCCGATAAACGGGGCAAAGAAACTACCGAACCCACGGAGCTTCAATAACTCCGGGGCAAAGAACAAATTGTCGTAGTCCTCTAACGAGGATTTAAGTGGAGCTGAACCTGGAAACTGTCCAGCCTACACCACGACCATCCTTGGTGTAAGTAAACAATCTTTAAATCAACCATTACGCGTCCGTGACTAATTCTAGCTCGCCACCGGTCCTCTCC